>NW_028262336.1:23049537-23358796 GCF_047370975.1 Nipponia nippon
ATGGCATGGAAATTCAGTCATAAGAACTAATGACTGTCTCACTGACAGTAAAATTCTGAAATTTAAGGGCATTATTTCAAGTTTATTACAGAAGATCCAAACAATAAATTATTACCTCTAGTTTTTAGAATGAGCATCTCTCTTCCTGATAAATGAATAGCTCTTTGAGGTTTATGCATCTTTTCATACTTATCATTATAGTAGGGGTCATAAAAAGGGATTGCAGTGGCAGTGTGCTTTAGATGTTAAATATTTATAAAAAAAATGCATTGTACAATTCTGCGTGCACTTACCTTTTAGGGGAAAAAATGTCGTTCTTATATACAGCTTCACTGCCTGTGTAAATAGGGATCACCTACTCTTCCAGCTCATGTGAGTCTGGTTTCCCTGATATGAAAGAAACAATTCTAACCTATGGCAGCTGAGGATCTGGCCTGGTCCATTTGATCCATGAAGTAATGAATTTCTTATTGTTCAGAGGCTGTATTTGTTTCTGGTTTTGCATCACAGTCTTTGGAACCCTCCGTGTTTACCGCTGGCCTCTCTTTTGTCTTCCCTTTAGTCTCTGGCCTTTCAATTCTGCTTCCTGTACTAATACAAGTCTTTATGTCATTGAAAATTAACAATACCAAAGCAGTGCCCTGCCAGAGCAGAGCAGATCAATGACCCAGGAGCAGCATGTTCCAGCTCAGTGGTGCACAAGTCATTTTAACTTCCACTCTCCAATGCTCAGCCTCCAAAGGAGCAACCCTTTTGCCCGGTATATTAACTTCTGGAAACTCCTTGTTAATCACTGTGGCTGCAGTTCCTGCTCTGAATTTTCTACTAAGACCTGAGTGCAGCTTCTCATCAGGCTAAAACACTTTTTTTTTTGCCTTTCTTTCCATCTTGTTGTGTGCTGTCGGTCAGATTAGTAGCACTGCTGTGGTGTTCTGTACAGTGGTGCAGTGATGTAGTGCTGACAGTTATGTTTACCTTATGAAAACCAATGAACTATTAGAAAATAAGAAGTCTTATGGTGTAAACTGACACTGTTTCATTATCAGGACAAATCTCCAAAACATGGAGAAAAATAGTATCATCAGAGAGAATAGTATCATCAAAATTTTTCTTTGCTGACCTTCCTAGAAAGACTTCAAATATAATGTTAGAAGGATGGCACATCTAAAGGTAGCAATTAGAATTCTGCATGCTAACCTGCACTCGACTTCATCAATGGGGCTAAGATCAGAGTGATCCCGGACTTAGCGGGTGCAGGATCTTCCCATGACTTTGGAATTACATACTTCCCATACTTTGGAATTACAGCTTGGCACACAGGTTCAGGGGACACTTGGTTTGGAGCTGTGCCTTCCTTTGCGGTCATTCCCAGAGTCTGCCTTCTTTCATCAGGCAACGCATGAAGATGTGGGGTATGAATGCAGAAGCAATTTTACCACTGAGGCAGGAACTTTTCAGCTTGGATATTTCAAATTGTATTTTTGCCTACAGAAAAGGAAGTTATTATGGATTTGGTCCAGGGAGATGTTTCAATCTTTTTCTAAATGAAAAATTTCTTTATATGATACTGGTGGGATTTATCATTGTAGGAAGTAACAACAGGGGCTCTAGAGAAAGACGTAATGCTGTTTCATGGAGGATTTGGATATTTTGAAATTTGATCTTGCTCCAAGTCACAAGAAAACCAAGAGTATTTAAGATTTCATGAAAGAAAAGGGAAACCTAATGCCAGGAGAGTCTGTTAAAGCGCTGGCACCCTCATGTTGAAGCTGACCCACAAGAAATGGGATGGTTTTCCACCACATCTTTCCTGAGCTGGAATATTTGTCTCAAGCATTAACAAAATAACAAGATAAGAGAATTCCAAGGGGGAAAAGTTGTCTCTAGAAATTTATTGACCACAGTGCGAACACAGCTTTTCACTGAAATCACAAGATACTAACTCTTTTCCTCAAGGGAAATTAGAGCTTTTCACACATTCTTCACTGGGGTGCTGAAAGAGGCAGGAGAAACAGAGGACTATCACATTTATAAATAGCTCAATTGAAAAAAACAACACTCAACAACACATAGTTTAGAGACATGTTATCTTTCTTCCACTTCAGCGTCCTCATTTCCAGCCACAGACGCTCGGTCTGAACGGCCAGGCGGCACAGCCGTAGCATGTGGCACGAGGCCGTGGTTGTCACCCCGGTCCTCACCAGCCTCCCTGTTCCAAGAAAACTCGGCCAAATTTATTGTCATACTATAAAGCAGCCATATTGTTTTACCAGGATGCGGCTGTTTTACAATAGATTTCTGTCAGGATCTCTTCCCATTTGGTAACAGCAAAGGTCCAGTGTGGAGGGGGCTGTGGGGCCACAGGGCGGTGTGGCGCCCTCCCTCCCCTACCAGCCCCATCCCGCAGCCCCCAGGGAGGTGAGCCGGGCCGGGCCAGGGACCGTGACCAAGGCTGGCCACAGCCCAGCCATCCCCTGGCCTGGGGAAAGGGCTGCAGCAGGGCCGGGCCTGACGGCAAGGCCCCAGGGCTGGCTGCAGCCCCTGAGGAGGCCTCTCCCCAGCTACTCCCTCACAGCTGCCAGGGCCATCGCTGAGGCTGCGGCCACCACTGCAGGGCTGCCTCCCTGGGCACCCGGGGCAAAGGACCTGGACAAAGGTAATGCCCTGGCATTGTTGCAGTGTTTCTCCTTTCAGCTGCCAGACCGGCTCTAAAGGGGGTCTTAAATCCCCGGGTGACGATCACCAGGACAGAGCGGGGATGCTTCCCTTCACCAAGGCTGTACTGCTAACAGAGCCAGGCAGGTTTCACCGCGGGGGCAGTTCACGGTAGCTTTCACTGACATGGTGCACACCGGGCTCCCTGAGGCAGGCCAGGGTGGCAGCCCTGTCTCCAGCCGGGCAACAGTGAGCTGGTGGGAGCGGGGGCGGCTGGGGCACCCCTGGGGCTGTCCCCCTGGCAGGAGCAGGGTGTCTGCGGTGCCTGGGGGGGGCCCAGCGGTGCCTCCCCTCACAGCCGGGGAAAGGGGCCGGGTTTGCTCTGCCCTGGGGAGAGTCTTCCAATGCCCCTGGAAACGCCGCGGCCCATGGCGGTTCCTGTGGAGAAACCACAAAACCAACCGAGGACAAAGAAATCCATCATTACCTTCAGACTGAGAATAAATAATACTAATAATATGTAAAGAGCATCAGCTGGATGTGGAAACGAACTGTCACTTCACTATGAAGGATGCTCTTGCATATACAAGAACATAATTCACAACAATATCCTTAAAAAGATAGCAAGAATTTAAATGCATGTGTATGCTTGGGTATTTAATGCACCATGCAGGCATCATATTTCTTTCATATTTTAAACACAAATCATAGCATCTTCTTTAATGAGCAGAGATCCATGGCAATGATGAATTTTTATGGCGAATAGCACTACTGTGCCATGCTTCTTCATTAAAGCCCTGATTCAGCAAAGCATTTAAGCATATGCTTAACTTTAAGCATCTGACTAATCCCCAAACTTTGTGGTGCTGAGCACATGCTTAATATTCACTAGATCCATAAGGAATCTGCTTGAATTGGGTCATACATACCAAATATAACAACCCTGTAAATACAAGATATCCTGACTAAAACAAGTGGTGAAAATGTTAGATGCTTCATTAGCTCTGCATTAGTAATTTTAATTTTCACTGCCTCTTTGATTTGTGAAGAATGAATGTGTATGCACACGTGAACTCAAGACCTGAAAAAATGATGAAGGTAAAAAAAATAAAGGCACATTGTGGGTTCAGGACATCTATAATAAACCTGAGCTTCATCAGCATTTCTAAGTTTTTTTAACCAAGAAATATTGATTCATGTTTATTATATTTTATGGCACTTTACAACAATTTATAACACTTACATTAAGGAATAGATGGGCCGGGATAAAAGCCAATATGGGTATGAAAAAGATGAAGTGCTGTCAGGAATAGCAACTTTCAAGTATCAGGTACAGCCCTTGTTTTTACACTTTCTCTCACCTATTTAATATATGATGGAAGGGTTTAATGATTAATTTTAAAATACAAATTCTAGAAAAAGACATGCTGTAGAATGTCCACCTGAAGAACATCTTAGTAATGATATTGTTTCAATGTAAAGCCAAATGTAAAGTGTCCTCAAGGCATCTGTAACTAAAGAATGAAGCCCTAATAATTATTGTGCAAAACTACTGTTGAAAATGTTCAAGAAACAATGAGCTTAGGTTTCAAAGATGAACTAAGCACTTAAAAAAATTTTTCCACCAGAGCTGAAATTACTTAGAAAACCGGTTCTGTGCACAAAATTCCTTGTTGCTATGTTACCATAGATATTTATACGAGAGAGAGTCTCCCAGTGTGAGCCAAAATCTGTTCACGTAAATATTCATAAGCCCAGTAAAACAAAGCAGTTAACTAGGAATATATGGAGTCTTCACCAGGTGTTTCCTTTGCTCTGTACAATTATCTAGTCCAGCTGCTCTAGGACCAGCAATCAGACTCACTCATTTCTAAGCTAAATGATGGGGATCTCTTCTTCTGCCATCCCAGCTGGTGGGCGTGGTCCAGGTTCTCAGCGGTTCTAGAAGTGCTGAAGGATCCTGTGAAACTGAAATACAGATTGAGGCTGCTTTGTAAGTCTGCGCACGGCACAACAAATTGAAGAAATTGCAAGGTATAGGCAATGCTTTAAAAATGGATGCAGTACATCGCTGTCTAATTTTGTGCGCTTCTGCTATCCCCCATTCTTAAACAGAGAATTCACTCTCTGTGAGAAGGGGCACTGTGATTATCCCGAGGTAATTAGACAGCAAAGAAATGTGTTTGCTGTTACAGTTTGGAATAGTAGATTGGTTACTGCAGATGTTAGAAAAAGCTGATAAATGGTGAGAGCCCCAATCTGCAGCATGTGATGTCTGTTCCTCATTTCCCAAGATAGCTAAATTCATTCTTTGACATACCTTGATTTGCTCTCTCTAGGGACACCGGATTTTTCCTTTGAGCTTTGCCCATCTATTTGTCCCTTTTCTGTGGCCACCTTGGGCCCTTTCTTCGTCCTTGCACACCTTTCTGGAGGCCCATAGGGAAAAAGATATGAACGTCAGGCATTTTCCAATTTGGAAAATGCTAAACAAACTGGAGCCTTGTAGGCTTGTTACCCTATGAAGACAGCCTACGCTTTACGTATGGAAATGTACAACAAAATGATAAAGAAATTGTGTACATTTGGCTCACGTGAAAGAAATTGTATACATTTGGCTCATGTGATTCTTTAGTTTGGTGGGATATGTTCTGGAAGCATGCTGTATTTTCAGTGTCATCAGACATGAAACAACAGTGTGCTTTGAACTAATGTATTAGATTGATAGAGTGATAGAAAATCAGCTGCACACAACAAATGTAAAATAGAAGGCATAGGGGTCCTAGTAAAAGAGAAGACATGAGATCCACTAATAGCCATCTGACACAGGGAGCCATGTGGATCGTCTTTTGATGGAAAATGAACAGTGTTTTTTGTGTTGCTAGAGTGCCCAGCTTTCTATTTCCTCACCTTTCTGTCATCCTTCTAGTCATCAATGCAGTAAGTTTAGCTAGGAAGGGTATTTCATATCTTCTTCTTAGCTGTGATGATGGTTGGGACCTCATGTTTAGCAGGGTGTATGAGCAAACATCTATCACACAGTCTATAACAAAACAAAGTGTATCTTAAGCAGAGACATCTCACACATTTTACACGATCAATCAGCAGCGTATAAATACCAGCATATAAGTTCTGGCTTACATACTTGAATGTATTGCCAAAAGCTGGCTATAAAATTATTATTGTAATGCATGTTTGCGTCCTAGTCCTACAGCCTGATCATGGTACCCAGGAGTCTTGCATCTGTTCACGGTTGCACTCTTTTTTCTTAGTCACAGCAGTTCAGTGGTCCACCTACATGGAGCAGAATGTAAGACTGGGGCCCAAATTTATGCACCATCTGCCCTTGGTCACACATGCCAACTTTTATAAAAATCAATCACTTTATCTCTCTGAAGAGCTCCCACATGAAAAATGCCCCTATGTAAGTTTGGAACTTACAACGCAACACTATTTTTTTAAATGATCTGGTTTTACTGGGATTTTTTTTCTCTTGTACTAATATTCATTATGACATTATTTTGGGTGGAAGATGGCAACTCAGCCTGAGGCATGACAAAATAGCCAGAAACACACCACCTGCTGTGCCCCGTTGCTTTAATATTGTACTGTTTAATAAGAAAATGACCCCAAGTGCTTGGATGACAACTCCAAAATGGACCATAAATATTCTGTACATAAGGAAAAGCTGAAAGCTAAAGTACACTGCATAATATTGCTATGGTGCAAAAGGGAATAGGAATACATTCAATTTGCCTAAGTATCTAGTAGTGACAGCCACTAACATTTGTTTAGGAGAAACACCAAGTGGATGTCTGTTTGTTAATAAATGAATGAAAAGAAATATGGATTACTGTGCAAATGGACATTAGAAGAGCACAGATTTTGGTTTGATGTATAAGACACATTAAAGAACCCAATTCTGGGCACTGCTAAGTGATTCTTGCAAAATGCTGAGCCCCTGCTAATTTCAGTAGGAGTTGAGCAAACTCAGCACCTGGCAAGGATGGGTCTATCTATATTTAAATACGGAATGAACACTCATCCAAGTGGATTCACTTATGATAAATTGATGCAGCCTAGAAATTACATGTTTGGGTAAATTGGGGTAATCACAAAGAGAGGGACGCTCAAATAAGCAGTGATAATTGGTACAACAATGTCTGTTTCCTCCTTCTGATCCTGGGTCCTCCCTGAGGATTCTCTCCTAGCCTGCATTAATTAAGAGAAAGCATGTGACATTTCTTGCAGCCTTTGACACCAGGATGACCTTTCCCTAGGTTGCTCATGAACTCCTGCTGACATCAAACATGCTTTTTACTGTACAGGACCCTTTATCTACCAGACATTCATAAACAATACTGAATAATATTCCTGACCAATTATTAAAATGCACAAAATAGTTATGCTGCTATGACAGATGACCGAATAGTTCATAGGGAATAATTTGTTTGACAAACAGGATTTATTTCGGTGATCCAGGCACTTTTTAAAAAATGTGTGCCTCACTTGAAATCATATGTTCAGTTGCTGCAAATCAGTATTGGTTTTTAGATTGTGCTCAAGACTTCTGTCATGAGTGTGTGGCATTTAAACCTGCTGGACAGAAGGGCCAGGGGTCCTGGTTTTGCTTCCTGAGTGGATACGTGTAACTTTTTTGAATCTAGCTCACTGTGTAAAAGTAGGTTCACTTTACTGTTCCTTCATACTTTCTAAAATTTTTGCAAAAACATTACAAATAATAATGTCAGGTTCTGCTAAGCTGTTAGGGAACTTGTCTCCTAGATCACTGAGGGAAATTAAATAAAGAAAGGGCACAGATCTAGTCAAGACAGATGGAACATTTATCTTTTTTCCCAAATATCTACAGAGCAGTTTCTGACATGTTCACTTCTGTTTAATCAGTCACGTTCTCAACATTTTATTACTCCGAGAGTTTGAAACAGCACGGTGTTGCACATTGAGAGATATTCCCAGAACTTTAAACTCCGACCGAAATTACAAGTGGAATTTCCATTATTTGACCAAAAAAGCCCCAGCAGCTGAGCAAAAGCAAATATGTATGTAACTGCATACCTAAGTACTCCCTCGGACTATCTGTGTAGCCAGCAAACACAAGGCACTGGCATCTGCTGTGGGAACAGGAGGCCTTAGGGTGGGCAAACTGAAACGGGCCATGTGAGGCCGAAGTCCATGTTGCTTGTGCTGGTGACTCTCTGTGAGACACCTTGACTCCAGGTTATCTCCGAAAGGTACACATGCTGTTTGGCACATGTTCCCAGTATGCCACAGATTGAAAAATACAGTGTGGTGAGAGATGCATGAGAGAGGCAGCATTAGGCTACACTCAAGTATATCCTCTTTGCAAATATATATCTTCTGGCTCCATGTAGAAGATGTCCTGCCCAGTAACGAGTGGCATCACAGAAAGAAGCAACACTAAATACCTGTTGATAAAACAGGAATAAAAGCAGTCAGTTAAGACATTGCCACTTCGGCTTGACTTTGCTTTTAATTCTGTACCTGCTGGCCCCTGAAACAGCTTTCCATAAACTGTAGTTTATCCTGGTCAAACTCCTCCCTACAGTGATTTGCAGTGCATTTACGGTGCAATTATCCTTCCCTGTCATTCCTGTTTGTGCTAGCTGAGTGTGTCAAGTCAGTTTTAAGTAAAGGCAGAGAGGAACATGGATAAGGCTGGGGTCAGTTCCAGTTCCCAGGGATCTTTCCCATATCCTCTGAGCTCTGCCTTGGAGCCATCCTCAGTGTGGCTCCCACAATGCTGTGGCACAGAGCCTCATTATAAGAGAACTTCATGCCATGCCATTGCCGGGAGGAGTAGGTACATTACAACTCTGCACAAATATGCAAGTGTAGGAACGTCCTGCTGTCAAAGGACAGAGGTCGCAACTGCAACATGAGGTAGCCCTGGGTCACGGTCTGGACTCTTGCCCTCACAAGCAGTGCTGCTGAGGAAAGCACATGAGTCTGTGTAGCTGTGGGGCCCCAGTTAGAGCAACAGCATCCAGAACACCTAGAGAAAATATCCCCTGTGCTCACTTCTGCGTGTGTTTGTTTAGTTTTCTTCCATGCCAGTATATTTTCTAAAATAATTTCCCTATCACATTCTCTGATGCTCGATTTTACATTCCTGGTACTGTAAATACTCTCTGGCATATCAGTTAGGCTGTTTGGGTAAGTCACTGTAATAAAATGGCTATGTTGCAGGGAACTGGTATCCCTCTTGCAGTGTATTGCTGTTCCAGTGAATGCACCAGCAGGAGAAATTTGTGTGGGTGGTATTCACATCGCCCTTTTACCTCTGTTTTCTGCTCTGTGGGCTTCGCTCCTGATCCACGGCATTCCAGCTGTGGGCATCATTCTTCCTCATTGCACGCCTGCTTGCTTGAAAGTAGCTGCTTTATTTTAGCATCATTTGTATGTACTCTCACTTGCTCCCCATTCAGCTTGCCTTTAACAACTCCAGCACATGCAAACTCTTCTGTGTTGGTGCCTTTCATCCCAAACAACTCCACCTTCTCGGTTGTTGGTTTGGTGGTTTTTTTTCTCTCTTAGTAGGACATGACAATTCAGTTGTGTTAGGAGGAAACTCCTCTACTTCCATTGCTACATGGTATAAAGCCTGTTCAACAAGCCCTTTCTAGATTTGAACACAGATAGCTGGTATCTCCATCTTTGCTGGAAATCAACTGACACAAACAAATTCTCAAAGGAAGATGTTAATGAGATTTGAGCTGAAAGGCTCTTCTTTGGACCTATGCACGTTTGTCGGTACATGTTCTCACAAAAGCTGTATGGTCACAAAGAGTCATTGATGACCCTGGTACTGCGATTTGATCACCTATTTTGCTATAATCTTCATTCTCAGGGATTAAAAAACCCATTGTCTTGGCCATTTTAAAATTACACAAGTGCAAAAAAGTATATGCTGAGTGGTTTAAAAGCATTCTTTTAAAATCATATATAAATTAAAAGCTTCTTAATTTAAAAATGTATCTTTGGCTGAGGTATTTAATGTTGAAAAGTGGTTACTCAGCATGTAAAGTACCATAAGTACTTCTCATAAGAATTTTTTTGACATAACAAATTTTTAAAAATGGTTATTTACACAATAGTTCCTGATGGCTTGCCATTATAGTTTATCAGATCAATAATCAATGTTCTTAAAAGTCACTTAATTCAAATTTATGTAATCCACACTATAAAAAAGATCAGGTAATGTATATTTACATCAGAAAGCTTAATAGCTCCTTTAAAACTGTTAAGGTCCTCTACTTGCAGTCTTGAGCACTTCTATGAAGGATTTTTCCATTATTTCAATCCCTTAAAGCCCAAAGAAATTAATGCCACCAAACTTCACTGAGGTGGTGGCAAGTAATCTCTGATGATAAGCACTTTTGACAAGTTTTTGAATGGCGGGGAGGGGCAGGGTGTGACACAGATTTACCTTTAAGAATACGTCAGATTGGAAGATGTGGCTTTATAGCTTTTTTGGTTTCCTCTAGCTCCTCTGTGCTGGAGTGCTGGGTCACAATTGCTGGGGTTTCAGTTGTATGGTTTCATGGACTGTGCTTTGTTCGTCAACTGTATTTTAATTAATGGCAAGAATGCCTACTGCCCAACTAGGTATTCTTTGAAGCTTTAAATTAAAATACCTTAGATATTTGGCTTAATAACAGTTTAGTGCCTCAAAATTACAGACTACTTGTTTATACTACAAGCTCTCTCATGCTACAATTGACTATGCCCATTAGCGTGAGTGGAGCAGGATCTTGCTTCAAGAGAGATTCTTTTCCCACTAAGGGCTTGATCCTGAAATCTGCAGTCATGAGAGAGCAATCCCATTTGATTTTAGTGGGTTTGAGTAGATGACTAATGATACTTGTGGGGACACTGAAGGGTCAGGTCTTGTTTTGGTTGCTGTTTAAATGTCAGCACTTCTCAACAGTTATCACAGCAGTATTAGGGACCTGTACTTCTTTTTCCTTACAGTAAGGATACTTATATTACACATGATGATGGTTAGCAAATGTTGACTTCTGCTCTGTCCTTTGAAATGTTTATTGAGGTCTGAGACTGTAGGCACCTAACAGTTCATTTAAATGTGCAGCAGTCACAGCTGTGCCAATTTGATGTTTGCTAACATCATGCTGTTGAATTTTCAAATGTACAAAAATGAAGAGGGAAAACCAGAAAAAAGCATGGTTTTTTTTTTTTTCCCAATAGCAACTGTAATTGCCACTGTGGACGAGCCTATAGCAAAGATGTTCAGGCATATACTGAGAAGCAGATCTTACACAGCCTCAGCAAGGTTTTCTGTTCAATTTAAGCTGAGGCCACCCATGCAGAAAGAGGAAGAGTTGCCTTGTCTCAGCCCAGGTCCCATGTCCCTACAGTTCACGTGGCTCTAGGAATGCTTTGGCCACAAAATGAGTTTGGTCAGCTGATCTGACTGCAAACCGATTAGGGAAGGAGATGTCTGCAAATGGCGAGAGAAGACAAAAGTGGGAAATGCTTTTGTAACAGAGACGCCCTTTTTGGAGACTGCTGAGAAAATGGAAGCAAGTGGTAAAAGCAGAGAGGGTAGAAGAAAAAGAGAAGGGAATCGACACTGCTTGATCTATAGGGGAAGCCGAGTGTAAGAAAGAGACCTTAACTTGCTGATGATTCAAATGCAGGGATTACTTCAGAAGGGTTAGGAAATTTAATCAATAATGTGCGCAAGTGCCACATTTTTATGTGTTTGTATGTTTCTTGAGCCAATTAAGGCAAACTGATGTAAGATACAATTGGAGTTTAGAACCCTTCAAATGTCATATTTCTGTTTGTTTCTGTTGCCACATGTCCCAGAAGAATGGGCTACAATCCTAGTTTACCCTGGGTGAATACGGTTGAGGAGCCTGAAAACGTATAAGGCCTGTAGTCCAGTTCTTCTGCAGGTGTTACAAGTCCGTACTAAGAATCACACCAAGGACGTGAGGGTGAAAGAGAGTGAGGTTGTAAGAGAGGGTGAAAGAGAGTGATGCCACCAAGTCAGGTTAAGACTAGAGAGCATCTGAATCCCTTGCTCTGAGAGTACAGGTGGGGTGTACCCCACAGTGGAAATTTTTCCAGGGAAGTGACTGGAGCTTTAAGAGGAAAAAAGAAAAAAAAAAAAAAGAACAAATCCCTGGCTTCAGGAAAGCTGTTTCCAAGTAATGTTCGACACTGCTTGGATCCCACACTCTATACAGAGCAACTGTTTCCCCTATAGTCATTTATATAATTATAACCTTGCTTCTCCTTTCACCTTCAGAGTGGGAGGTTTTGTAATTCTTGCTAATTTCAGACAGATCTCCCAGTGTTTCACGAGGAACACTTTATATAACACAAGTATTTCTGTGTGGCTAATGTTTTTAAAGCTTTGTTTGAATTTTTCATGGCTGATCGGTTATTTTCTTTCCTTCAGTATTTGAAATTAAATCAAAGATTTTGTGCTGCTCACAGTTTAAAAATTTGGCCATTTCAGGCAGCAGATGTGACAGGCCCTGGGCCTAGTGGGAGCTTTACTGGTGGCTTTGTTTAAGTTGACGTTGGCTGGGTGGTCAGTGCTTGAACCAGTGAATTATTAAGCAGACCTCAGTTCCAGCAAAGACAGCAGGACCCGAGACAGTCACAGCGTGTGCAGGGGTATGCAGCAGTTTAGTACAGAGATATCCAGGCTAGTTCAGATACCAGGGAAGTCTAAGTGAATCGGCATGCTCTCCTGATATTTCTGGGATAATGCTCAGCTAAGAGGCATGAGGTGTCCACAGTAACTCAGGTATCTCTACGTACTGCATCATATAAACTTACTCTCAGGTTCAAGCAGCACTCAGCAAAGTCAGGTCATACGTGTGTATGTACGCTTTCACTGCAAGAACAAAGCCTAAGTGCTGATAGTTGTCCAGTTTTACTTCTTCATTACAACCAGGCTGTGGTTTCTTGTCTAGTTCTTTCCTTCTACAGCAATGCTTTAAATCTTTTGTTTGTCTTCCCTGCTTTGGCTGCACTTTATCAGTGTTTGAATGAAGATGACATCCAGGAAATCCTTCTTCAGTGCTGCCAGTTTGCCAGGAGCTGAAACCAGCTTTCTGGTATGATATCAATAAAACCTGTAATTGGAGAAAAGGTACTGAAAATGACATTTTTACACTTTGTGAACAAAAAAAGATATTAAGAGGTAGGCAGAAAACAGTCAAGTGCTCTACGAATCACTGCAGGGGTGCAAACGAAATTCCTTAATGACAGAGTTCTCACTGACAAATTCTGTTTGTTTTTGCCTCTAGAGTTGTCTGTGCTAATGACAAGCAACTCTGCTTGGAACTTATTTGCATAAAGTATTATACAGTGCACACTGTGAATGAGAGAAAGAAAGCGAGGCCACCCTGAGACAGTATCCCCATGACAACCCCATTTAATGAATTACTAAGGACCAAGAGAATATTGAACAAAAAGTTCCTTCCAGTACAGCTAGTGGAGCAGCAGTGTGGACATTGTCACGTGGCACTGCTAGGGTCAACAGGGAAGAAAGATTTGAAGACACACCCATGGATGGGATTAGTCTGATTTAGTGTAGATTTCTACCTCCGAGTTAATCAACTTTGGCTCCTCTTCGCAGTGGGAAAAACACGAGTCTTCCTTTGGCCAGATGAATTTCCTATTAAAGAAAATTATAATGGGAACCTTTAGTGATTGGTTCAGATTTAAACACTGACACTAGAGATACCTAAGGTAAGGTGAGATAAATACCATCTTAGTCCCCACTGCATATTCTCCGCTATATTGCAAAATAACTACCCAAAAATTCAGAGACAAAAAAGCTGTTTTGAACAAAAACAGGCACAAAAAAAGTGTCATATCATGTCAGTGGAATTGCTACACTAAGTCAGATTCTCCTTTCCCTCAGACTGCTGAAAACCTAAGTGAGAAAAGTTCCACCACTGTAAAATTTCCACCACTGTAAAAGAATGCATGTGAAGGCCCAGAAAATGAGAATGTCTATTTCTTTTTGATTAATTGGCCTGTCACTGATTCATAACCAGCTGTGAATTGAGATGTATTTATTTAATGGCTTAATCATTTTAATCATTAATTTTACTTTAGATTGGAAATCCAATTCAACATCCATGTTACACTTCAAACTCAGAAGTAACTGGTTGTAAGGTTTTGTTCTAACACTTGACAGGTCAGATTCCCCAAGATGTTTGTACAAGTATCTCTGTTGCGGCAGGTGGGACTGCTGAAAATATTAGAAGTAAAGCTGGGCTTGGTATGTAGTTATTTAAATGACAGTTGCTTAATGGATTGATAGGCTATGTCTAAACTGTGGGACATGGAGCTGGCGTCTTGCCGTGTCTGGACTCTACATCAGGATGAAATCCAGGCATGTGCCTTTCTGCCTCAGTCTGAACAGCAGCACCCTGGTGTCTGTTGGGAGAGGAGAGGGGAAGGCAGAAGCTGTGATGCTCTCTGACAGGTCCCTGGTGTAAATGACTTGGGGATGTGGACAGAAAGACGCATCACCCTGCAGGTTTCATAGAGTCATAGGAATCATGCCTGTTGGGTTCAGTCTCTGTTCATGGTCATGTGGTAATAATTAAGTTGTTTTTGTTTGATATCTGAATATGTAAAAGTGGTTAGATTTGATTTTTTTTTCCTCAGATAGGCTAGTATCTGTAGTGCATACATATGCAAACAAATCACTGCAGCAACAGCATCTGAGAAGAGATGCAAGTATTTCATGAGTCATGAGTATTAATTTCTCCCAGAGGCATGCCCTGTTTGGTCTGAGGAAGGCTTGGAGTGAAGGAGAGGAGAAACTAAAAAAAGTTTGTGCTGCTTGTGGGTTGTATGGTTAAAGGAAGCATCTTAGTATTCAGGACTCTTGGGCAGCCAGTTTCCTTAAATGCTAAGTTAATAAGAAAAGGTTTTGACTTTCTTTCTTTAAAGTGTAATCTAAGCCAGTAAATCACAGGGCAATAATTGGTCCATAATCATCAGGATTTTTCATTTGTACTAAATCTCTATCAGCATAAATCAAAACAAGTAACCATAAGCATAATGCAAAGATTCCCCAACCTGGTGTTCATCCAGCACCTGCAAATGGAGTTCTGCATTTCCAGACTCCCTCTTCCTTCAGTCCATCCAGTACCCCATCTTACAAGAGAGCTTCTCCTCTAAGCACCCATGTTGAGAGAGAGAAAAAAGAAACTGATATCAACCCCTCATATTCAGGGGATTAGGCAGTTTGTTCCTGTGCAACTAGTCTGGAAGCTATCATGCTGAAATACTGTTTATGAACTCTAAAGGAACTTATTTCAGCTGGATAATGGTTAATTTACAGCCAGAGCTTAAAAGGGCAGAAAAAGATAGCAGCACAACTGGGTTCAGTGCATGATGGGGAAAAATAAATATCTCACAGAAAGAGATATCTGAAATTCAGATCACATTGAGATGCAAAGAAAGCTGTGAAAAGCAGTAGGAGGGTGATTGTATTCCAATTAGATTTCTTCTGCTAATATAAAACAGTCTTGGACTGAAAGTTAATCATCTGATTTATGGATCTTGGGAGGAGTGAAACCCTATGAGCTTCTGAACAATGAGAGGCAAATGAGACAGAGGGGAAGAAAAATAGAATATTTCTGAGACTGTGCTTCTGGGGAAAAACAAAGACGATGAAGTCTAAACATGCTCTTGGTTTAAAAATTTACCTTAGTGCTATCCACTTAAACTCATGTTCTTGCCATACAAACATGTTGTCTTTCTTGGCCAAGGCAGTCAAAAGCAACTCATAATTTCATGTGTCACAATCTTTTGGGCACTCGATAAATATATTTCTACAAGGTTTCTGCAAGACCTTCCAGAGTTATGTCGCTGTGGTGGGTTAGTTCATTTATGTGATTGGTCATAAGCAATCTGACATCTGTTCTGGGCTTGGGTCACACATAAAAGCACATATATTCCTTAGCCGAATCCTTTTAAAAGCATTCCATGTGTGAGTTATATGAAAATTGCTGTCAGCCAAATAGGAACAGCAGGATTCAACAGCCCTGCTTGGTGACAGGGTTTGGAGCACTGTCAGGTCAGGGACAGGAGGACTGCCTGGTACCAGCTAGGACCCACTTATATACTCTTATTTTTCCTTCAATGAATCCATCAGTAGCTAGCCCTCAGAAATGCAATACCAGGGGTATCTGTGAAATGACCAACAGAAGAGATGTAATGTATCATAGATGCCATTACTTTCTGCCATTCTTGGGCTTCAGCCTTCTGCCCAGACCTGATGCTGGGACTGATGGAGCAAAGCTGAGTGCAGGCAGGACAAAGATGATATTGGTAGACAGAGGACAGTACTCTCAAAAATTTTCTTTTAGATGAAGACATATACCCATGACTGGTAAGTCATATCCATAGTTAGGCTGCTTATGTAAAAATATTGATAGGTAGCATTTTCTACCAAGACAGGTAAAACACTTTCCTTCGTCAGATTATACTAACTTTTATTTCAACACAAAGCCAGGCTGGATTTTATACCTCTAATCTAAACCTAGAGTCCCCTTTCCACCACACCACAGTCCCGTAGGTGTCAGCCTGAACTTTTAATGGGTTATTTAGCTGGGTTACAATTCAAGACGAATGTCTGGCCTGAAGGCCCAGATGTCCAGGTCAAACCTCAAAGTTTTCAAGTTGATGTCTGGGTGTCAGTTATTAATACCTTTTACACCTTTAGTGGACATGTTCCAACACAAAGTTCTGTACAGACACCAGGTGGTGGGGAATGCTCTCTCTTTACCAATGAAGGCTGTTACTAGGACTTTTCCCCTAGTTTCTGTGTTAGTTTGCACAGAGTGCTGAGACAAGGTCAAAATCATGATCCTGATTTTCAATACATTTCCTGGTCTGCATGCCAAGTATCTAAAACCTTTTCTAAAGAGCTGTTGACAGTCTTCCATCTTAACTTTCAGACCCCGTGCAGCTTCCCACCTTCCAGTGGGAAAGGGCCTGCTATCTCTTTCCCAGACAGAAACACGCACTGACAAATGTGTTAACATTTTCTTCTGCTGCTCTGCTCCTGTGCAACAGGAAGCAGAGCTTAGTCCCTAATTGATTTTTTCTATATTTTTAATAGGCACTATTTATAGTCAGAAATTGTCTTTAACAGTCATCTGTTCCTTATGCTGCTCCATACATGCCCTCATCCCTGACCTGAAGTAACCATCCTTTCTTCAAGGAAAGGAGGTTTAAATATTCATGCTGGCTAGGTCTTGAATAAACTCTTAATTGGTATCACAATCTCCCACACAAAAGTGGTTTGTTCCTCCTTTAGACTTTCAGCATTTGAAATATTTACTATAGTCAATGATGGCACGTCTCACCTCACGGGAGATAAAATCTACTTCTTGAAAAAAATTTCATGTGTTCAGGCTTGCATTTCTGAAGAACACTGAAACGTCCCCCGTTTGAAATGCAAAAAGTGACTTACCCAAGAAAGCACTGTTAGCATGTTAGACTAATATTGTATTTCTTGTAACTGTGATTGTTTCCATTGTGGTCACAGCAGGGAAGGTTTAGAAATCTTGGTGATGGGAAAGCTACAGTCACTCCTGTTTGGAATTCCTAAGGTTACTTAGTCATCCATTCTTTCAGATGACTGAGAACTGACGACTTGAATTAGTAGCTCATGCACTGGCATCCTGTGCCATTTGAGACGCTCTAAGGTAGGTATCCAGCCTGGGACTCAACTGCCACTCCATAAGACCACAAGTCTTTGGACATATCTGCCAGCCTTACGAAAATGCTCCCAACACCCAAACTGAACTGAACCGTGAACCCTGAACCCTCTTCCCCCAGCTGCACCACCTCATCTCCTGCTCCTCAAATGGAGCAACAGACACAAAGAGCTAAAATGTTGGTGCAATTCATGAGCTTCCTTCTTCAAAAGAAATTGTACACCCTACCACCTAGTCATAGCAATCTGCTGAACAAGCACCTAGTGTAGACCAATAAACGAAAGGAAACCGAGAGGTCAGTACAGGTCATTATTTTCACATACCTTTGAATAATGAGGGCATCACATGTCAGCCAGAGGAGAACAAAATGTCACATTCTCTAGCTAAAGGTCATCATCGGTCATAGGTCACGGAAGGGAGGCCAGGAAATAACCTATGAGGTTAGGATGAGTGCACAAAGAAAGGGCAACAAATGTCAATGAAAGCATGCAGCTGTTGTGAGATGAAACAACTGAGGCACCCTTTTGTGCTGACACAGGCTTAAAAAATGTCTTTGCTGACATTTTTTTTTTTGCTGGCACTTTTATAGGACATTGACATTAATATACCCAACCCTGAATTAGCCTTTTCTGAAAGCAACAGTTTGGAAGTTAAGTGCAGCATTTTCCAAAGAATCATAAGCATGACATTTTTATTTCAAGTGATTGATGTTACAGTGGACTTCTAGCACCAAATTCAAGTTTCATTCTCAATCATTGCATCAGTGCCATGTGATAGCAATCAGAAACAAATGGAGGTGGCAGTCTGCATTGCAGTAAGGTCTTTTGGAAATCTTTTCGCCTTTACCGACAGTCAGATGTGTCATTTCATGTTTAATACATAGCATTGTATTTATCTGATTGTTTGTTTTAATTCATGGATTTCAGAAAGGTTGATTTCAGGGTTGCCCCTGCAGTGATGACAAGCACTTGCAGGGCAATCATACAGTAAAATGATAATGAACAGTTTAGGAATATGTGGAAATATACCCATACTGAGAGACACCTGCAATTTCTGATGAGTGAGCTGCATACTTGACTCATCTGTCTTTTGCTTTCTCCCCTGAACAGCAGCACAATACCATTTTCTCTTGTCATTGTGGGTATAAAC
This sequence comes from Nipponia nippon, assembly GCF_047370975.1. NCBI lineage: Eukaryota > Metazoa > Chordata > Aves > Pelecaniformes > Threskiornithidae > Nipponia > Nipponia nippon. The sequence continues at coordinate 23,068,113 of NW_028262336.1, forward strand.
CTGACAGTCTTACTTCATGAAATAACATGATGATGCCAGGAATGCACATTAGATGAAGGACTGCTACATCTCCCACACCTGTCTTACTGGACAACACATGCAAAGAGACTGTCAAAAAAAACCCCAAAAAGCTTTGCACTGATATCTCCATTGTGGTTGGGCAACTTTGCAGGATGAATGCTATCAAAAATGGCTTAACTCATGATGAAATGCCCATTGTGAAAGTATTGCAAATTATATTACATTCCAGAAAACAGAAAGAGTGTGATCCAGAGATAGGAGCATGGTAAACTGGAATACAAGATTGCTGCCTCTTATTTTAAACTCTTCCAGTTGGTTATCATATGACGTAAGACTGAGCTAAAGGCCCTCTCTATGCTTTGGTTCTGCTTCCTGAACAAAGAACACTGACATCTGGTACGGTCTGGAAATTCTCAGGTGATACTACTTTCCAAATTATTCCAGTTGCTGACTTGGCAGTCAAGTTATTTTTCAGAGGTGCTACCTGAATGATCAGTTCCGCCGTTCACTTTATGTTTAAGAAATTGGTTAGAAATAAAACAAAAAACCACGCAAACTCGAGCGTTACAAGAAAGAACTAATCTTCTTCTTTTAACTCGTCATTGGCTGCATATTTCTAATGTGAATTCCACCCCTGACGCTCCCTTTTTTCTGATAACTTTCCCAAAACTGTGGGGGTTTGTTGTTTTTCTTTTGAGGTCGGCTTTAGTTTTGCAAAGGTGCAAACCCCTGCTCAGATTTGCACACCACTAATAGCCCTAGTGAAACCATAGATTGAAATTGATGCACTGTCTCCAAAATCCTGAGGTCAATGCTTTTGTCTCTGTCTTAACAGGACAGGATTTTCCCCTGTAAATTTCAGCAGAAGTAGGTGCATGAGAACTAAGCATCTATGCAAACTGTAACATGGGGTACAGGCTGCATAATAATTTCATTAGACTGTATTTTGACTGGGCTTATTTACAAGCTGTATTTATTTTAATTATGTTTTCTATCTATTCACTCTTCCTTATTTTGGGTGTGTAATTGGCCACCTAAGAAACATGCTATTCTTTCGGCTGCCAGGTTGACTGATTTATAAGCAGAGAAAACACTTCTCGGGCAGGTTTGAATGAAGTGTGCTTGCAAGAGTATTTGAGTTTAGAATACCCTTTCTCCAACATTCCTTTAAACAAAAGCCACTCTGATTAACCTTAGCGGAAAAGAGGCTGAAACATGTTTGAATGTGGCTGAATTGGAGCTTCAGAGTTTGCAAACACTCCCACAAAGCATTTACCCATTACTCCTTCCATCTATGTGTAATTCTATTCTCAGTAAGCTCAAAGGTTCCAGGGATTTTTTATTCTGAGTATGTGCAAAGCAATGTCCAAGAAATCTCCTTTCCCATCACAGTTCCGTGTTTTTCCTACTCTGCTTAAACAGGTCAGTTACGTTATAAGCAAAATGAAGCGGCTTTAGGCTTTCTGAAGTTAATAGTCTATGCATCAGAGATTTACATTTTTTTATGACTTAAGACCAAAATATGTTAATTTTGGTTAGAAACGTTTTAGAAAAATACTCTTCAAATCCCAGAGAGTTCTTAATTCCTTTCTTTTGGAGAGTAGGCTTTGCCAAGCCTAATTCTGATTCAGCAGACTCAATAAATAAATAAGATTGTTTTTAAGTTGCAGAAAACTGCGATCAGTATGATGCTGTGACCCATCGAACAACCAAAGGGCACTGGCCAATTTAGTCCCATTTCATTGTCATTACTGGTATTGTGGTGACTCTGGGCTACACCCAAGGAAGGTGAGTCAGAACTCTACAATAAATATTGTAGATCAAATGCTGAAGAGGCTTTGACCTTACAAGTACATTATACAATACTAAACATATATACACAAGTGCTGAGTTAAAAAGAAGTCAGTGACTTTAACGTGTCATATCTATATGGAGGTCATTGCACCTTCTTTGAAAAGTCATTTTTTTCTAATGCCATCTGCTTTTCTCATGATTTTTGCCCCCCTCAACCCATACAAAATGGATGTGTATTCAATCTTGAACTAAGCATGCTTGCAATGATTGAGAAATGTCTAAGGTCAGAGCTTACAAAAAATTCATAAGGCAAGCAGCAGGCATAAAAGAGAGGGTTTTTTTAAAGAGAGTTCATGAGCCTCTGTATGAATTGGGCATGACATATTCATGTTACTGACTTCATTTATTTAATGTGGCTCCAAATAATTGATACCAGTACAGTGATAAAAGTACAGAGACTTCACTGCCAGAATTGCGATAATGAAGAGCCTCCCTGCTGATTTCATTCATGGGGTTGTTAGTCTGCTGGGAAAGACCTCTGATGAAAACTGGGCTGCAGCAAATGCCATAAAATAATCAAAGGCACAAAGACCTTTACCTGAGGGGAGCTTGGTCAGGGAGCGATTCAGGGCAGCAAAGGGAAAAGAGGGAAAATTGCATTAGCTGACAAACCAGGCACAGCTTTAAAAAAAATCTGATCCAAATTGTGAGGACTGCATTATATACAGAAACCTGCCGCATCTTTGGAACAGGTTCCAATTATGTGGCTCCAAGAGCTGGTTAACCGGTATATCAACAGAGCTTCTTACCTTACTGAATGTAGTTCAGACTTTATCCTCGTCTACCAGCCATTTGTTCTCTCTGCCTTAGATTGTGAGCTCTCAGAAACAGCAGCTGTCTTTTTATTATATGCTTAGCACAATGGGCTCCCTGTTTGGGCTATAGAAAATAATCATGTAGGCTCAAGACAGCCATACAAGTGCCGAAACACAGTTGATGTCAAGAGTCCTAAAGAGGAACTGAATATTAATATGAATTTAAAATCCTTTCTAAGCAAAAATCCCATTTGTCAACTCTGCTCATGTGTTTCACTTCCTGTAAGTGTGTCAATGGTTGATTAAAATTCATAAATGTGCAGCAGAGTTACTGGATAAACGTTGAGTTATTGTTTACACATCAGAATGCGCTGAAGGCAGGAGCCTAGATGTGGAAAACTGTGTCAAGAGGAAGGACCATGGTATGAGTCACTGCCAGGACAGACTCACCAAACAATCCACAATGTCCCTGTGTAAACTCTGCTAGTGATTAATCATCTGTTACAATACAATAAAATAAATAAAATAAAATGCCTCTTACTTACAACCCATGTTTACCTAGCTTCAGCTTCCAGTGACTGCATGTCTTGATGACTTTTTTTCTACTAGATGAAAGAGCTTCTCCTATCAGAAATCTCTTCCTCGTGTGGGTGATTTGAATTATTATCAAATCGCCTTAATTCCCCTTGCTGTGCCTTCTCTTCATGACATCTGTGTTACCAAGCTGTCTTTATTGCATTGGTACCTCAGATTCAAAGTCTGGGTTATACTTTGGGTTCTTCTTCCAGTCTTGAAGTTACTGTGAAGTGTTTAAGGATAACTCCATCCCGTGTCTTCAGCTACTCTTCCAAAGCTGCTGCATCAGCAGCTCTAGTCAAAACATGTTATGAATAATGTCTTATTCATCTTAAAACAAAACTCACTTCAGGTGAGTCCACAGGGACCTACAACTCCTTCTTCTGCAAATGGATTGTTAGGATGTTCCTGCAGAAGGCAAGGTCGCAGCTGTAGTGTACAGTTACGGGTCACACATGTTGAAGTGGATGAAGAATCAGAAAAGGCATTTTGCTAGTGGAGTTTAACTGGATTTTTTAATCATGTACATTCGGTATGTAGCATTCTTTAAATGGGACAAACGAGCAATTGCTGAATGCTTGCAACAGAGTCCGAAAATGGTGTGAAAAGGAGTAGCTGCTGGGATGAAAAAGAGGGAGCTATTGCAAACGTGGCTCAGAAATGCCACTGTTCTTTGAGAAAAGGGTGCAGAAGGAGCTGTTTACAGCGCTGAACACAACAAAATCTCAGTATGGGACAGAAGAAGTGCAGCAAACAGAGACACCTTCCTACAGCTGAGTGAGAACAAAAACATCAACACAAATAGGCAACAGTGAACATTGTGTGCCAAACAAATATTGCCACTAACAGCGTGCTGGCTGCCTTTCTGTTGACAGAGCTTTCTAATACAGACGAAGCAAATTTGGGGAATAAAGGCACAGTGCGATGTGCATGCAGTGATACAGCTGCCCTCATCTCTATTCTTTAAGAGAAATGGAAGAAATGTAGACACTTTGTCCCACTAATTAAATCGTCACACTTCCTAAGACCTGGGCCTTGCCCAGATTACAGGATTTATACTGCTGAGTAGAAGAGGGCCAGGAAGCAGGCAACCACTAGCCTCCAGGCCGGTGTCACTGCTGAACTGTTAGTTCACATCTGGCTCCGCCTGGGACTTCTCCAACAGAGCTCTGCCTGAGGGACAGTTTGGATTTTGCTTTGGGAGGTAGCTCACACCAGCGATCTCGGCTAACGCTGCACTGAGTTTGACTGCTTCCATCCTACGCAGTCCTCTTTTGTACCTTTACACATTCCCAGAGGACAACCATGTGGCATGCAAAGCACCCTCCCAGCTCCAAGCTAAAGACAGCACTCTGGTAGTCTGCAGCACTAATATGCGTTGAACTAGTGTCCTCAACCCCAAATAGTAATAGGCATGAAAGGCACCCCACAGGGCAGGAGACAGAGGACCAAGTGCTGCGCAGTGATGGAACAGCCAGTCTGCTCTGGCAGGCAAATAGCCCTAATGAGTTTATAAGCCAGCCAGTTGGTGCCACTCAACCTTTGGTGCCAGGTATTGTCCCCTGGCTCTCCTTTACTTGGGTGTGCAGGAGCATCCAAACTGTTTGAAGGCCAAACTGAAAAGTCCGCTGCTATTCAGTGTGAAGACCTGTGTTAAAGGAGTACATCTGGAGTCAGGCACTCACCTGATAGCAAGAATATTTTTAAAGAGAAGAACACAATCGTCATGTTATAATAGTTATACCTATTCCTAACCCAGCCAGTAGAACTGTAATGGTTAACTTACAGTGATGTTAGAGTAGGTTGAAAGTTTTCATTAAAGCTATTTTACATTGGCAAATTTCATTATGACAAATCATTTGAATAAATAATAAAAATTAAATTATGTTATTTGAATAAATAACAATAATATAATGGTAACAATAACAATTGAAAAGAAACAAAACACCATAGCAAGCAATGCTTTGTTTTTGACATATTATGCACAAAAAGTTTTGCTTTATTTAAAAATGAGCTGCTATTTGAAATAGAAAATGAAAGGATCCAAGGAAGGATCCAAATGTCAACAACGTACTTGGATTTAAACATTTTGGGCAAACTAATTATTTTCAGAATTTAATTTTGTACAATATTTGGATTATTTTTTGGGTTTGTCCCCACTTAATTTAATATGGATATTTAATATGATCTTTTATATGTCAAAATTTTTCAATCCTGACATTTTTAATGGAATGGAAAATCCATTTGACAATTGACTTTAATTTGTATGCTTTTGAATTGTTGTATCAGCTTTTGGCTTCTTGTTCATAATGTCACTTAGCGGTGGCACTCTTCGTTCTTGAAAGAACAACTATTACAAATACGCAATACTTTTAAAATACCAAAGGGTAGATAAGCACCGTTGGTGTTCCCTTACATAAACCATCTGCAGAAACAGGATAAAGGGAAGAAAGAAAACACCAACTAGAAGGCTTCTCCACGGCAAGCTCTTGTCCGTTTGCACTTGTTCTGCTCAGTTCTTGAGTAGTATCAGCCGACAGAAGTCGGCCGCCCAGGAAATTACTATCGGTATCAGGCTGGCTAACATCAAACCGGTACAATACAGATTAAGAGCCTGATGCAATTTCATCTTGAAAATGACTAAGTCAGGACTTGGAGTGATTGCTCTGGAAAGCAGAGGTTCAGCTAAAACTAGCTACACTTGCCAGTAATGTATTGATTTAGTATGCCAGCTATAGCATCGATTATCTTCTGTCTGATTCAGCCCTCTGATTTCTATCTACTGGAAGTGCAGAAAAGGCGCTCTCATGAAAAATATCTCAGCTCTTCTGCATCCTGCCACCAAATAAGCCCCCTACAAGTTCAAGGAATGCTTCACCAGAGTCAGAGTCACTTCAAACAACCGGAGCTTAATGTTTCTGAAATAAGGTTTCCAGCAAGGGTTGCACATATTAATAAGGTCAATTGAGGGCACACCTGCAAATGCAAGGGTATTGACTACAGGCAAGTTAACCTCTCTGGGCATGATCTAACCCATCTAATCCACTGCCCTTTTCCCCCTCAGTAATAAGGCAGCTGGACTCCTAAAGGAATTTGTTTTAATTTCTTTTGCATTATGGACTTTTACCTCCTGATGTTACTGTATGTTAGATTTGCTAAACATGAGCGTAGTAGTTAGATCATTTTTAAAAGCTAATTGTATTTCTTGTGCTAATGAATTATTCATAGAATAATCATATAAATCCACTCTCCACATTGATGTTTTATTTTGCATACTAATCTGAACATTTTGCATTTTCCAGGTTTTGATCTACAGATGATCTTTGATATTGACCTATTCATGAATATAGGGTTTATGTTGCCCTCAGTGTCCTGGCTTTTTTAAATGCAGGCAAACAGTGCATACATTTCATTAATATATAAGAGAAAGGCTTTGTCTCATGACGTTTTCTTCTCTAACAAACCCTCCAGTTGTTACTTATCAAGGTCCTCTAGGAGATTTTCTAAGAACTGGTGTAGATATCTCTGTACGCTAGCTACAATACCCATGTACCCAGATTTCATATCCTAAGTCCTCCTCTGCAGTTTTCTCTACTAATTTCAGTGGCTTTTTTTGCTTCAAGAGCCAGAGCAATGCATCCAGAAGTCCAGGAAAGTAATAGGAAGGGAAGGATGTTACCTTGATCTAAAGAACAAAGTATTGGCAGTTGTATAATGCTAGGGGCATATTGAACATCATCATGCTATTGAGGCAATGCATGTAATCGTTATGTCCAAGATTTGGCCCCTCCTTTGCCAGAAACAGTTTATGCTTTCATGGTTCTCATCAGCTTCAATCAGCAATGGTTTAAAATTCAAATGGTGAAAAAAAAATGTTGTTTTAATTTTTTTAATTTATCTTTTTTCAGCGGTTTTAGTATTGTATGAGAGAGTATGTGGTTAATGTTGTGTTGAGAGTGAAAGAGGGAAGCAATTCTGTAGAAATTTGACAAGCCATTTGTAAGATGCAGCAGTTTTGTTATTTGCAAACCTGAGTCACGGCAAGCTTTGTTCACATCCATGAGGATTCCTACTGGACCAAGTTAATATTATCAAGCTGATGGTTAAAATGTACTCGCAAAATTGCACCATAGCTTATACATTTGCATCATGATTCATACCTTGTTGAAAGAAGAGTATTTCTCAGTAATATTAGGATAAGATTTTTGTAATAAGAAAAATTAATCTTGAAGAATAGTGAGACTACAGTGCAACAAGACCTTATTGAAGGAAGGAGATTTCCTAAAGGAAATTTTCTGTCAGCCTCAGAAGCTGAGATGTATATTGTCAATGAGATGGAGAAACAGAAGGAAAGCTTTCCCTGAAGTAACCTGTGAAATTTGGACCTGGTGTTGTTGATAGAAGGCTGCTACCATACTTCTGAAAATGAAAACCTGATTCTGTATAGGATGACCGCTTTCCTTCTTATGAAAGCATAACCAGCCTGGAAGGTACAAATTTTTAGGTGAACGGAAAGATCTGACAGGCTTTCAGTCCAGTTGTTTGAGATCTGACCATTCTCATGTTCAGCACCAAAGTCTCCCACCCCACAGAAACACCAGGAAAGATTGTGCAGAGGTAGAAAATCACTGCTACACAGCTGGCTAGGTGAACAATATCTGATGCAACTTCTGCTAACATGCACAGATTTTATGATCATGCCTGTAACCAGAGGGCTGAGGGGAATGTTAATTAATCTGAAGGAAAAAAATATTGCCAGAGGCCAGCTGCTGTCTGAATTGATAGAATAGCTCCAACCGGCAAGACTACTCTTAGCAGTTTTATCTCCCAGGTGCCTCAGGAGTACTTTGACTGCTATCAGGGAAAGTGCAATTCCAATAATAACTTTCTTCGTTAAGAGGGTGGGTAGAGTAAGGGTCTCTGCAATGTGATTGTAAACTGGCTTGGGATGTAAGCTTTGTCTTAGTGATGCTATGAACTGTGTGCTATTATTAGCAAAGATCCTATGAACTTGTAACAGTTTGGACTGAGTTCCAAACCCTTCTTCTTATTCATCATCCCCAGAAATAACAGGTGTTTAAAGAGAAAAGAGGGCATGCAGTAATGATAATAAGGCTGCACCTCTGTAATGTAGAGGTCTGTTTTGCTTAAAGAACTTCCTCTGCAGAAGGTGATGCCTGAGAAGAACTTAGCTTGTCTTTCAGGTCCCTCGGGAGTACTGCTGAAGGTATATCTTGTCAGGGAAGTTTGTCATGATCCAGACTGTAAATACAGTTGTCTGATTGCAAGTTTGAGTGTTTTCTTTCAGCAAAGAGTTCAGTTCTATTTCCTAAACTTTTTGTTGTTAATTCTGCCCTTTGCGCAGTTGTGTCATATGCAGCACTAAACAATTGACTCGCTATTTTAATAATATGGTCTCTCCAATCACTGAAACAAATGATCCGAAGTAACTTTCAATTTAATTTTGATCCTTATCTTTCAGCTTGCTTGAACTTTCTAATCCTGTTCCTTCCCAGCATCAACAGCTCTGTGCCTAAAGGAACTAAAATTCATAGATAAATCTGGATTGGAGGAGCTTATCCCCTTAACATAATACCTGTCACATTAGTAAGCCTAAAGTTATATATACTCAGATAAGTATACATTTCTATAGGCAAATTTTAAAACATTTGAAAATTAATCAAATAATGTCTTTTTCTGATAATTTATCCCCTAATCTTATATGATGAACTGTTGGAAAGAGCTAAATATGTGGTAATTAGTCTAATATCTAATCTAATATTGCATCATTATTTTAGTATGTGACAAGAGTTGCATACTAAATTTTCCTCCGGCATTTCAGAGGGGCTTGTTTATAGGATTTACAGAAGGAGAATGAAGGGCCATGCAATCAATGGCTTTGTAGCTGAGAGAGAGTCACCATGAGGTCACTGTTCGACAGATAAATGATGAATTTTTAAGGGTGATGCTTTATTCTGTAACCTTTTGACTTTAACAGACAGCCTTGTAACAGACAGCCATGAGCTTCAACAAATAAGTGAAATGTGAAAAACAGAAAACAAGGCTTATTATTTGACCTGCTTGTTAGGAAAAGCTTCTTTTGTGTGCACAGGGAGCCTAAGTAAATCCTTGAATTGGGATTGTTTTTTTCTAACTAGCATCAGAAAATAAAGCTCGCATCATGTCAAACTCATCCTAATGACTAGGATTCTTCATGTTCATGTAAAAGATGCACAGTTTGACCAGGACCATGAGGTAATGTACAGTAAATAGAGGATGATGTTAGAGAAGAGATCTTGCTGACAGGAATAATGTGATTCAGTCTCTAATGACTCAGGATTTTAAGAAGTGTTTTTGGAGTAGACTTCAATTTACAATTCTCCTTTGAATTGCACTTGCTTATCATTAAACCCTCCCAGCTGAAAGCCTCTCTCTTACACCTCAGAAAAGGATAGCGTCTTGCCAGGAAGAAATGTGGATAATGTTTTGCTCAGAGTGATAAATATTCACACACATATAATAAAGCCCCAAATGCCAGAGACGGCCTCTCTTTTGTAGGGCCTCAAGCAACCCTAGACCACCCAAGGTGATGGCCAGCCCCTCCTCCTATAGTCCTGCCAGGTGCTGCACCCCTCACGTCCCTGGGACCAAGGTCCCTCTGGCTTTCTTTTACCATTTGTAAACTTTGGTCATTTTCAAAAACAGCCCTTGGTTTCAGTGTGTCCCCATTTTTTCCTGCCCAAATCTGAGGATTACTCTATCTTGAGTCTCTTGTCTAGAAACAAGAAAGGCTGATGGCTACTAGGGAGGCTAACAGGGCTTCCCTGCTTTTGTCTTCAGTTCTCTGGGTCTCAGTACTTGTATTCCCAGTGCAGCCCTGGGTCCTCTCTGGCCTCTCAAACCTGTCTTTCACACCGGTGTCATGCACATCTGAGAGGTGAAATAGGAACTCCTAGTGATTTCACTTGGTATTTTTGGTGTCCAGCATTTTCAGTGTCCAGTATTTTCAAAAGTCATTTAGTGCATAGAGAAAGACACCGGGGGAGCCAAGATCTCCCTAAAGGCTGAGCAGCAACAGGGAAGAGCAGGTTGAAATGGAACGTTTCTGTTCTGCAAAGCAATTCCAGTATTTCAAAATTCTTTGTCCATCACTGGAAAGAAAGCTACACATACTGACCTGCCCTGCAGAAAATGTATTTCCACCCCCTACAAATAATTAAGAAAAACTAAAGTATATGTTTCGTAACTAGCTAACTAAATATTTCCAAACAATTGTTTTCCTTGCTTCTTACTGAGCTGCTCCTAGAAGACCAAAAGCCTTTCAAGTTTAAGCTGAGCCTTTTCATTCTTCGAGATGTTAGCTAAATGTCTCCAAGCTTATGGAAACTGGCGAATCGAGATATTGAAAAACTTCTGCTACAGCCTGGGTTTCTGAGCTCCCAAACATGCTGCAGGAACCTTAAAACTTTGTGGGCTGCTAAGTCTGTGGTAATCCATACAGAGGGACTGCTACAGAACTCTCAGCTCTAGAAATCTGGGTTCCTGTAGGCAGGAAGCAAAGCAGTTTCCAGTGGCCACCTTTTTTTAGCAGAGGTTCATCTAAAGTTGTATATATCTGCAAAACATTCTGCTATTGACAATTTGACATGCTTAATGTAATAGGAAACCAAACCCAATTTTGTTTGGAAATTCCCAGACATCTTCATACCTTGCCTGGCTCAGGATGGAAAACCACTACCAATGCCTGCAAAACCAGAGACTGATTTTTGAAATCTTGCTTATGAAAATAATGCCTCAGTTTCCCTATCCATAAATTGTGAATAAATCTTCTTAGACAAATATTGTTCCTCTCAATCTCATTAATATCTGAGGAGCGTTTGAGAGTCACTAGATGTGCAAAGGATTTCTCTTCTCATGCCTGCAATGAGCAAAGCGTTGTTTGTGATGCTCTGTGAATCTCCAAACCTCACTGGTCTGACTGAAGACTGTAGTTGGGCGGCTTTGATGTCTTAGGGAGATAGCCTAAACTCCCCAAAGTAGAAAATCAAGTTGAAACTTATTTCTTTCATGTGGTGTCTTATGAATAGGTGCTGTGGGTGTTACATTTAAGTATACGAGGCTTGTACTTTTGGAAAATACCTTTAACACAGTCTGTGTGGGAGAGAATGATTTCCCTGCAATCTTTGATTCTTCTCTTTTTCTCAACCAATTATGTTCTTCTAAGAAGAGACTGTGTCAATGGGCATTTTTGAAAGTTGAGAAAGTTAATGTTCTGTGCTCAAGAGGGATGCGATTCCTTCTCTTCTGTGCTTAAGGGTTAAGTGGTTACTCAGATAACACAGATTCTGCAGGAAAAGACCTCGATTACCATCAATTTTCCCTGCATCAAAAAGTAAAATTTGCTAATCTGTCAACCGCATTGATTCAAAGATTATATACGATTTGCTGCTAAACAGTGTGAAGTCAACGAAGGGGGAAAAGCAGCACTCCTGTAAATACTTCTAGTTACCAAATTCTCTGCAAATTCTCCAATGTGCTAATTTCTTTCAATGTGATAGGAACAAGGTCTTCCTCTCTGTCTTGTCTGGATCTTCAGGTTGTAAATGCAAGAGAAGGATTTCACCTTTTTCTTTTCTGCAAACTCAGCTCCCTCTCAGTCCCTTCTGATGGAGGTCTTTGGGCAATATGATATATAAATATTTATTGCTCTGCCATAGAAAAGAGTTTATTTCTTTTCCCAGGGGCATTGGCCCCATGAAACATTATGAGTTCTGAATATTTTACTGCATGGTAACTCCACTATCAGTTCCACCTCTCTTCATTATACAGCAGCTGAACATTACATTCCTCCTCAGGGATGCTGAAGTTTTCTCATACTTTCCTAGGGCATGTTTTTCTGGAGTCACACGAACTTTTTTTTTACTAACTAGAGGATATAAACAAGAAAGTGCCAACAGACTAAATGCCAAGTACCTAAATTTGACCAAAGTGAGCAAACCATCTTAAAAATCTGTTGTAATGAAGTTTGTAGTTACTTAGAGCTCTGTTTTGCTGTATGCTCAACCAAGTCAGACTTACAGCAGAGAGCCTTTTGCTTCAAAAACCAAAGGCTGCTTTCTCATTAATGAAGAACTTCCATATAGCTGTTGGAGCCTTTATGACTATTGAATGGCTCCAATTTCTTCTGGGTAGGAGGCAGTAGTGCTACACTCACGTTTGCAAGCTTGAGACAGTTTTACTGCAAGGAGGACAATGAACGCTGTAGTCCTTGCTGCAGACTTGCTCAGATTCTATGGCTTTAAATAAACTCGGCGGGCCACTGTTTTCTGGCATGCCTCATAAATCTGCCTATATAAGTCTCAGTACATTCTGCCATCTATTACTCATGTCCATATTAGAGATAAAGTAATTTTCTTTGAACTTCCACTGCTGCCAAAAAGCAGAACATCATAATGCAGAACAAATACTTCTTCATGTTATTTCCCCTTTATTTTTGTGTTTGACCCTTACATTATGTGGTGGGAAAAAGTTTGCAACTTCTTCTCTTGTTTTTGGAATGGCTGCCACAAACTTTTTGAGCCCAGATGGAAAGGGAAGAAACTGACTTTGCAATGCTTTCTGAAGTGAGTAATATTAGAATAACGTTTTGGAACAATTCTTGCTCTTTTGTTATAAACCCTGGAGCAAACGTGTGGCCGATTAAAACCAATTAGCTGCATTTGTGGGTGAATTAAAAAAATTTGGTTGCTTACACAAGCTTTAAATGAGGCTTTGCATCTTTGATACAAAACCTGCACTTCTCTAGAAACTTTGGAATAACCTTCTCATGATAGTTCTTGTCTGGAAAGTTTCTTGCATAACTTCATATTTCTTTTATTCCTTGCAGTTTGAGGACACCTCTCCTTTTCTCCAAGTCCAGTAGCCTCCAGAGGCTGCAGATGGACATAAGAAAAGCAGGAATTGCTGTTCAGGTACCGAAAATTTAATCTGTTCACTGTTGGGATCCATTTTAGAGGACTAGGCAAAGCTTCAGACATTTCCCTTGCTTGGGCCAGTGTACTTTCTCTAATTAGAGAGGTAGGTTAAGTTATCTTCTCATTGCAGCAATTAACACTTGCAGTGACTGCCAGACAATTTTGTAATGATTCAGGAAGAGCATCCAACTTCAGAGAAAGCTGTAGTGTTCCAGTACTTCTTTGTCAGAGATGAAAGTTCACATTTCAGCTAGGAACAAGCTGCTCCAGGATGCCATTAGCCCATCCTTGCACACAGTGCATAGTGTGATGTATATTAATGTTCTTGCTATAAATAAAACATTGTTTATTCCATACATCTGATTTTCACATCTAAGTATACCCTATACAGACTTGGATTACAGTTGGTCATGTAGACAAAAAGCATCATAGCAAAGGCAGACAATAGACGACTCCACTTAATTCTGTGTAAATGAATCTTTCCTGTAGCAGTTTGCTGCAGTGAAATTCACCCATTTGGCTGCCCTACAAACACTGATACTGCATGTAGCAATGCTAATGAATAGTTTCAGGCACTTATTTACAGAACCTAACTGAAAAAAAAAAATGTTTGTACCATTGTCGTTTCTGTTGTATTTGAATGCTAGACAGCTTCCTGTCTCCTGGAGTCTCAGGAGTGACTCTTAGTGTCAAGTAATAGAGACAGAGGTGCATTGCTTCGACACCCTGGCATGCATGTGGTTGATAATCCACTTGGCGTTCCATGTTACTCTTCTTTTCAAGAGATTTTAAGGGGAATCGTTTCAGATACAGATAACAGTTGTCCTGCTTCTCCATTGATTACCCTTTTTAGCTTTTACCTTTACTCACCGTATGTCAGAGCATACTTCACCTCAAGTGCTTCACCTTTTAGAAGAGGTATGAACCATAATTAGGTGTATGTGGCAGTAGCCTGCTGTTAAGCTATGTTTACACATTAAACTTTCAAAAATGCAAATATATAGCATGATTTTTATACCAGGAATATAGGCTGCATCACTTTTTATTTTCATTTGTTTCAGTGAGGCTTAAGACTACTGGGAATCAGCCTGAACTAAATAAAGTTAAACAAATTTTAAACTTAAACAAGTGTTTACATACATACTTATTTTGGTTTACCTGGATTGTTTAAAAGTCTTGCAACTCTCCATCATGGTCAAAGCTTCCATTAATCCTGTACAATCCCACTGAACTCTGTAGACGTAAGTGAGAGCAGAATGTGGCCTATGATATTGCATTGGCAAAAACATCTATTTGAGAAAAAAATTGCTTCAAATAAATTCTACAGAAACTGAAACAAGTCATCTTTTAGCAGACCCTGTTCTGGAAACCATTAGCCCCCAAAGTGACAAGTAAGTAAAGACAGAATTGTAATGGAATCATAAACGATGCTGCTGCAACTTGCCAGATACATAGCATTTAATAATACAAAGTGACAGCAATCTTGAAATTCTAATGCTTTAAAGCTACCCACATTCAGAAACAGGTTGAAAAATAACAGAGCAAATTGATACGATTCATGTAAAAATTCTACTGGTCTGTCTGGAAAGAGTATCCTGTTAAATGAAATATCATTAAAAGCCTCCAGCTAAGACGAAGCTGAGTGATACCCAGTGTCTAACCAGCTTTTAAAAATAAATCCTCTACTTAGAATGGAAGTCAATGAATGTTGTTAATTCATGACTGTTGCACTGCATATTCCTAAATAGCTAGATTGTGTCCCTAATGCAAACAGCGGAGGGCATACAGAAGAGCTGCAGTAGTCAAGTCAGACAAACAAAATATGGATTAAAGTTTTAGCAAGTGGGCTAGAAAGAGCATAGGTCTCAGCCCAACTAGATTCCAAAGACAGTAGTAAGACACTTTAATTACATGATTGATGTGGGCTTCAAAAGAAAGCACCGAATCCACAATGACCCCAAGGTCACAAGCATTATCTGAAGGATAAAAGAACTACCACAAATGGAAACTACCACAGATGACACCTGAGACCTCTGCACCAGTGAACTAATCAATAGCAACTCAGTTTTGTCTGTGTTAAGTTTAACAAAATTTGAAGTTACCCGTGATTAAATATCACAGAGGCAATTACACAAAACATCAAACCCCTTTCTAGCCTTTGCAGGGACTGAGAGGATATCCGAATATCATCTGCATACAAATGACACAGCAAACGGGGTGGCTGAATAATGTTAACTAAGAGAAGTGTATAAATAGAAATCAAAATTGAAACCATAAGAGAATCATAGCCTTCCTAAAGAATGAGTTCCCTCCAGCAGAAGTGAATTTTGTCAATACATATAAAACAGCGAAGACAAACTAGTCCAAGCTCCCAAATGGAATTAAAGAAAGGCCTGATAAATAGTCACTGGAAAGTCAACATCTAGTAAAATATATGAGCTGTTAAGTCGTTTGAATATTTTATGCACCTTCACTAATACTTCTGGAAGCAGGAAGTCCCAGTGAAGTCAGTGCCTCTATTTCATTTAAAAGGAATATCTTAAGCTACGTAGATGTATTAGTGATGTGCTTGGCCTTTCTCCGTAGATATCCGTTGTATTGTTGAACTGCAATAATGCACTAATATGGAAAGACAATTGCCGATCAATGATATTGCCTCTTGAAAGGCAGTGCTGCAACAACTTCCAACATCTCATCTGCCTTTGGAATTAGAAAAAGGCCAGGCACAGACAGAAGTGGAGTTAGGTCATTGTTAAAGAAGTAAGAGTAACTTTGGGCGTACATTCAAGCCAGACGGAAGCTCAACTTGACAGGGAAAACATCAGGACACGAGTAAGAAGAACAAGCAAAGGTCTGTGAGTGGCAGAATATCCAGACAAACTGCAGCAATGGCCAAAAAAATCTAGGCCATTTCCAAATGGCAAATGTGGGAATTAATAATGATTTATGACTGTAAAACAGACATTAGTTAAAGCAAGTTTAGCAGTATCCTTATCACTTAGATTTGATACTATTACAGCTCGCTGGAAAGAGCATACAAATTACCCAGAAAAGGACTTTTCGCTTACCTACGAGTTTTTTTTTTCATATCATGTTTGCATTTCTTCACCATGTTAGTGCAGGATCTGGGCCAAGAGCAACCACAATGGAATATGGATAGAGGATGAAAACTTACTAAATCCTAGAGGGACTGCAAGGAAGGACAGTAGCAGAGTTCAACAGAAGGCAATGTCAGAGACTACAGCTTAAAATGCTCTCTGCAGTAACAAAATTCAGAATATCAGCTGCCTAAATAGAAACCTGTGTATAAAGGTTTTCTGGGTTTTTTTATGCGGGTTTTTTTTAAGAGATCTAACTGATCGTAAATACCAAATAGAGAGAAAATAAATGCAAAGACAGTTGTTCCCAAAATCAGTTCTTGGTTTCTAATAAATCAGGACAGGGAGGAGGGATCAACCATGAACCATATGTTTCCTCCGCCACCTTGATTTAGTGGCAAAAATTGACCTTTGCTCTTCAGTTCAAAAGTCCAGGCCTTCTGTGAGCGTACATAATTAGATGTCAGCTGTATGGCAATAATGTAATGAAACTCAGGTGTGGATTTAGCAAGACGGCCGAGGGGGATGTGACCTCCTTCTCTCCCCTAGTTCCCTCCTCTCCCCTGCTCCACTTTGTGCATGCTGCCTGCGGTGCTCTGAGGCCCATCCCCATGCTAGCCCCAGGAACGGGGACGTCTGTGCAGTCCTACTAGGAGTCCTGTAAGGAGGCAAGAGTGGCCCAGACTCTGCGGGAGGAGCTGTGATCCAGGGATTTGCTCTCCTGTTTAAATCAGGTAGTGCCCACCCTTGAAACAGTGCTACCAGCTCCCGGTGCCTGTGGGGTTCAGGACTGAGATTAGGTGCAGGAATGGGCTCAGAAAGCCTGGTGGGACTCAGAAATACTTCCCAGCTCCAGGCACGCATTGCAGCCATGTTCCAAGTATTGAGGGGAAACATTAAGTGTTTGTTTCCCATCTCTGCCCCCATGGCCTGATGCCCATAGAAAGCAAACTCCAGAAGGTGCACAGGCTACAAGGGGGCTCAGCTTGCTCAGTTCAGGTCCCAGATCTGGACAATCAGTACTTGCGGAGATTCAGTCATGGTGGGCTAAAGTGTCAGTGTGTGATCCCACTTGAATAACAAAAAAAAACAAGATGAAAAATGAGCAACTCAACCAAAAATTATCTATATTTTGCATGTAAAATGGAATGGTTTGGACAATAAAGACTGAGGGAAACCCACTCTACATCCTCCTAGTTAGAAACTCCTGCACAGAAGAAGATCCTGGTTCTACCTGCTTGCAAAGAAATCTAAACCTGCATCACCTCGAGCCTGGGGAATAGCCTAACTGCATGCGTATATGGTTAGAAATATATCCTTATTATAACTACTGTAACTAGTTACAAGGATCGCCACTGCTTCCTCTAGTTTTTTATAGAATTCTCCCCTTGTTTTCAGTTTTGGATTTGGGGTTTTTTTGTTGTGTTTTTTTTTTGCTTTGGGTTTTTTTTTTTTTTTTTTGTAACAACATCAGAAATGCAATTATAATATTTTCATCTGAGTTTTAAAAAAAGGTATAATTTGACTGGACATAAATAATTTTAGATCTACAAAAAACTTAAGAGGAAAATGATCATGAGGCATACAAAACCTGTCAACAATCCAGACAGCTCTGAGCACAAGCAACAAAAAAGAAATTCACCTGTCCGCCATGGCAGGGATTTTCTTAACTCTTGAGAAAAAATAAGTCCCTTCTTTACATCCCCTGTTGGCTATGTGACATACAAAAATAGCTCTTAACTCTTTCCTGAAAGCTTTGTCAGGTCACTAACTCTTTTATAACATCTCAGGCTTTCTACAAGGCATAACATGTAGAGCAGAGGTTAGTATTTCACATTGTCTCCTTACCACCAGTATTACAAGGACAAAATCCATCATGGCCCTAGAATGACCTTCTCTCTAGTCCTACTTGGTGATGCCCTGCTTTATGGTTAAAATAGTATTTATATCAGAAATAAGACATACAAACACTGGTATTCATACAACACTTCTAAATTTTTTGCACACCACTTTCACATCTCTAATTTTGGAATTTCCAGACATTTAGGCTTCAGAAAGTTGAGAATTAAGCTGCTCTGTTTTGTAAATCTGGGAGAAATAGTCTCTGCTTGTTTTCAGCAATATTAATATACTTATATCCCTATTAATAGTCTACATGTGTATCTTTGATCCTACGGTAAGGATTGGTGAGTTGATTACTCTTCAGTAGGAGCAGTTGATTTGGAGCAGTTGATTTGGAGCATTTCTCTTTTTTCTAGGTTTTCATATTTATAGGAACAAATCTGCATAAGAGATTCCTTAAAAAAATGTATTGCTTGAACAGAAGTCACACAGGCGACCTCTGCGAGGTCTAGCTGCAGTGGTCTGAGACACAGCAGGCCAGCTGTACCACCAGCCTGCAGATGACTTACGGCTTATAGCAAAGGATGCAAAAGCAAATATTTGCAAGTACTCCATTGGCTGCAGTTCACAGTCCAACATACAGGAGGCAAGTGGCATTGAGCACTGACAGCTCAATGACAGCTATGGTTTCCCTAAGCCATAAATTCAGTTTTAGGTTTTCTACTACTGTATTAAAAATACCATAAAAGAAAGGACTTACCTAGTACAAACTCATCCTGGCAGGACTGGCGTGCTGAAAAGACACTGGCATGCTACCTTTCTCTATCAGCATGGCCACAACAAGGTCACAAGCTCTTTTGCCTGTCCATCCTTACCCATTTTTCACCCAAAGCTCTTGCCTACCCTTCAATGCAGGCTCCAGAGCCCTGTAGCATCTCTTTCTTCTTGGACACTGCCATCAGACCTTGGCCATTAGATCTACATGAAGCAATTACAGCAGATGCCATTGCAGTCTAGCCAGAACCAAGCCCCAGGCCAAAACCAGCTGTATTGGACACCTATACACATCAGCTCTGCTGCGAAAAGCTTAACATTTCACTTCCTTGCCTTGGAGAAGTTCTTGCAGAACACACCTGTGTGTGCTGCAACTATTTTGTTGGTCCATGCTTCCCATTTTCTGCCTCTTGCCTCTTGCCTTCTCTACACGGTCCACAGTGAACAGAAAGCTGATGCCAAGCCTTGATGCAGCCACATCATTTGCCTGGTCCTGCCAGGCATGGATACACGCTGTTGCTGCTATTTCTGTTGCTCAAGGAAGAGGCAAAAATAGCACATGGTACTTGTAATGCCAAGATTCCTGGGGCATTTTGGCCTGCCAGTGGCACGATACTTTTTATGAAGCTATTTCCTGGGCCACCAGTTGACCTTGGAAATGGAAAGCTGGCCCTGTCTAAGTGAACTGCCCCAAAATATTCCTGCTGGGTGGCAGGGCTGGTGTCCTGGTATGCACAGGGCGGACAAGCAGGGAGCTGTCTAGGATACCAGTGACACGTGCTGGCAGAAAATCACCACTGCATGCTTTTGCTAATTTGGCTATGCCTTATACTGATTTCTAAACTGGCCTTGCCTGATGATCCAGCAGGTTAAGGCTCTGACACCCATATCATGGAGCCATGGTTGTTACGGGCTGCTGCAAGAGCTTCCAGGGGTTTCTCCTCCCAGCAAAACTGACACCCTGACTTTTAGAAGCTTTCAGTAATTTTTCCGTAAGTGTAATAAGTGTACTAGGCTGCTATTTTTTCTTCCAGTAACACAGGTATCTTTCATAGGACTATTACAGAGAAACTGGTATCCTTACTAGTAATTAGGTCAGTTAATACTCTCCATGATAAAGGAGTCTTGTGATTCTTCCATTACGAATCTCTCACAGCTTCACTGTTTACTGTAAGGCTTTGACAGACTGCAAAAGAAACACCCTCAAGCTTCAGAAGTGTTTTTTTTCTCTAAAACTCTCCTTTGCTACAGCTGAGCAAAAACTATTAAAGAAGTTATTTTCTTGCACATGCACATCATATATACAAATTATAATTAATTTTAACCTTACCTTAAAATATTCTTAAGAAATAACACATCCAAATTATATAATTTCACTATAATTAAAATTGAAGCTGCAAAATAAAGTACTCAAAAGTCGGAAAATGACACAATCAAGGTTGGCTGTGCAATCATAGTTTGCCTCTCTAGTGTATATGCATTCTGGTCCTATTTGAAAGAGCAGTTTGAAATTGTTGATCTTTCTTCTGACAGCAGGATCCCCTGCACTGGGTAGCTTACAGATCAGAATAGAATTTGCTTGGGAAACAGTGATTATATCATCTCGTAATCTTCCAGTCTGGTTCTGCAGGATTGGAGGGGACGAGACATTAAGAGAAGCAGGCTTTGAATTTTTGTTTGCTTGTTTTATACGTAATATTAATTAGTCTGCTGGGGGATAGAATAATATTGCTTTGAAACATGTCAGTGCTATGGACCAACAGGTTCCAATCTCAGCCATACTGACTTGTCTGCCCACAGACTGTAAGTTCTGTCTTGACAGCTGCATACCCATCCTTTAGGCAAAATTTTAAACAAAAGAAACCCCCACATTCTAACCCCTGAGCCCTGTTTTCCACTGATCTTAGAAACCACATAACATTTCATTAGAAATTTTCCTGTGATCACTGGCCAAAGCATATTATCTTTATTCAATATTTTTCTACCACTGACTACATGTATTGGTTGTTTTCATTTAAAAGATTTGTATGCACCTACCATCATGGTATTTGGATGCATGACAGTACTATGCTCAGCTAGAAAAGAATCCAAATAGGACCAAATGGAATATGATGGAGCAGCCAAGACAAATTTCTATGTTTAAAATTTGTTATGTTTGTAGATTTTTTGTTAGGGCGATGGTCTTTTAAGCCAGGCTTGCTGGCAAAACACATGATAGCCATAGAAATTGTAAAGCCTGGCAAAAGTGCTTCTAAATTAAAGAGTTTGAAATCAACAGAAAATTAATGTAGATCATATTCAGATCCTTAAAACAGCTGCAGTCACAGAAACAAACCTGGGCATACCTTAAATCATAAGTCTTTCATTTCTCATTAAACATTAACGACTATGATTGCTTATTAGAAAATAATGGTGTACTGAATGCATTTGGAATGGCTTGGATGCATTACACCCACCAAGCCAGTGTGAGAAACAAATGCAGGCCTTGTCATGTTTTCAGAATACAAAAAGCAGGTACCTCTGTGTTGACAGTTTCAGGTGTATGAAAGTTACCCCACAAATGACAGCTTTTCAAAAATACCTAATAAGGAATGTCCGCAGCAGCTAACTTGGGACCTGACAGCAACATGTGCGTGTTTCTCAGTGTGAAATGTTTGTACTTTCTGCATTCAAGTGGATATGCTTGTGCCACGAATTTGAGGCACCCAAGGGCTCTGATTCCCATGACCTACTAACAGTCATGCAAAGCAAAGAACCTGTACAGCACAACAAATTCCTGTCTTCGTATTTCCCCCCTGACAGGAGGGCCAGGGAGTTAGAGCTCTTGTGCTGCTTACAGGGCTTTTCATGCAAGAGTTATTCTCAAGGGGCTGTTTCCATAAAGTTTAAGATCCTTTTAGATAGTAGAGTGGTTGAAAAAAAAAAGCCTTAGCATAACTGAGAATCAGGTTTGTTGTGTACCTTGCAGAATACTAAGACACCAAAGTATTTGAGAATTAAAGGTGGGAACAAATTTGTGTGTTAAATTTTGAGCATGGCCGTGTTCCAGGAATGAAAAATAAGTATTGTCAGAGTGAAAATAAAGTGATGACTGATTAATAAAAAAAGATCAAGATGTCTCAGAAATTGTTGGCCAAATGCAATGTAATAAGGATGGCTTCATTATGAAAGATGATATGCAAGAACCTTGAGAAAATCTGCTTTTTAGTCCAAATAGGAAAATCTTTAGTGTTCTATAATTGATATCAAATGTTACTTAGCATTTGAACCTCTTCACTTGAGTTTCCAACAGGCACCAAGACAGTTTAATACTAACCACATCAATTGGTTTCACCTACTGCTTTATAACCAAAATCCAGAACTGATGCTGATGTTTTAACTAATTTTGTTATTTCTGTGAGTATGAAAAAGGATTCTCCTAGGTTTATATGCCAAAAAAACAGGCAAAAATTTATTCTATGATGCAAACAGCTTGTTGCAAATATCTGGCAACAGATAATGTATAGAGGCAGGAGAGAACAAGGAAATCATGCTAAGCAATGGTCATAGCATATTAATAATCTAATGACTATCAAGGTATTATTAATGGCAAGAGAGAGCTTAGATACGGACATGAAGTTCAAGAGTGGATATTAAATAGACAAGAATTATAGAAGTAGCGTGGCTGGATTTAGGAATGTATTGGCTGCAGTACTTATGAATTCCTAACAAAGTATCTCATGTTGGCATGAAGTGTGATCATATGGAGACAAATCTGGCAGAAGAAACATTAAGTGGTAAATAACTATAGTCATAAAGATACCGAACAAAAGAGTTGCCAGTTTTGATAAGCTAGATCAACCTGGCCTACTGGTAATGAAGAAAAAGTCAGAAGCACAACCCTCTAATTCATGCAAGATAAAGAATTTGGCTTTTCATCCTGTAGGCAGACACATCTGAGGGGGGCTGACACCAGCTGGGACTCTGTCAAGCTGCATGCATGAACCCTGTGGTTCACTCTGGCAAGAAAAGGGAGCTCGATCAGCATTGAATTTGAAAAGTCAGAAATGCACATCGATAAAATATCAGCAGGAAAACAGATTTTTGTGGTTGGGGATTCTTGGAAAGCAATCTACTGAGAGAGAACTGGAAAGAACAATGATGTGGGACAAAGATTTTTTCAGTATGTCTTCAACAGGCTTAAAGGTTTAAACAGTTGCTAACTAGAAGCTTATTCAAAATGCTAAATAAGCCCATAGCAAGTTCCAGTTTTTGCATACCATTTGTACACTACTGCCTGACCTATAGGTCCTGGCCTACTTTTTGCTTCTGGCTGTATTAGGGCCAGCAATCACTCACACATGAGTGGATCTGAGTGCATCTCAGCCACTCTGAACTTCCATTGAGTTTCACTATAGACTCCAACTAGCAGCCATGGGGCAAAGCAGCTCAGTGATAGGATCATCCACATCCAGCCTGTGAACCCAGACGTATGAGATCCACCCAAGGAAAAGGCCATTAATAGTGAAAAACCAACTCATTTCTCCCTCAAGTTGGACAAGGCCAGTTATGGAAGGCAAGAAAGCAATAAGGAGAGGCTGTGTAGCTAGGTGTCTGTGTTTTAGTTTCACATGTTGGACCAATGCACTTCAAAGCTGTCTTTGATTTGGGTGAAGTACAGCCCACTCTTTCCTTGTCTTCTCCAATGTGCAGCTTCTTGGTACGGGTACCCATACCAAGGTAGAGTCGAGTCTCATGAAGTAGTGCTAAACCTAGGACTTCCCTTTCCCAAACCTCCAGCCACTTGAGCAATCTGAGCTTGCTTTGTAGCCTCTTTGTGGCTACATAGCACTTAAAGCTCATAACACAAAGGCCTTTCAAAAGAGATTCTAGACTGATTGTTCGTTCTTTTAGAATCATAGAATCAATCATAGAATGGCTTGGGCTGGAAGGGACCTTAAAGATCATCTAACTCCAACTCCACTGCCATGGGCAGGGATGCCACCCACTAGACCGGGTTGCTCAGGGCTCCATCTAACCCTGTACCACAAGAGACTGACAATAAATCTAGATAAAATAATGCAGGTCGTCTGTGTATTCCCATGCCTCTGTTTCCTCATTTTCTGGAGAACTCTTTAGGCTGAGGCCCAAATTTTCCAGGTTCTTTCCTTTCTTCTCTCCCTCTTGCATGTTGCTCTCCTCTAGCCTGTGGAATCTCCTCTTGTTCGGGAAACCAACTTATTATTTCTTCTTCAGCTCTCTAAAATGGCTTCTCTGACTTTCTTTGATGGCTGCCAGCCTCTTTTTTGTATTGGTAAATTGAATCCTGATCAGTTTTGTCATATAAACATAGCTCCCTGGAAACTGATCCACAGACTAGTAGCAAGCTCCCCTGGATTATTTTTATGGGCCAACACTTTTTACAGTAGTATTTCATACAAAATGGGCATCTTTGAGGGAGAAAAGATAGACGAAAGAGATGAAAGAGTATGGGAGTAGAGATGGAATAAGGAGTACCTAGTAAGAAGTAACAAGAGAGCAGGAAAAAGAGAAAAAAATAGAGAAAATAAGTGCTGCTTTCCGCTTATTGCATTGCACTTATTTATAGTTTATGTTCTTACATTGGTATTTGGGAGGAGAATGGATGGATGTGTTGTGATTAAGAGCACATTGAGCTGAAGAATCAGCTGCATCCCCGCTAAGCAGCATGCCATTGTGAAGGCATGAACATGACGATGACAATGCGTTGTACCATGCCACAGCCTGGGGCTCCTCGAGAGCTCCTGGGACCAGGAGAGGCTCTCTGTCAGAGTGCACGGGGCAACCAGCAGCAGGTTATGACACGCTTATTGTGAGGAGATTGATGTACATTCAATGTCAGTAACTTTCTGCTGCAAAACGGGCATGGCTGTGACTAGCTGGTGAAGCTGTGGATTCAGAGCACGGTCTTATGAAAGATGCTTATGGAAAAGAGAGCCGAGGAGAATCAGAAGGGAGACTGCATTCATCAGTATTTCTGTTTGCAGAGGGGGGATCTCCAGACAGTCTGGATCTTCCAGCCTAGTCCTCTGCACCACCTTCTTTGAGGCTGCATATTTCTATTAATTACTAATTACTCACGCTAACGAAGAGAACGAAGATATGCTTCCAAATGTGGTTAGAAAATCAGTGCTTAGGAGCTAACTCAATGGACCTGCAATGACTTCCCTGACTTAGTAGGAAATTGGATACCTCTTGTCACTTTTTTACGCTGTGCTTCTCAAGAATTTATGGGAGGTAAAATGGAATAAAATATTAACCTTATAGAGAAAAAATATTAGGGTTAAACAATCAGATGAAAGATTTGTATGAACTGTCTGCTTCTATGTGGAAGCTTATTTCTAGAACATTTATTTATCTAGAGGTTTTAACCGCAATGCCTTTTATTTGCTATATGAATCCTAAATAATATTTACTTGTTCCTCCTCTAAATGCAAGAAAGTAACAGAAAAGCTAGGGAAAATAAACAAGAAACACATGACTTCAGGAAAGGTAGCTGCAACTTATACCATGTTTACTGTTTTCACCATATCCAGTTACTACAGCCATGTTCCTTAGCCCTTACGAGAGGTGCCCATGTTAGGGGTTAACTGCTTGCCCAGTGTTTCTTCTGTAGTCAACATTTTCTATCTAGGGATTTCCAAAGACAAACTGAGAAGCTGGACTAGCTGCATTTCTGAACCAATAAAAAAATTTATACACGCTGGTTTAGTTTCTAAATTTCTTTTGTGATATTTTGGATATTAAGTGATAGATTTTGCTGTTTGGTCTCTGAAAGTAACTTCAGCAGAAGTCATTGACAGAAAAAAAACCCTGCAATGAAGTTTTCTGGTTTGCATGTAGCAAGCACTCTCAGCTTTCAGCCAGGCATGTTTCAGGCATGTAGCTGAATGGTGAGATGGCCGCAGCCTTCCTCAGGCTGGTAGTGCCTGGCGCACTTCTGGCCAGGGAAAGGGAGCAGAGGGAATTCTTACTCATCACTTTGTTTGATCTGGCGCCCATGAAGAGAGGACAACATCAGAAATGGTGAGGTACTTGCTTTTAATGCTTGGCTACAAACTGCACTTTAGTTGTTGAGATATTTTTGTCAC
This sequence comes from Nipponia nippon, assembly GCF_047370975.1. Taxonomy (NCBI): domain Eukaryota; kingdom Metazoa; phylum Chordata; class Aves; order Pelecaniformes; family Threskiornithidae; genus Nipponia; species Nipponia nippon. The sequence continues at coordinate 23,094,116 of NW_028262336.1, forward strand.
CCTTTTCTCCCTTCTGCTGCTTTTTTTCTGTTAAGGCTCTTAGATCATCGCTCTGAGACACAGACAATCAGTTATGGTATATCTCTACAATGTCTAATACAATGATATTCTGAATATAGCCTAATATTTCATTTACTAAAGTATAAATTATAGTACTGTAACAAATTTTGTGACTATAAAGAAACATCCATTATTTCTGTGTTATCTCAGCTAAAATTCTTGTGCTGCATTATACCACGTTTCTCATCCCTGTTATTTAAAATAATTTACAACAAATGTGATGTGAAACTTCAGAGAAATCCCAAGCAATGTATTTTAAGTTGGCTGACAGCAAAGAACTGCATTAATTTTAACATCCAAATAACATAATCTGCTCCTAGTGCATGTAAAGCTCAAACAAATGCTCCTCTTCATACCATTAAAACGAAAAAGGAGGAAAAAAAAAGGTGGCTAGATCTTCTTCTTTAACATGAAGGAGGGCCTACTGATTTAAAAAACTTAGTCTTAGCATGTCCATGCTGACCACTTGCCCTTCCTGTAGAAGCAGTTGAGCTTAGCCTTCAGCAACATGCAAAGAGACACGCCAGCAATGCCTCAGCACACTGCAACATGGAGATGGCCTCTGCATGGCTTTCAGCACGGACCAGAAGGCATGACCAAGGTGATTACCTCAGCAGTCAATGGAAACATTCTCACATCTCAGCAAATCTACAGGCTGGGGGAGGAGTGGCTGGAGAGCTGCCTGGCTGAAAAGGACCTGGGGGTGTTGGTTGACAGCTGCCTGAATATGAGGCAGCAGCGTGCTCAGGTGGCCAAGAGGGCCAATGGCATCCTGGCCTGTATCAGGAATAGTGTGGCCAGCAGGACCAGGGAGGTGATAGTGCCCCTGTACTCGGCATTGGTGAGGCCTCACCTCGAGTACTGTGTTCGGTTTTGGGCCCCTCACTACAAGAAGGACATCGAGGTGCTGGAGTGTGTCTAAAGAAGAGCAATGAAGCTCGTGAAGGGTCTGGAGCACAAGTGTTATGAGGAGCAGCTGAGGGACCTGGGGTTGTTTAGTCTGGAGAAGAGGAGGCTGAGGGGAGACCTTATTGCTCTCTACAACTACCTGAAATGAGGTTGTAGCGAGGTAGGGGTTGGTCTCTTCTCCCTAGTAACGAGTGATAGGACGAGAGGAAATGGCCTCAAGCTGTGCCAGGGGAGGTTTAGGTTGGATATTAGGAAAAACTTCTTCACCGAAAGGGTGGTCAAGCATTGGACCAGGCTGCCCAGGGAAGTGGTTGAGTCTCCATCCCTGGAGGTATTTAAAGAACGGATAGATGTGGTGCTCAAGGACATGGTATAGATGGACTTGGCAGTGTTAGGTTAACGGTTGGACTCGATGATCTTAAGGGTCTTTTCCAACCTTGACGATTCTATGATTCTATGATTCTATGAAAGGTCTCAGAGAGCTGGACTGCCTTATCTGTCCCTCTACTGGATGTGTTGGGCACAGATACATTATTTGAAGAATTCAAGCTCACCCTCCATTCAATTGCCAAGGGAAATGAGAAAATCTTGTGTGTGTATCGTCTTTTTACATTTTTATAGTACTTACAAATACACACAGTGGGGTAATCCTGTCAAAACTAGTTATCACCAATGCAGAAAGAACAAATAACTAGAGCTACAGAAGAGTTAAGATTGCTTGTTCCTGTGCTTCATTGAAGTAGATGAAGTGTGGGTATCTCATAAAATATGCTCATGTGCTTTGATTTTTTCATCCTGCACTCACTCCTCTGCAATCTGCTTACCATGACAAAAGTCACCAGAGACGCAAAGTGCTGTGACAATGAGAGAACTGTAGGTAACTTCCAATCAGTCCCCTGGGGCATATTTGGAGTTTACTACCCATAGGATATAACGGTTTCTTCATGCAATTGCAGCTGACTCCACATTTCTCCTTCAGTAAATATATGCAACCGTTGAAAAATAAAATTCAGGTTTACCTTAAGAGAGTGCTGAGCACATCTCTCTTTGTATGCCTCATGTTTATCCATCTACAGTCTTGCAATCTTGGGAAATCAGAGTATTGGCTTTTGTTACAGTAATCTCACTGTTGGAAGCAACTATCGCTTGGCTATTGTAAGTTTTATGTAATTAGTAATTTATGGTCCCTAATTTTCTCAGACACTTTTTGCAGCTGAAGCTGCAAATTACATTATGCCAAATATTAAACCTCTGGAGGCAGTGTACGTAGCCTTTCAAAGACCAAAATTACACCTCTTTAGGAGGTTTACTCCCCTAACAAATGTTTATTAAGAAAGATTTCTTTGTATGTAAAGTGCTGGCATAAATTACAATAGAGGAAATTTAATAATTAATGAGATTTTATTCGTTATATTTTGATCACCACTATATTTTCATCAAATAATGAATGTGCTACTGAAGTAATAGCTTTACTCCTCACAAGATACACATCTGAAAGGACTTCATGGGGTAAAGTACACATGTAATTCCTTTTAAAAGCTGTGTTACATGTTTCTTTTTTTCAGCTGTTGTTTGCAAGTTGCCCAGGTTACCTCCAGTAACACTCTATGCAAGACAGAGAGACATGAAACCCTTTCAGCCATCTCACGACATTAGCATTAAATTATCGTTCCAGTTTTCAAGAGAAAGAGGAATGTGTTTAACATTTCCTTTCATTTTGTTCTGCTTTTAAATATCCCTAACACTGTGCCAGAATTAAAGTCAAAAGTTAACACCATACTAATGGGGTTAATGTGTGGTCAAAGTCTGCATTTTTTTCTGCCAGAAGAGCATTTGACATTATTCTTGTTGAATAAAGACAGTCAGTAGCGAGATGTTACAAGCTCGCAGCTCTGAAAATGAAAACCGGGATGTTTACACGCAACTGGATTACTGTATTTTTTTGTTCTAAGCAGGTCGTGCTGTGCAAAGAGGTGTGTTTTATTGGTACGGACAGGTCTGATGCTGCTGCTTTGCAGTGCAAGGAGCGCTTTCGATGCACAAGGGCCTCAAGTATAAATATAACAATGTGACTGTTTATTCTCTATGTTGATCCACTGTAGATCTATTCCAGCTTCATCCCAGCTGATTTCCATGGCGGTACATTGCCCTCGGCCCGGCAGCAGCGCGGTGATGAATCAGGCATTCTTTTCTCCAGTTTCCAGCGCACAACGGTGAATTTTCTAGGTAGGCTGTTTACCTCTGTGTTCTCTTACGCTGTGAGACAGATGAGGATGAATAGGAGCCAAAAGGAAAGGTAAAACCTTGAGAGAAGCCATCTGCCCTCTTTTCACCTCCTCACGAAAGTCTCCTGGTAGCAACATTGCGTGGTCCAGACTTGGCTAGAAAGGGTTAGCTGAGTTTAAGAAGGAAACATTTTGCCATGCACAGTTCCCTGCTAGGAACCCAGTAGAAAAGGGAGTCAAAATTGATGCTATTCCTCTAGTTTGCTTTCTGTCCTGGCTTCTGCCCAGAGGGAGAACTGGGAGAGATGAAGGGGCAGCCGTGGCACTGGGAATCAAAAGGAGAGGATCAATGTCCATGGCCTCAAGGACATGAGGATGGGGAGTCAGCTCCTAGGAAGTTCCTACGACTCTAGGAAGTCCTAAGGCCAAATGCTTTGATTTTTGTTGCCTTCCAAAGGCTGGCAAGCGTCATCTACAGAACTGCTCACTGTTTTCAGCATATGCTGAGACTCCTTCACAGGTCCTGCAGTCAGACTCTTTCAGCTCTGTGCCCATTTTTACGGCAAACATCATTCACAGGGAATATTAGCTGTAGAAGGGATTTCGAGAAGCTAATGTTATGTGCTTCTTAGTGCGTCAGCCTCAGTTTGTCCTTAAAGCAAAATTGATTAGCTTGTTAATGAAATCGGACATAAGAAGGCTCACTCTGTGGAAGGCCCCATCCCACAGACCCCAGCAAGGCAAGACAGGATGGGATGGGGACAGTAACCGGGGTCGGCCACAGCCTGGCCATCCCCAGGCACCGTGGGGCCCAGCCCAGCCAGGAATGGGATGGGGACAGGATGGGGATGGGGTCAGGACAGTGCCCAGCTCAGCAGGGCCCCAGGCCAGGCAAGGACAAGGCTGCAGAGCCTGGTCTGCATACTGAAGAAGTTCTCATTACTAAATGAAACTGTGTGTTTTGGTTAATCCAGTGGAGAAGGGGTACTTAATTAATCTCTACTGAGGTCTGCTGGGAAATTCTTCTAAGGTCTGTTAATTCTTACTGAGATCTGATCAGCAGGAAGCAATGTACTGGTTTCGCTCTGCCTTCATGACTCGCAGTCACTTTCTGAGAGAGCAGGGTAATGGTAAGAAACACCGGATTGCCTGTAGATAAGGTGAGGTCTGGGTAAAATGCGCTCATGAGCTAGACGAGAGACTGCTATTTGAGTAGTAGCACAGTACTATATCTTCGGAGATGTAAATTAAAGTTACAGGTGAAAGCACAAATAAAAATGAATGGTTTGTTCCACATTATAATTTTTCCAGCAGAAAAGCCAGCCTAACAGGTTCCTGATCTCCCCCTTGTCCCACACCCACTATGTCAACGACCACCACAATTTACCAGCCCCTCAGCCGAGCTGCTGCAACTCTTTGTGGAGACACTCTCTGAACCCAATCAGTGAAACCATCCTTTTTTTCTTTTAAATAAATTGGAAGAAAAGGAACAATTTCAAGTGTAGCCACATATGGAGCACAACTGATCACTTAAAAAACTGTGGCTTGGGGGAAGCAGAAGAGAGCAGACAGCTGGAAAACCCTTCCATGAGCCTCACTCTCGGGGCAGTCTAGCACAGAAACACCCAAATGACCACAACTCCTGACAGAAATCCCTCCAGATCATCGTCTCGCATGGGGTGCCACACGCTTTCCATTATAAATCCCAATGTCGTGTTGTTTTACAATATCGCCGAGCTTCCACCAAGCAGGACCAGGACTGTAGATGCTGGAAGTATGCCTCTTCTGAAACCATTAATCTAAAATAAAGCAGGTGTCTCCAAACACAAGGGCGTGGGGGGATGGCAATGCATTATTTTAATCCTGTAAAACTGTCCTAGAAACCCTGTATTTGAGGAGGGTTTTAAAATCAAAATTCTCTTGTCTTACACAACTCTGATTCACACCCCACTCGGGTACCAGTGGCCAAGGAATTTAGGCATATATACAGCCAGCCATATTAAGGTTATATGGACAACATTGATTCTGGTATTTCCTAGCTTTCGCATGTTTGCCTGAGCAAACATGATCTACTTTCATGTGGGCTGCTGGAGGGTCTTTTGTAACGATATCTAAATCATCCAATCTTTTTTGCTTTTGCATAACTTTACTAGCTATTCCTGCCTGTTACAGAAATGTCTAAACCAAAGTTGCTCATGTGAAGAGAAAGCAACTGCTTTAACTGAAAGCAAACTTTCTCTGCTCACATAGAAGGTTATCTACATGGAAGTTACGCACAAGAACTGCAGTTATCAATACAGCTGGTGATAACTGATTACACTGCCAGTTTGGTTTGGTTGCTTTGTCACAGGAGCCAGCCAGGAGCTAAACTAATCCAGCCAACGTTGCTTGTACTTTTAATCTAGTGCAAAAGCTGAATTTCAGACTTTTAAAAGTAAAAGGCTAGCATATATCTATCAATGATACTACCTAACTGCTCATACTTGGTAACTGTGGAAATAATAGCAGACAATACATTTAATTTCTAAGGCTGAACAATCAAGAACCATTACAGGAATATGGAAGACACGAGTAAAGCAATTAAGATAAGTGGAATGTCTTTCATTGCTTGTATCAAACAAGCGAACTATTCAGGAAGATGGGCCAAGTTGGCGAACTTGCTCAAAATGAATGACCGATGCAACTTTTCATGTGTGCTTACTGTAACTCATACACTGTGTTAGCTGGGCTGGCTAACTGTCAACGTACTGATGCGGCACACTCTCAGTTCCTATTTAAATAAGAACATTACTTGTTTCGAGTGAAATTAAAGATAAACTGACTGTTACAAATGAAAAGTAAATGACTACATTTTATTTGTAGAGAAAGCTGAGTACCTACATGCCCCTGAGTTTGCAAACATATAAGGAAGAGGTGACTTCTGGTCAGTGGGACTGCTCAAATGTGGGAAGTTACTCATTTGCTTAAATGTTCACCAGATCAGATCACAACATCCAGAAACTCAGCTGCTACACCCAAACATTTTTCCCACAGCACCCAGTTCTTAGTCACCGCTGTCCAGGGACAGCAGACAGCGTAAAGCAGAAGTCATTGTGGTCAGTATATGGCCTATTTAGTAGAAGAATTTATCTTTCTAATTTTCCATGATTCATATTTCAAGACTGCATTATTAATTTCTGTCAGTCATATGCACTAGATTTATACTAAATGAAAAGCTGAAGAAAGGCTTGTCACTTGCTCTTGCCTAGTGTGAGAACCCTGACCTTGCTGATATACAGGGTAACACTTAATTTGGGATCAATAGTATTAAGTTTATTCATGATCAGTATTTTCAAATGTTACAAATGATTTGGGGTAGCTCCATCACAGAGATTCTTTCAGGCAGTCTGATATTCAAAAAGCAGGTCCTCTGCCCTTCTGGAAAGCCAGTGCCTCCCCGAGACCCCTCAGGAGGGTCTCCTGAGACCCCTCACCACTTTGGAACATCTTTGCCAGTTGTTTTAGTTATCCAGCAGAGAAAAGGACCTGCCTAACCTGCTGCTGTTTGCTACTGCCCCTATGGAGCCTGCAGTGCTGCAGTCCTTTCAGAAGTGTGTAAATAATTATATTATTAGCTGTTATAACGTTTATTTAACCGGTAGTTAACCTACTGGCTGTGGACATTCTTAAGACCCATATTCACTCAATCCATGGGCCTGAAAGAGAAGTAAAAGGTAGCTCTGAGAAGCCCGCCTATCCACTCCCAGCAGATGACTTGGGAGAGCGCGGCCTTTCTGCCTGCCCACCGTCTCCCAGAGGGCCTTCCTGCACGCCCGGGCTCCTGGCAGGAATGGAGGGCAGAAGCAGCTCCTGCAGCTTACAGAAGCCACTGGCTTTGCAGAAAAGGGATGAGATGATAACTTCATTAAACAACGCAGAATTTATACTAAACAACAAACCAGGAGAGCTGTGGAAATAATGCAGTAACATTTTTTAAACACCCTCGTCAATTCATTCAAAAAATATACATTGGCAGGAGGAGGGGAAGTAGTTTAATAATTTTAATGGCCAACACTTAAGAAAAGATTAAAGGTCTAATACATTAAAAAGGAAACTCTGCTGACGGTAATCAGTTTTGCTGCTTTTATGCATCATTTTGTTCCGTGTTTGTGTACGAAATGAGGTGTGTGGGGGTGGGGGGAATTTGAAGATTTAGGGAGATTACTGCTTTCACGAGAGTGTTTTATTGCACTTCGGCAGTTCTGGATTTAACCAGAAAATCCAATTGTGGAAAAAGGATGAAACAATCTGTTTTTCCTCTAATCAATCACAAGGTTGCAGGACACATTAAAATAAATTTGCAACTGCCATTCTTCTTCTTTTCCACTGCTGTCATAGCAAATGATGATCCAAAAGCTGATTGACACTTCACGTATCAGCTCTGATGCCTGCTGCCCTCCTCCTTTTACCAATTCTTATGATTACAAACAAATAACTTCAGAGCTGTTATAAGAACATGGAGAAAAGCCTTATGGTAGATGAAGCGTTTTACTAGGTGCTAACCCTAAAATATTGGCAAAATCACAATCAATCACATGAAATAGTATGAAAAGAATACAGTATCGAATACTTCACTGTAAAGTATTCCTCCTAGCTTTTGCTTGCAGTCGCCTGTTATTCCTAAGCTATTTGTTACCTCTGATAGAGCAACTAGCAGCCAAAATCAAAGGCAATGTTTTCAAATCAATACAGATTGCAGAATCATCCCTTGCCATTGCAACAAATAGCAGTGGCTTAAGCCACGATACTCCTGTGCAAAGCCTCACGTCCAAGGTAAGTAGAATTTTACTCCTCTAGGTGTTCAAATTCAGAATATCAGAAATGCACATCACATGTAGACTACTGGCAGACTGCTTGTGTTACCCAAGCAAGCTTGTTTCCGTGAGTGCCATGTAAATATACACCAATGCTGGGACACAACTCACCTTATCTTCTAAAAGGTAAGCATCTAGTCTTAGCTAGTATATTAGGATATAAGGGAGTGTTACAGGCACTATGTCCAGGGAGATGTGTCGTTGCTGAGGGACCCCTCCTCTCTGTTGAGCCGAGGTATAGCACAGATGGTTGATTTTTGGACAGTTAAATTTAGATTAATTCCATCCAACACTGACTTTTAGGACAAGCAGTTATTTGGCTACCACTGTGCCACTGATCCAAGATGAGACCTTTGTAAGCACTGAAGATTACAGACTCTCAGTTTTATTGTATTGAGGCAATTAACACCATCTTTGGGCTGTAATTTACCTTATTTTCCTAATTCCTACAAATGGATCCCCCCTGCCCACCGTTCACAGGAGCAAAGAAAGGTCCTCCCACACACATTTTTTGCTGGGAACTGGTTCCTGATTCTGCCAAAACTTGTGGAGTTGAACTCACTGCAGCATCAGAGCCCAAATACAACATCTGCACCCGGGCTGGACAGCTGTGACATGAATGAAACAAAATCCCTTGCAGGGTTCTAGTAATAAAGAAACCCAGCTAAGCACATACACAGCACCCATAGTCCAAGGCTCCATCCTATGGCCTTTTATTGTGCAAGAAGTCATTAGGATTTGTGAGGCCTAGTATCTATGCTTGTGAGCATTGACATTAGACGATACTGAGTAAATTTTCTTTGCTAAAGCTGTCTGGCTAACAATTAATTGGGAACAGTGGTGAATAAAGTGAAACCATTAATAGGTACAGAAAGAAATTGCTGTGTTAGGTTCTGTGTGGCATTTGTTTTGTGCCATATTTTCTAGAGCTGTTTCTCATTTCTCTTTTCTCCAGTGCCTTTCATGAGCAAAATGTTAAAAGTGGTGAACAAAGGTTAAATATTAATATAGAGCCTCTCATGCTTCATTGAAAATATTAGGATGTAACACTGCCGCAGCTTACAGCGGTTGAAAAAAAATCAACATGGAAATCAAGTGCGCAAGCATAAGAAGTTAAGCGAAATACTGCAGCTACTCCTCAAAACAAAAGCAGCAATGGTCAGGAACAGTTTGCTGAGGAATGCTGTGGTAAAAGGGAGGAAGAGAAACTGAAAAAGAAGCAGCAGAAAATACAGAGGCAGCTTAAAGAAGCACTGGGAACATGCTGTATGGCCTTGAGAAAAGTCTTCAGAGAGATTTCTGGGCTGAGAGTGAAGTAGCAGAGGGCTGAAAACATAAAGAAATATCACTTGTTTGAATCTTCCCGCGTGCAAATGTATGGATATGGTGCATTCTCTGCGTAAAATACACAAATAACAAATTATCAGCAAAGATAATGACTCTACTGACCATTTCGAGTTCTGATTAAATAAAGACACACCCTTGAAAAGTAACTAAACTTTCAGAGAAAAGGGGTAAGAGCGTACTGTTACCTTCTAATAAATACGGCTTTATACGGGACAAAATTCTTTTATTTTTCATTTACTACAATCTTATGCTTGTTTGCATCCCACATAAAAATAATAAAGATATCCCAAGTTTTGATCATACAGATATATATGGTGAATATATGTTACTTCTAAAGTGCTGACCCCACAAATATTTATCATACATATTTTTCTGTGCAAGAGCTGCATTTAACTTCATCAATTCAATTTCATTTAAAAAGGACTAAGCCAGCATATTGAACTGATTTCTGGCACAACGATAAGATTTTTTTTTTCTTTACTGTCATTTTAATTCATTATATTACTGTGCTATTTTTAAAAGGTCCCATTTATATTGTACATTGAAGTTCCATAGATTAACAGTTGGAAACTAAAGATTAATTTACAGGAAATGCAAGGAAAGTATCGAAGTGTAGTGACAGGCGTTATCTTAAAGAGTTATTCCGGATAATATACCACAAGATCTTTACCATGGCATATTCTATGCAGTTTAGATTTTAAACTTTTAAAGACAGGGGCTAACTATTCTTGATGCTTCTGTGAAATAACATAAGTATACCGTGTCATATGCTAAATTACATCTTCATTCTATTTTAACAAATATCTAGCATGGTAAATTATGCTTACAATTTAAAAGGGGGAAATGAATTGTTATAAAATATCAGCAATAAAGCTCCGAGCAGAACATTACAATATTTCAGTTACAATTACAAAAGTGAACCCAGCGCAGGTGAACAGCCGCTGAAATTTATCACCACCTGATGGCTGTTCAGTGGACCATGTGAAGGGAATTAACTTGTCTGTCCAGTTTGGAGCTGAAAACTCTCCGTATTACAGGAACTGCCACCAAAGCTGGCACCTTCATTGGCAGAGGCCAAGGGTTAGGCTGGTGTTGGAGAAACAAGTATTGCTGTGCTTTTAATTGCTGACAGACTAAGTGCAGGACTTCATTTGTCAGAGACGATGGCAAAACCACTCAGAAGTTTCAAACAAAGCCCAGAAAAAATTATATCCCCCACTAGATGGTTACAGCATTTGCACAAAATTGCCCAGTTCTTGTTTATTTGCGGTCAGGGGACTGGGCACTGTAACGGTCTGTCTCTAAAGGACTGTATTCACACAAGCAGGAGTTATGGTCTGGGGGCAAAAACGAATGGGTGAGGTTCTCTGGCCTGTGTGATACAAGAGGTCAGACAAAATGATCACGATGGTCTCTCTGGCCTTTTAAATCCATGAATCTGTGATCAGTAAATGGAAATCAAATTGTTTCCAAAATCAGACTATGTCTCTTTTCATTTGGTCTACATAGTGGCATGTGCATTTGACATTTTATGCTGCAAAATACACAGAGGTTAATATGATATTCTGCAGGTGCGTGGGCATTATCCATTCCCACAGAAAGCTTTTTGCATCACAGGCTGGACCACATAAGCCATCTTAGATACCCTTCCACTGTCAGCACGGCATACAGCAGTTTATCACTCGAGTAATGGAAGCGCTAGAGAAAGCAACATGGATCTGACAGTGCTCTGTGGATCCTAGGCTGGCACTTGAGGAGTACGTGAGTAAAGGCAAGGTTATTCATCTCTCACACAGCACCCACTCTGATGTCAGCACAATCAGGCTCTTTGCATCATCCAAATAAGTGCTAAGCAATTTGCTCACCAGGACTATACAAGTGTACAGAACTAGCCATTATTCCAACCATCCTCAACAAGGTTCTGTTAAGTTTTCCAGTCCTCCTGACTGTTCTGCTGGTCACGATGGAGTGGCACCAAAAAGTAACTGACAGGTTTAATTTGGAGAGGCTAGATTTTCTTTTACTAAAGCTTTAATTTTTTCAAATGAGAAAATTCCATAAAAAAAGACATAATACGGTCAGTTGGATAGAAGATGGCACTGCAAACACAAAGCGATAGAGACTGGCTATCCAAGTGAAGCATACAATTAGTTTTGAATACCTTTCTTTCAAAATTATACTGATAATTGGCAATCTTATTCACTTGAGTTTGCATCTGGCTAAATGACAGAGACTTCTATTAACTGACGCAGTTTTTTGAAAAAGTTCATTTGCAAGTAGCAGAATTTACTATTTGTGAAATGCCAGTTTTCTTTCTATTAAAAAAATAAAATTACCAAAGCGGTTCTAAAGGCATGTTTCCCATTCCCAGCACACGGCATTTATCACCAGATTTAGGATTGTGGAATAGGCTTAGGAGTCACTACACAAGCTAGATGACAGCGCTACCTCCCTGTATTTTCTTAACCACCTTCTTTTCTCATAGCTCCTGCTCATTTCTGCCTTGTGCCGTGGTGTTCTGCCTCCTCCCTGTGTGCTAGCACTGCTGTGCGCATGGCCATGTTGTGAAGCAGCCCTGAGAACCGACAGGGCTTAAAAAAAAACCCCAAAACCCCAAACCTTACCAAAAAAAAAAAAAAGGAGAGCTCTTTTCAAAATTCATTTTCCAGGATCCGGTTGCTGGTGGGGCAATGGGTGGAGCCATTCTGGCACAGCAGAGCAAGGCGCCGCGTGGGGCAGGGTGGGCAGGACTCCTGTGGTCTGCATCACCGAGCATCACCTCCTCCTGGAAACAGAGCGGCTGGGCTCTCTTTAGGCTTAGTGAGTGACATCTGTAAGGAGATAATTTCAGCCTCTCTAGTTTTGCATGCCAGGTATTCAGCCTTCTCCACACCTCAGTAACTATGTCATTTTCCATTCACCCTAGCTATCCCATGACAGCTTCCACAAATAGATTCAGAAATTGACTGTCAAGTTATTCTTTATAACGTACTTTATTGCCATACATGAAAACTGCATTGACTTTCCTCCAAAACAGGAGGAAAGATCTGCACTGTGCGCTTGATGCTACTTGCAGTGAAGTAGAGAATAAAACCCCCAGTACAGGGAAGAACCTATTCCCTCTCCAAGCTCAGCTCAATGTCTTACACTAGTCTGGAAGGGAATAGGGTAATGGAAAGTTATGGTCTCAGTAGGATAACATCTCTGAGGAGCACTTTTTGGTGTCAGAAGCTTGGTTTCTTTTTCCCCTCGTAGAACACGTTGCCACATAATAACCTGTGCCAGGTACTTTCGGGGGGGTGTGGGGTGTGGGGGAAAAGTATTAAAGCCTATTTTAATCCTTCCCCTCGTTGACACCTCATTGTTTTAGACTTGTAATGATAAATGTGATAATGAGTAATGACATCTATTCATGGAACGTGTGAAAGCAGGTCTGAAATATCAGGATTCGGCGTGAGGAAAATGTGTCTCCAGCAAGGTCAGCTGCATTGACTTACTTTAACCCATCCCTCATTAAAACACAGGCTGAATTTCTCCTAAGTCTGGTCAGAGTACATTCTCGTCTCTCTATCTCCGTCCCCCTGCGCCTGCAGTTTTTTTAGATGGTGCTCAAAGGCCAAATTATGGGAATTTTCAAACTCATTGTTCCCCATTAAAATGCTAATTCTGCCTGTGATTCCTGTTGTTTAATCCCTGGAGTGCTTTAGGACATGGAAGACGGAGTATACATTCTCTGAAAGAGTGCTCGCCCTGTATGTTTCTCCGTCCCATTGTCAACAAATGGTGTGGCTTGGCAGGCGGACAAGATGCTGTAGCGAGGTGCAGCAAACAAGCTGTACGCAGTTGTTACACCGATTGTGCTTCTGATGTTACACGTGACGCGCCTTTTCTATTCTCTTCCACGCAGACTTTTATAATGCCCTCATCACCATAGTGCCTGAGTGCTTTCTAATAGTGCATTAACCAAACCAGCTAACATCTGTCACTTCTTTCTCCTTTCATCCTGCCCCCAGGGAGAGGAGCCTGCGTAGAGAAAAACCGTTGGTAGAGGGATTTTTTTATGAGAGCGAGATAGGGAAGGAGGATTGCTTTTAAAGTGTTTACTAGTGTATATGTTGTTGTAAATTTATATGGGGCGGGGCAGGGGAATGGTCAAAGAAATGTCCTTGGAGCAGAAGGTGATGAAGGGGTATGATGGTTCACAGACTCTGGGGAATTTCACTCGACGGGGTTGGTGTGCTTCCCTGGAAAGCTTTGCTCTGATCACCATTGTGCCAGAGACTTGAAGGTACCAGCCACAGTCCTGGTATACTGGATTATGGTTTACATATCATAAGCCAAGGTGTGGGATGGCTATCAATGAGAAAGACCAAGATTTTGAATTTGACACCCAAAACTCTACCAGAGGTCAGCACCGACAGCACCAAGCTGACCCTGTGTTGGTAGCTACTGTTAGATGACGCTAATTGTGCTTTTCCATTGGTTTTGGTTTAACTTTTGTAGACCTTAAGACAGGTGAGGCTAGACACTGACCTTTGCTTCCAAATGAAAATGAAGATTCGAAACTTTCACCTAGAAACCAGGACCTTTCTACTTACCATAATCAGCAAAGAACTTTGTTTGCCACCTATGCATGTGCCTGGCAGAAAGAAAGATGCCTTCATCGCAAGAAGTAAGAGGAAAGGGGTCACAGATGATGAATTAAAATCTTCATGACTGAACTACTTTCTGCAGCAATGTGTATTCTCATTTTCATTCTGACACCTATCACTGTAGAAGATGTCTTTGTTCTACTTCGTAATATTTTGCCAAAATAGGACCAGTGTTGTTTACAACCATGATTATCTAAGGATGCAAGTGAGGAAAGGGAGAGGACGTATCATTTTTTAAGTCAACTAATATACTGGGGAAAATATTGTGCTTTTGGATTTGGCATTAAGGCATGCCAAGTCCAAAAGCATCTCCATTTTATCCACTCCACTCCACTCCACTCCACTCCACTCCACTCCACTCCATCTCCACTTTATCAGCTTGTCTAAGAAAATACGTACTTTCTTCCGAAATACTGCCATTAAGCTCTACTTATATTTTTTGGTTTTGAGGTTCCTGTTAAACCACCGATGGTTCTTCCTGCTTCTCTGACTTCAAGTCATTCCTTTATACTTGCTGAACCATTTGGTTTCTATTCCATAATAAAATTATCACCCATACCCGGCAGCCATTGCCTGAGATGACTCTGCAATGCTGAGTATATGCTACCTAGCTGGTTTTAAAGTGCATTTTGACAATACTGAATGGCTTGTTACGTCTTTACAGTTTGCTTTATATTAATTCATTCTGATTATTGCTACCTTAATTTAACACTCAGGAACTTTGGCTATTTCTATCAGTAGTCCAGCTAAAATTACCACCAGAATTGTTTTGGTTGAGTTTTTTTTTTCAGAACTTTTCATCATAGATTGTATAGACATTACCTATGGTTACCATGGCAAGGTATGAAGCTTCAAAGCTAGATGAAGGGCACTAGCTAAAGAATTATTAATTAAACTTTGCCTTGAGTCACATAGCAAGAATTGATTCAGACACACCCCTGCCGTGGGCCTGTATTAGCAGTACACCATGATGCCTTCTCTCCCTGTATTACCTGTGTCTGCCAGCAAATGGAATGTTACAGCACAGATTTCCCCCTCTCCTTTTCTTCCCCATCCAGCACCATGCAGCAGGCAAACAGGCAAACAGTCCAGATCAAAGCTCGTGAGAGCCATCTCAAGCACAAATAAAAGGGTTTCCACTCCCCTCTATGGGAACATGGCCCATGTCATAGTCTAGGCCCTTGAGACGTCCGTCTTGAAAAGAAATGGAGAATGTTAAATTTAGATAACACAACTACCTGCTCATACGAAAGCAGGTAGATAACAGAATTGTTTTTTCTTACCTATAGTTCTCAGGTTTTAACCTCAAAGAGTCTTTCAGTCAGATTGCATTGTTCTGTGGAAGTGTGCGCTCTTTTGTTCTGAGACTTCGTAGAATTTATCCACACGAGCATCCCTTTCTAAGCTGAGCCTACTGTATAAACCATACATGTCACCCAGCATCAAGTCACTAACACTAAGGGAATCGGTCTACCTTTTTACAATGAAAGATATTCTCTTCTTAAGCCCATCAAGAAGAAAGGCAAGATACTCAATTAGCATAGTAAGGTCTAAGTCCTAGTTTGCTTTCTCTGGGTTTAGGTCTGCCTATTGAAAGTCCACTTGCTTTTTATCAGTTTGTTTCAAAAGCAAGTACGAAAAAAACAGAAAATCATGTTTAGTAGTAAATATTTTACACATTTTATTATGCTACCTAAGGCATAAACATCTGTAAAGTTGTTGTATACTAATATAAAATATCACCCTTGAAAGACAAAAAATATACAAAATGTTAAACCATCATGGTTTTTTTGTTGTTTCATACATTTTATTTTAATAATTATCATTCCTTTCTCTTATTCATTCCAGTTAGGGCACAGTAACAAATCTGTTAGAGGCAGGAAAAACATCAAATCATCGCACTGTATTTGTGTCTTCAACACATACTCTTAGTGAGAGAGGATGTGGCGTTTAACGTAAGTGTACCATGTATGTAAGAATGTGTTATGACTTGAATACATATAGTAGACATTGTCCAAGTAAGCCTCTATTCTATTCAATAAGCACTACAGTGACTCTTTTCACAAACCAGTGGATTCACAATATATGGTCTTCATTATTTTCAGCGACTGCATCCCTTGAGTACTATAGTTTGTAGTGTCATAGAGAAGAGCCATGTGACTATAATGTTCCTGAGAAAGAATAAAAAAAAAAAAAAGTAAACCCAAGTTTACTTACACATCTTTTATTGGGCTAATTCTCTCAGGCCACCTGTTCTGTAGCTGCATAAAACCAAGCAGCTGTGAACCCAGTGAACTCCAGGAAAGTGCATGAATCTAATATTACAGATCAGAAGCCAGGATGTGACCTAACTTCAGTTTCAGAAACAAAACAAATAAAACCCAAAGTGGTGTTTGCATGACATTTTTAGTGGCCTGAAAGTCTGCGGTATCACGTTGCACCTAATCTGGTGCAACTGCAAACTGCTGCTGAAAGCAAGTCCTGCTGCTGGCTTTGCCTCCCAGCCAGCCCTCTGCCCGCCTGCGGTACCACCAGCCCCCTTGCAGAGAACCGAGTGCTCTGCCTCCCTTCGCCCATCTGACTCTGTTGGTGGGGTTGTCTTCTGTTGAGCCAGCTGATTAATCCAGCTCACCTTGCAGTTGCACAACCATTAGGTCTGCTAGAGGAAAGGCAGAGGCAACACACAGCCAGGTACAAGCAGATTGATGGGGGACATTAGCCCCTTTCATTAGCATTTCCCCATTAAATGGGGCAGATTTAACATGAAAACGGATTCTCAGAAAAAGCAAGGCTTTATTTCCCTGGTGTTTCAATAGTTTATGTTAAGCACTAACACATTCCCACGCTCGCTAAAGTCAAAATAAAACAAAGTGTCCTGATCATGGCTGAGAATCACGTTTGATAAATTTTTGACTGTGAATGATAGAAGAAGGTGAAGATATTTTTGAGAGTGCAACAGTATGTATAAAATATTACGCATGTGTCAAAACAGAGTGAGATTTTCACTTCAGTTCAATCTCACAGCCTGGTTAATTGATTTGGATGCTGGTTTAAAAACCTTTTTCCATTTTAGGCTAAAGGCTGAACATTTGAGACTTCACACAAGTCCCTCAGCGTTGACCTCATTCACACGTTTTTATAAACTAACCACTCCGATAGCTGGGACCAAAGGACATGGGCCTGTACTCCTCATCTGAGAGCTGAGGGTGTCATTTAAAAGAAGAGAGAGTCCTCTAGCGGAGAATTTTGAGTTTTACTCTTAATGTAACATTCGAAGGGATTTGACTTTTTAACTGGTTTTGTAATGCAAAAATACCTCAGTTTACAAGCACGTACTGAAAGTAGAGTCAGCATTTTAAATCCTCCAAGTTCATGCTCATTGTCAGCTTCTTCGACAAAGTTTTTGGCTCTTTTTACTCACACTTTTTTTTTTAAAGGAGATTACAGCTATTTAGGAATGAACAAATACATACCTGCTTCAGTGATCTTATTCTTCTGCTATTAGAAAAAGTATCATCTGATCAAGAAGGAGGAGGAATCACTTGGTTTATGTGACTGCCCTAACAACGTGAACGATCAAACGGAGCATCTGCAAATTGCTCAGACGCTCTTGCAAATAACTGTGCTTCCAGGAACAAGAATCAGTTCGCAAATAAGGTACCAGTAGCAGAAAGTTAAATTAGCAATGAATATCAGTCACAATGAAGCACTCGACCAGCTCTTGATGTGACACAACTTGAAGGGACACAATGTACTTTGAAAGGGCACTGATGTAATAGGATGAGACACGGTGACCTTTGTATGGTTGCCTTATTTGCTACACAGGCAGCGATCAAGCAACTTTAAACAGCCCTGAGATTTCGTTCCTGACCTCTCCCGAACATTTTTCATTTAATAACGTGTCAGTGGCTTTTACGTTCTCCCGTCCTGTTTGGACTGCACAGAGATGGAGAAAAGAGAGATCAAGACAGATGGCAAGAGCCTGATCTGGTGGAGGAAGGCTCTCCCCCTGTGAAAGCCCTCTGTGAGTTATAGGGTTCAGGAGACAGAACTCATGCTCGTGTCAATAAAAGGAGCCAAAGCAGTTCAGTTCATCTACTCTCTTATTCTTCTCTGGCATATTTCATCTCGGTCTGATGTTCCTGTTACCAGTCTTCTATCTATCTTACACCTGAGAGGGAATTTCCTCTGCAGGACGCAGCCTTTATCATGCCAGACGTACTGCCAACTCCGGCAACCTTATCCCAAGCCTTGCAGTTTCTGGAAGTATTCATAGACACCAGCTGCTGGACCGTAAAATTTCAGAAGAATGTCAGCTTTCATACAAGAAAAAATAAGAAAGAAACGAAAATAAGAAAGAAGCACAAAAAAGAAAGAAAAAACAAGGTGAGGTCTCCAAATCCAGAGCGTAAATGCAAAAATACAGAATGTACTACTCTAAGCATGTTTCATACTTTTTAAAGCCCCATAAGCACACTTCTGAGGCCTGAGCTGTGATTTCCGAATGTCTGGAGCTGGCAGTTCTGTGCCTGTGAAAATCTTTCATGTGGAGAGTTTATTCTCCACCACGCAGCTCTGGCCACTTCTGAGTTACAGGGCACAAAGTGAATTTGGCAGACAGCAAGATCTGTCTGTGTGCGTCAATCACGCTTACTAAAATGTCTCTCCTTATTCATTACATTCAAACGCTTTGTGAGTAAACTAAGACTGAATTGCAGCGTGGAGGATGTTTTAGTGGTTGGAGGGCACGGTTTGGTTAGAAAAAATGGAGTAGGAAGATGTAATCTTCACAGCGCGCTCTTTTCCTCCTCGCCTCAAATGCTGAAGTACTAGGAGCCATAATCTTCAACAGTATTCCTACCTGTTTGCTTTCTAGTATTATACCTGTACTATCTCCCTTTTCATTTCCTTCTAGGCTAGCTATTTGTAATGGCCCATCTGAGCAGAAATATCTGAAAACCTGAAAATGCAAAGATTAAATAAGTGTAAAATGGATTTTTTCTACTAAAGGTTAAGATGATTAAATAGCATGAAAGCTAAAACCATGAAGTTATAAATACAATCTTCACATGATTTTCCTTCAACTGTATTCCTAATATTTTGCATTCATTTTTTTCCATAAATTCTAGCAGATGTCATCCCTGGGTGGGTGTGCAGAGGCACAGGGCTCTGGCAGTAACCTGTGTTCAGTCTCATTTGTTGTCATGAAAATTCTCATTGAGTTAAACTCATCCAATGAGAAAATGGAAACCTACCTTAAATTACATGAGTCTTCTCAAATCAATGTTTAGTTGGCAACAAAGTACACTACCATCCCCATGGCTTCTCACTGGGTTTTCAACTCATGAGTTTTCTGTCCCTCAGGCATTTCCAAAAATACTATCTTTACTCTAGCAGGCTTCATCTCCCCATTCGAAGCAGGAATAACAGCAATTCTTCATTGCCCCATCATTAGCTTAATATACCAAGCTTATGCCCAGCTTAATAATTCACTAGGAATGGACAGGTATACCTAACTTATGTGGGCAGAGAGGAAAAAAAATCTCATATGCTTTGAACAAACTGTAGAAAATGTATCTTGAACTTTTTGAAGCCTAGTGAAGAATAATTGTGCTGTGCTTCTAAGAGACTTTGAGAACTTTTCCCACGGATTCTCTGAAGACCTGACCACTAAAAAGAAGGTAAATTAGATTACAGTATAAAGTGAAGCCTGCATTTGGCGCTTTGGGACTGCTTGTTACATGGTGCCAGAGGTTTCAACAAGAGGGAGCAAGCCGTGAATCCAGCATTGTCACAGAAAACATTAGAAACACAGCAGACAGAGTTATCCAGAGACAGCAAAGCTGATTTCTGGTCTCCTTTTCCGTTTCTTAGTAAGGTTTTTCCCAGGTGAAGGATAACCACTATTCCAGCTTTGACTGCTGATGCCCTAGAAGCAGAGAGGCAACTAATTCAGACACCATTCCCTTGGACTCTGTTTTCATCCATTGGATTGCTATCAATCACCATTATCTCCTGGAATAACAGCTTTGCTACAAACACTCCTAGACTGAGGCCCAGAAAGGGAAAAATCAATTTTCAGTATCAAGGAGAACTGGTTGTAGGACTGAGCTTTGGTGGGAGATTTGCTGGTGACACTTGTGTGCCTCTCATCACTCCTATCGCAGTCTGCTTTCTCCTCAGAAACAGGGCAGGCTCATGTTGCCGTTACCTTCTTTCAGAAGTCCCAGTATTAGTCCACGGACGAAGAACCACTGAACTCGGAGAAGAACAGCCTATGTTACGGATGCCATCAACACCATGCAGTCCAAGTTTCAGAGGGATTTGGATCAGGCCTTCCAAGAGACATTGCATGTTAGAAATTAACCACGCGGTATGTATGACTGGAACACCCTTCACCCTGTAATCGCGTCCTCGATAGTCCTCTCAGTTCACATGCAATGAATCCTGTCTCTTCTGCCGAGCAGTTTTATGTTATGTGGATGTCAATTTTCTTCTCCCCCAACACTATAAATGATAGCAGATTAAGATACTTATGATGGTGTAGAAGAATTTTTAATACGTCCATTGACAGTCCAGTTGGAAGACTGGGCTATTTCCAAACTTGGATTTTGGCTGCGTGAGGAAAACCAGGTTAGAAATTGATTTTGTTAAATCACTGCAGCACCCTGATGTAGACATATATTTAAGGAGGTTTCATAATGACTCTGTTTAAACTGGTAAGGAATCAACTTAAGCTAAATTAACCCCACGCACCCTTACACAAAACACCAGCAAATGGCATGATGGCACTAATGGTACTAAACGCATGAAGGATTGTGCTGATCTGTGAAAAGCATTTCTAATCCTATTTGATTGCACTGTCTTGCACAGATGATGCTTGTGTATATGCGTGTTTGTATAGGTCTTCTCTGAAGAACACAGAACATGAGCCTTCTTTATCCGTGCACGCTGTGAAATTCTGAGCGCTGCCAAAATGGTGGGAAATCTTGTGGGTAGGACTGAGAAGGGAAGGATGCTCTCTTTCTCTGTGGAGAGGGCACTGCACTTCACCAGTTAGAAAATGAACTATGAGATTTAACGTATCATAGTTGCAAACAATCCAGCAATTGAGGTTATTCTCTAAACGTTAAGCTCTCACATATGAAAGCTGAAAATACCAAAAAGCCCGAAGAAGGAGCTTGTGGAAATGGTGTAATTAGTCAGTCTTTAAGATAACGCTGAAGTACATTTCTAAAACAGAAATAATCTGCAGGAGGTTAACCTGTTCAGAACTGCTTCACACATGCATTTTTCTCCAGACTTTCTTTTTTTTTTTAACTTTTGCAGATCCTTTAAGTATTTGATCTAGTATCCAAGAGTTAATAAAACCTTATTGATCCCAATAGACCCATAAACTCAGAAAGAATACATAAAGCACATAAAACTTCACACTTATTAATGTAATTCTTAAAACCATGTAGTGCTTTATATCACAGCATTTGCAAAAATTATACAGTGTTAAAGGTTAGTTTATTAGTAACGCAGATTCCTAACTAACATGTATCCCCTCTTTATTCAGACTGCCCCTTTGACCACGCTAAACGGTATCTTGCCTTGATACTCGCAGCCTATAATTACATCTGTACACGAGTCATTTTTGGTCAGTCATGTATGTTTTAGTTGGTTTTTATCTTTCCTCATAAGGCAGTTCTAGTTCAGTTGCTCAGAGTAAGTGCAACAAATATTGAATGGTTTGAACATGTGCTTCCATACTTTGTGCTGGGAGGACGTGCTTTCTGGGGAGCCCCATCCGGTAATTTATGTGCTTCTAAAATGGAGCTGGATTATTCCAAACTATGGTAGGCAGAACTGGGAGTAATATGGAAGATCATCCCATGGCAGGTCTTAGGCTCTTGACTTGCAGCCCCTGCTGAGAGGATCTATAAAGATTATAGTCACAGGAAATTTTCCTCTAGCTTTTAAAAGAAAGAAGTATGAGTTTTTTGCAAAGTAAACAGTGAAATCTGTTTGGCCTGAAGCATCACATCACTGGTAATCCTGCTGACCAGCTTTGTGTTCATTCTTTGCTCTTGTTAGTCTCACCGTTCATAAACATCTATGATTTTTTTTTTGGTTGTTTTCTCACTAGACTGCATTCTAGTCTTCATATACAACAGGCTCCTGCCATAGTACAGTAGTATTATTAACAAACAATGCAGTTTGGCTAAGATGAAGTATATACAATGAGAAAAAAATTCATGCATCAGATGATTCTGACAGATTATCAGATCATAATGTACATCAACCACTTGCAATATGTAAAGAAAATGAGTGCACTATGAATGGGTTTCTTAAGATGCATCATCAATAGTTTGATTACTCAATTATTTTGTAAAGAAACCAGAATCACAATGTTCTAAGATCATTTGCTGACAAACGAAGCAACCCCAAACTTCAGCCTCTGGCAACAAATGAGGAAATGTCTCCTGTCCCATCCACCTGCCCTCTGTCCCCCATCCCCCCCAGCTGATGAAAATGAAACTTCTGCAGCAGGCAAGATGAATTTAATCACCTTCTTTTCTGTCTGGATAGTCTTACTTAGTTATAGGGATGTGGAACACGAGTGCTTTGGGCAAAATATAAAAGCTTTGTCTTAAAAAAAAAAATAAAGAAATGCATAGGTAAGGAATCTGGGCTTGAAAAGTGTCACTGCAAAATGTCATCGGTCTTAAACGTTATGAGATAGAAACTACAGGAGGTGAGGGGTTTACAAATCAAATAATCTCAGACGATCCCTTACACAGTCAGTGTATACAGGGGGACTTTTAATCAGTTCAAAGGTGGCTCAGTATTTTTATATA
Source organism: Nipponia nippon (assembly GCF_047370975.1). NCBI lineage: Eukaryota > Metazoa > Chordata > Aves > Pelecaniformes > Threskiornithidae > Nipponia > Nipponia nippon. The sequence goes on from NW_028262336.1 coordinate 23,117,005, forward strand.
AATAACTCATTTTCATTTCCAGCTAGCTGAGTGCTCCTGCTGCTGGGCACTGAAGGAATCTCAGCAAGGGCACAGATGTTGAGAACTGTGTTAAAGTAACTTCAAATGATTTAATGTCTGTACTGTAAGAGAAGTTAATTTATCATGAGAATGAATTCAGAAAAGAACTTCTTATTTCTGCTAATAAAATATCTTCTTGCTGGAAACCTAGTTTAGGTTTTTCATGCAGGCAGCAATTTTTATTAATCTCTACCATTTGACTGACACACATTTCAATTTTCAGATGATTTTTCTACAGTGCTGGAACAGTATATTAGCTGAAAAATACACTCTGGAATGTAAGTGTAAAGTATGCATCTATTATGCAGCAGCATCAAGGCAGAATTAGACTGCGCTTTGAGACAAGATATAGTATCTGTCACTCCTGTGAATGAGCCTTGATTAAATTAAATTCCCTACAGGGACAAAGGTTCAAAAGTTCCTGGTTTAATAAAACATATGGCAGAAAACGTGGGAAATAGTGGAGTATGTGAAGCTTTAGCATTGTAAATGGATCTATTTCCCAAGTATGTGCATTTTTTCTGTACACAGCTATTCCTTGTCAAAATACTTTTTTCTTAAATAACTCAGTGTTTGCGCTGTTCACAGAACCTGTGTGAAACACCCCACAGTGGGTATAGGTATAGCTCTGTCTGCACTTTGAAAGAAGAACAGAAATTCCAAGAAAACATACTGCAAACTAGAAACTCTGGGCTCTTTCTTTTAATTAAAATATATATTAAAAATATATATAACCCATATATTATTAATTTTGCTATTCCGTTCAACATGTTATAACTGTACTTACATTTTCAGCCTTTAGAGAGCTCTTCTATACTCTTTTAAATCTTTCATAGATAATGTTTGGAAAAAAAAGCTGAACAATTGGTAGCTTGGGAAGATGATGGGAGGCAATTACCAGATTTCAGCCTATGGTTTTTGTATGAGCATTTAATAGTGCTGAGCAAATAAAAAACCAGTTGGTCCCGGAACATACGAAAACCACGGAGGATGACCTACTGCTCAGGGACAGGACTGACAATTCCCACGCTACAATAGCTGGATGCATAAACTGAAGGAGATGACAGAGGTCTGGGTTTTCAACATCTTACCTGAAACTGTGGCCAATTGTAGTGCATGTTGTTGCACTTTTTCTGATTTTCCCATACTGGAGACTTAAATTATTTGATAATGCCTTCTGGGAAAAAAGTAATCTGTATACAATTATTTTGATAAAAGAAATAGCACTGGTAGCTATGCGTGGTTCTCATGGACTGCTTTTTGAACATGTTCATACATCTGAACTTAGAGTAAAGTGGTTCTGACAAAAAAAAAAGACAGTTGATTTCTCATTCTTGCCAAGAGACAAAAAAAACCCAAACAAACACGGAACAACAACAACAAAGAAACAAGATCCTTCCACAGGATTGTATTGAGACAGAACACCAAACACAAGAACTGAGTGCATGATTTCATACACCTTTTTAAAGGACATTTTCACAAGTCTTTTTCCTTTCCATGAGTCTGAGAGTGCAACTTAATAGGAAAGGATAAAAACAGCACACGCAGCTTGCACAGAAAAAAAAGAGTATAACTGATCACCATGTCCACTGTGAATACTGTCAGGACGCTGTCAGCACTAACAGGTCTTAAGTGTCCTGTCCAGCCTCACCTGGGACCCCCACTCCAACCTCCCCTGCCCTGGTTCTCTGACAGGGCGTCCCAGATGGACCTCAGGTTCACATTGTCGCCTTGTCTCCAGTCCCATCTTCAGCCTCCTCTCCTGTCTCATCTTCCTCTGCCCCTGGACGGACCTGGCCCTGGTTCAGCCCCTCTCTTGTGTCTGGGGCTGCTGACAGAGGCCGTTGCCAGCCCCTGGCTCTGCCGGCCCCGCTTACGTGCTGCATGGGAGGCTGCAGCCTGGCTGCTGAGGGCATTGCCTGTGCTGAAGTCACCCTTGGCTCCTGGCTCATCCTCCCCTTGGGGAGCAGCCCCACTGACACTGTTCCCTAACAAACAGGACAAAAGTTTATTGAAATTGCAGCAAGATAAATTTAGGATAACCATTAAGAAAACTTGCCAACTGTAACCTGTTCTTGAGGACCCTTCCAGTCCTAATTTCCATGAACCTGTGAAATGCCTGCAACAGCCAACAACTGAAGTTAAATTCACTGGTTATAATGCTATTTTATTTTTTTCCTGTGTGGCTCCAGGGTATATTTGCATGGTTCTTCACAATTACAGCTGACACCTCCTCTTCAAAACTCAGTAGAATTGCTGCTCTGTGACAGACCTGTAACTGATCTTATACCAAAATTTCAGTTAGATGTCAACCTTGGCACCAGTGGTGGCTCCACTAACCCAGCAGCTTCCCTTTAGCTTTTCTCATGCAGAAGGACAACTGGATCTGCAGACAACCTGCTTTTGATGCCAGTTAAGTGCATCTTGAGACTTTTCTATCTGCCACTAAGGTATATTCTGACCATCTTCAGAAAAGTAGACTAGATAAGTCCATATGGGATTCTTAAAATATCCGTAACATTCCAGAGTAACAGATCTTGCTATTTTGCAAAATACCACTGCAAGCTTTCCTGTACAATACATTTTGTATGAGGCATGAATAAATTCTCTTGATACTGAGATGCCCAGCTGGGGTGTCTCAGGCCGCAGCTTGTGTGACACAGCACCATGGCATCAATATGACGGCTGCCTCCAGACAAACATGTTAAATTAAAATAATCATGAGCGCAAACTGGAAAATAAATGAGTTAGCTTTGTATTTGCAATGGAAATCAACCAGGGTACACGAGAGCTTTCGCTTTGATGTTCTAACATATTCATATAATAGCTGTTTTGATGTTTTCCTGAGACGTGCCTCCAGATTCTTCCAGTCATGTATTAGGAAGGTGAATGCAAAGTGTAACAGCTGCCTCTTTCTTTCTCCTCCCTCACTTGACTGTTAAGTCTTTCATCATATATCAACACAAGGAAAGTGACCCAAAAGATATATTACTTCAATTAAAGAAGTCGTGTACAGGCTATATGATGGAGTAGGAGATAAGGACTACGGGTATGGTCACGGGAACTATTCTGGTTACAGCTGAGCTGAATTGATATTTTATTGACACCACCACCCCGCGCTGCTTGTTCTCACCTTTATCTGCTGCCTCTGCCAGAGATCCCCGCCATTGGGTTTAGGTTTCATTTGTTTGTTTCATTTTTAATAGATGGAGTTATGTAGGCTCTAAATCAGTTCTGAGAAATGACCCAAATTTAAACCCCTCTTTAAAAGAAAAGGGTTGTTTCAAGCTGTTTCAATCTATAGGTTAGAGACCAACCAGGAAAACAATTAAACGAATAGTACTGAGAGATGAAACCTCTACTGGGCTTGTGGCGTGGGTGGAGGAAGAGGACAGGGAGATAACACATTGCCCTGGATCTGCTGCCTGCAGCACAGTTCGTGTCACCATTCCACATGGTAACAAGCATTAGCTAAAATACAGAAATGAGATTACATTTACGGCACCCTGATTAGGTGTCTTCTTCTCAAATGAATGGAAGGACTGATTAGATCAGTTTTAGGGCACCGTAAAAAAATGGGAGCTCTACTATCAGTGTGGGTTTTTTTCTCAACCAGGAAGTTGAATCAGACTGTTGTTAAATGAAGATTTTTATGAAGTTGCTTTAGGTGATGTTTATTACCAGGAATTTGACAGCTCCTGGTTTAGCTTCTCCACTGCATAGTGACATGCTTTTACACTTTATACAAGAAAAATTCTTCTCATTTAAAAAAATATCTGAAGAACTAACCCATCTCTAATTATTCAAGTTCCATGCTCTTCATCCTTCCGCTTGCCTTCCATGTCTTGTTTGATTGATTTTTCTATAGCATTCATAAATAATTGAAACTGTTGATGATCTTCCTTAAAGTATGACATGTATCAAGGAGCTTAAGAGAACGGCAAAGATGAAATAGCATAGTATAGTTTCTTATCCAGAGGAGAAATAAAAAATTTCAATTCCTGAAGATGCATGCCCCCTAGGATAGATTTTTCATTATTATTACCTTCTTCTTTTGTCTGCCTTCCTTTCTGTCTTTTTTGGTTCTCTTTAAACAGTACTCAGGCAAGATCATTCCTGCTTATAAGCAAGGCAACACTTTGATTCTCCAGCATATTTTGTATTTTGGCATTGGTAGAAGTACAAAGTGATGGAAGGGCTTCTTGCTGAATTTTTGCTGCTAAACTGAAAGGAAGAAAGAGGTGATCTCCTAGCCTATTTTCCTGTCAAAGCAGAAAACTCACTCTTGTAAGGTATGACTTTGGGCTTCATACAAATGGACATGATTCTTTCAAGTTTCCCAAGGAGGACACTTTCTTACCATCAGTCTGCTACACACACGTGTATGCACAAATACATAGGCTCACTTCCCATTTCATCGTGTGAATACCTTATTATTCCCCACTAGCTTGGGTATGGGTTTTTTTTCAAGACAATGTATAAATATTCCTAGTTTGGCCTTTGAAGACAGTCTATTTATTAAATGGTGTTGCTTCTTTCCTTAATTATGATTATACTGAACTAGATCCTTTCTTGGGACTGACTGGATGTCTGAAAATGACGAGCTAATCTGTGTTGGTCCCAACAGGAGTTACACGGGCTGGTAAGCTTCATCACACAATTCCAGGCACTGCACACTAAGGAAGGAGGATAAGAGTTACGAGATTTGTATGCTCAACAAGCTCACTGCAGTCTTAGATTAGCTGTGAAAATTTAAGCTGGTCAGCCAAACACTACATAACTTTTTGAGAAGATTGCCAGCTTGGCTGGAAAAAGAAAGGCTCATGAAATGGTCTTCTGCAAGGTGTTCACCTCAGACCTACACTATGGTTTAGCTTTCAAAAAAAAAAAAAAAAGAAAACAAAAAAAAACCCTAAAAAACCAAAACCCCACTATCAGAATGAGCACAGCCTCTAGTAGTTACTACCACCTCAGGGGAGAAGAGGGTTAAGAAGCTATTGAAGAAGATTGGGCACACCTGCAAGCTGTCTCTAATACCGTATCTTAGGGATAAAAACCTGAATTTGGGTGGAGGGCAATATATGTAGGTCAATGTAAGAAAAAGGACCTGGACTTTCTATGCCAAGACTATGGGTAAGGTTTTAGAAGAAAGGGCCCTCTTCTGGAACTAAATAGGTCTAGCATTATGAAAAGTAATTTTTTTTCTGGTCAGAAAGCTCAAAATTGGCAGTGTAATTGTCCTGTGAGCAGGCAGGCAACCTCACTCCGCTGTCCTAAGACAGAAATGTTACTCAGGAGGTGATGAGGGGTTTTTTTTGTTTGTTTGTTTTGTTTTGTTTTCTCTGTACCAATAGTGAGATTGTTATTGAATGCTGTGTCCAATTCTGACATTGGTCCTTCAAAACAGATGCTGAAAAACTTGGAAAGGCCTGAGAGAAGAGCCCTGAGAACGACTGTGGATCTGGAAAGGTCCAAGAAAGCATGAAAAACTGTATCAGTGAGTATATGCTGAGCTTGCACAGAGAAAACTTTGCTGAAGCTGCATACAGATAAATGAAACCAAACGTTTGTTTTGCTCGTCTTTAGAGGAAGAAAAGCAGCTTACTCGGGATTTCCCAGTAAAAAATTCAGTCTTTTTCAGTACCTGATGTTACCTCAGATGGTATCTGTGGTTTTGTGAAGAAATAACTGGGGTGAGACCCAGAGGATCAAAGGCCAGGGCTGCACTGCAGCATGAAGGGGCGGCTCAGGGTAGCTCATGCAGGTGACCGACCAGGTACAGCAGGACACCCAGGGCTTGCTTCTGTGCTGCAGCAATACTGAAGGCAGGACTCCTGTTCCTAGCACATGGTGCCTGGGCCACACCTGGACACGAGTGTAGTGGGTGACCTGGGACTGCTCCAGCCACAAGAAAAGGTTTCAGCTCTGTCTTTATTGCCTTCTTCCTTGCCCCGTTACTGGCAGTGCTTGTCCCCCCTCGCTGAGCTGGTGAGAAGCTGCAGGATGGCGGGAGGGTCGTTCGTAACAGCAGCCCTGTGTCAGGGCGGCAGGGCATGGACTGAACTGTTACTCTCTTTTTCCCCTCAGGTTTAGGTCGTTTTCACCTGAAACAAGCTGATCAGTGGTCACGTTTGCCCTCATGATCTGTAAGGCTACTTGTAAATCTGTAAGTCTTGCTTGACTTATGAAAGCCTTACATCTGTGGTAGGAGGTATTTCCTTCACCTTGGGAATAAGTGGATTGACTCGGTGGCATTAACTACCAACATATTTGAGCCTCAAGGGTCTCAGCCATTTCCTAGAAAACATTGTGGTGGGTGACAGCTAGGTGAATGCTTCCCAAAAAACCCTCACCATATGCTCGGTTGAATCAGCAGTGGCTCCCCTCTGTATGGGTGCCTCTTAAATTTTACCGACCTGAGTGGAAGCGTAAAGGTACCAATGCAACCAGCTGTTTTCCCAAATTGTCTCCCTCCTACATGAAAAATGGTGTAACTTCACTCTTAGTAACTTGATTGTCCCAAGTGACGGGATTTGCTCGGTGCTTTCCCAAGAACGGCCATTTCCCATGGCTGCACTTGTCAACAGCCGGGGCTGGGCCCTATCCTTAGCCGGCAAGGCCGGGCCGGGGAAGCGGCCCGAGGAGGCCGCGGCCAGGCGGGACGCCTCGCCCCGGCGCGGAGTAGGGTTTCGCGGGGAGGAAGGGGCAGGAGGAGGCGGTGGGGAAGCCCTTCCCTCAGCCGAGCGTGCCGGGACGCCCTGCGGCGCCCCACGGCAGTGCCGTTACCGCACAGCGGCTACAAGCGCAGCCGGTAACCGCCCGCCAGCGGGCCGCAGCCCGCCTCTGCACCGCGGCGGCAGGCAGGGCCCCCGCTCCCGCCGACAGCGCGGCCCCAGCAGCCGGCAGCGCCACCCGCGCCCTCGCCTCAGCTCGGCCCGGCCCCGCCGTGCGCCCAGCAGGTGGCGCCGCCGCGCCGCGGCCTGTGTGCGGGCCGGGAGCGGGGGACGGGGGCGGGCGGGGACGGGGTCTGCGCCCCCGGCGCCGCCTGGAGCGGGGGCCCGGCCGCCGCCGAGGGGCCGCTTCCCGCCCGCCGGGGAAGCGAAAGCGGGCACGTCTTGATCCAAGCCTTGCGGAGGATTGCTGGGAGGGAAGCAAACGCAGCCTCTCCTGCCGCCCCTCCGCTGCCTTGTCTGCAGGGCAGCCAAACACGGCGATGGAGCGTGCGTTCCAAATTAGGTGCAATTAAAAAAAATTACGAAGTTAGGTATGATTCAGAGCACCTATTTTAGAGCCCTCAGCGTGACCGTGTAGGAGACCATGCAGGTTTTTGAAGGCCACAGAGATCTCAACGAGAGTTGGCAGAGAGGAAACTGCAAGTCATCTTTTCAGAAATCTTCCCAGCCCCAGCACCAAACACCCTCGAACAGAAGGAAACAAAATCCAAAACCAACCACAACAAAATAATAAAAAAAACAAAAACAAAAAAAAAAAAAACCCAAAAAACCCCCACCACCTCCAAAATGTAGCTGGCTTGTGGTTACTGCGAAAGCCAAGGCTTGACCTGACGGAGAAGGGAGGTGAAGCCTGACAGAACCTGGTCCGAGGCGGGGACGTGGCCCGGAGCGTGTCCGCAGCCTCAGGGAGGTAAATCAACCGCTTGGTGAGGGCGGCGGGGCCCGGAGCGGGGCGGCGGGCAGGCAGACGCGCTGTTGTCGGCTTCCTTTTCTGGAGGAGCTGCGATGTTTCGTCCCTGCTTTGCCTCCCGTCAGGTAAACGCTGCCCGGGTGAGGCATCCCTGCGGCTGGGCACCGCTGCGGCCCTGCCTGGGGGAAGCGGAGTTGCCAGGGTTAGCTCATTCCTGTCGCTTTGGAAAGGTTGAGGTCAGGGATGCTTTTATTGTCTTTGGAAAGAGAAGCAGACTTTTAATTCAAATCCCTTCACCAGCAGGTGAAAACTTGACCATAGGAAATTACACGGAAAATGGACCTTCTGGCGTCTGGGTGGGCAACAGATGATGGAGCGCTGTTCTGGCCAGGTTATAATCTATTATCTTTTGGATATCTAAGATACAGAAATAAAAATAACGAAAATGTAGATGGAGATTGTTGTTCTGAGTTAAGCTTTAGTCAGATGATTATCGATTTATCTTTTTTTTTTAATTATTCAAAAGATTGAAGATGTCAGATTTGTGAGGCAATACTCTGGTAATGCCATATACCCTTACGCCATGGTGCCATTAGAATACTGCCTCGAGGAGATGCAAATGTAAAGAGCTAGCTTGTGTAAATTCTTCACGTTAGTGTATTTTGCTGGATTAGTTCCTTTAAATGGATCTCCTCAGGTTCAAGTTTTAAATTAAGATACCGAGCTGTCCTGTTGAAGTTGGGGGAACTGAAAATTTGGTATGGAAGTTAGCTCTGTTGAATCAGGACCAGCACATATCTTCAACCTTTTTGCAGCATTTGCTCTTTTAAATGTGGGTGGAAAACACCTATACCTATTTTACCTTCTTTGCATTTTCCCAATGTGCCCGTAACTACAGGATGACTGGTCAGCTTGCCAAAATACATGAAGAAAATAGTAAATCTGCTGATGCGAGATGCAGTTCTCCTTCAGCTTGAACTTAGACATCTGTTGGCTTTAGCAAAGTTCTGCTCAATACAACTTAAGGCCTGAAAGGGACAAAAATATTAATAATTTATTATTAATCTGTTATTGATTGCGAGGAAAGCAAACTCTCTAAAAATCAAGGCAAGCCATGGTGCTTGTCTCAAGGATTTTATTACTCAAGCTGAGATAGCAACAAAGTACTTTGAAGGTTAATTATGGACCACGTGATGACAGCAACAGGGGAGATGTAATCACGTAATCACTATAGATGCTTTATAGACTTACATTTTCTAAGGTATATATTTAAAAGATGAGGGGAGATGATACTGCAAAACCTATAAAGTGGAGAGAGAGAAAGCATGAAGAAAAACTCACCTAATGAGCAGTTAGAAGTGACTCTTCAGTCAGTGAAATACTGTTCTGCTTGTCTAGCATGGGACATTTCATTTTAGCATCTAAAGGAATTCAGGTGTCGGAACCAGTTTATGAAATACTGATTAAACAACTAAACCAAAGCATTCATACTTTCTGTTGTTACGGAGATGGTTTTTAGTGACAATTAAAAATTATCATATGATTTTGATGGCTTGTATACGATTCTAGCCCCTTATTGCTGACCACAAATGTGAATTCAGAAGCTAATTTTAAAGTCAGTTTTCCTATGATGAGGGAAGGCATGTCAGTTGTTAGATGGAGCCTGACTAATTAAGAAAGTGCTTTCAGGCTCTGCTAGATCAGAGGTTATTCTTGATTTGCATCTTAATAAGAAATCATTGATGGTGTAAAGAGTTCTTTTGATTATTAAAATATGACATGAATATTGAAACTTTTTACAGGTAAGGACATTTTGATATGAAAGTGGCACAGAGAGGAAAAAGTCATTACACTTTTCTTTTTTTAGTGTTTCCATTTCATAACGTCTCAGCAAATCAAATTAAGGGACTCCAGCGTTCTTATTAAATTCACTGGTCGGGAGCTGAGACACATTATTAAGTGCTTGCATTTGCTGCTTAAAATATGGCAAGAAGCAAAGATGTGTAAGACACCAGTGAAGAGCAATTTTAGGCCTGGCACTTTCAAGCTCACCTTTTTATATACTATTACATGTCATTCCTTGTCCCTTTTCATGTCCTTATTGTCACCTGCAGAAGAGGAGGAGACACATACAGCCCAGACAGAGCGGAATAAATAATAAAAGAAATGAAGCTCAAATGGAGGGGGAGGCAGAGTAGTAATGAGATTTTATATAACGTTCTTTATCTTAAGTACTTCTTTAAGCTGAAGTTAATGTTAACTGTAAACTAGCTGCTATTTCCTTCACTAGCTTAGAAATCACTAAACTGTAGTACTATTAGTTGTCAGCCAGAGTATGGCATAAAAAAAATAATCTGTCACTGAGGTCCTATGCATGTATTATGCACTGTGGGTAATGTTAGTAAGAGGTTAGTCATACTATACTCTCACATGATGTAATTAATACAGAGTAAATGACTCCGAAATTTAACACCAGCCGGAGTGTAGTAATTGTGGAATTGTCCCAAATCTCAAAGAATGTGTGAGTGGATGGTGTTAATAGCCTGATTATGTAGCAGCAAGGGTTTAAATATAGATTTTGAGGCATATAATTTGATTCCTCAAGGGGCAACTAATTTGACAGCAACCACCTTGTAGTGGAAGCTGACTTTTTGGAAGAGCTCTGGAACTGGCCAGGTTTTATTTTGGGCAGCATGAGACCTGTTGTATACTGCAAGTATTGACGTCTGATCTGCAGTACTCCAAGAGCGTTTCCAGGCATCCTGATTCACCAGGATGTTTCTACTCCTGCTCTTGCTTTATTTTAGGGTTTAGTGTTTTAGGAACAAGTTCTACCTTGTTCATACCACTGCTGCGTGTACAGCCTATAGCAAGATTTATATCAGATGTCACAGACTCGCTCTTTAGAAATCTCGCATATCAGAAGTTTGTTTCCAAGGAATGGCAGGTACTCAGCACTTGCAAAAATCATATCCAAAACCTTCATTGACCTTATGTGAGGTATGTTAAATGACCTGCATTAGAACAGAAAAATAGTAAGCAGTAGTTGTGTGCTCACTCTTAACTGCACAAGAAAAACTGCAATCATACTGGTACACAGAAGGAATATCAGAAGATAATTCTTAAAAAGTTCTATGTTTCTTAAAACTTTCTTTTCCAGTTATTGATAATGTCTGATTTGGAAGGTTGTCATTTTTTTTAGAATATAATTTGTGTTCAATAGCACTGCCTCAAATCTTGCCAGAGATCCTTAGAGTACAGTTATGCTTAATGCTATAGAAACACAACAATGTGACAATTATTCTTTCAGAGAAAGTTCAGATTTAGTTGGGCTGGACAGCTGGAAAAAAATTTTAGATATCCCATGACTTGCAAGTGGTTCTGAGTTCTCTTAGATTTAAAAAAAAAAAAGTATCATCTGATAGCTACACAATAAACTAAATTATTCTAACAACAGGAATCAATCAGAAATAATTTAAAAATATAAGGAGGCTGTATATATGCAAATATCATATGAGAAATTTCATAATAATCCCTTCAAAAATTGTAATTCGCAACTTGAAAGACTGAATAATCTGATTTTCTTAGAAGTGTATTTCAAATGCTTCTTGATTTGCAGCAATTGATACCTCCTAATCTGAGGGACCTTTTCAAGTCTGGACTAATCCCCATTTTCTTTTTAAAACGGGAGAGAATGTGTGGGAGTTGTCTCTGTGAAGATGCATTACCATCTCAAATACTGTTAAAAATTATTTAGAAATAATAAACTGGAGTTATCAATACTTGAACTAGCTTTATGTTAGCCATTGAGGTATCAGAAGTGGCAATACAAGAGTTTGATATGGAGTAATTGACTCTCAGCAGGTAAGCTGGTTAACACTCAGTTCCTTGCTGCCATGGATAGCCTTCTAATATAGACTTCTAATACTTTATCAGCGAGCTTAAAATTAACTTGGCTATCTCTTTACAGTACTGCACCAGCTATGTTGTCTTTGTATGATAACTGCTGTGACTTGCTGGCCTAAAATGGTTTCTGAGTCCTCTTTTTTTCTTTCTCCCTCATTCCAAAATAATAGTAATACATTCTCATTCATATAGCAAGGTGTGTTTTTCTTTTAGGAGGGTAGAATTTAATTTCTGTAGTGCAAGTCCATCTTGTGTAAAAGTTCAGTCCCCATAAGTTAAACCCCTACCTTCCTTTCAGCTGACTGGAAGAGGGATTCAGATGTTTCATCCTTGAGATCACCACCTTGAGCCCCAACATTGAAGATATCTAAAAACAGCACATGGATTTTTTGCTGTACCAGATGAAGTAGAACAAATTAAGTATGGTGCCAAGGTAGATAACCTCTTTTAAGACATTTCTCTTATGTCAAATGACCCTTAACATTATACTCAAGTAACAGTCATTCCTCGATTATCACTGTTGAGAGTGTTACCATACTGCAGTATGTAGTAGTTCCTATTCCATATGCTTAGAAAATAGGTCCAAAGACAGACATTCACATGAAAAATGTCCAGATTTTTATTGCTGTGCTGTCTGTGCTGAATAATTCTGTAGTTTCTGGCTTACGTTGACAGCATCGTGAAAACTGATGACAAAGAGGGGGGAAATAATAACAGTTTCATTGAAAAATTATTCTTGCAATAGCTGACATCTATAGATTTATCAGATAATATGTATTTAAACATTTGGCTTACGGAAAGTTAACATTTTGAGCAATGGTATGTGTGGGAGGGCAGGCTACAGATCTGGCTGAGAAGTGAATGGACCAATCTTAACTGTAATATTCAGGTAGTATGATACTTATCATATTCTCTCAGTGCTTGTCCCTGCTGTTCTTAAATTCTTCATACATAATTTTCCTTTTCCATTCTGTAGGAGTGAGGAAAAAATGGCATATACATATATTGCGTGTGTGTCTAGAACAGCTTAGTAGATTGTAGTGAGAGATTTCTACTGTCTTTTGAATGTGATGAGATTTATAGTCATCTGCTCTCGCAGAAGAGGCTTCCAAAGTATGAAAACAGTGCTTGAAAAAGTTCCGTTTCTTGTCATGATCCTTCCTGTAGGAAGACGCCATAATATATTTGTAGCTTTCTCTGAATTCAGAAAAGAGTTTACAGATACAGCACTGCAGTTATTTATAAAGACCTAAAAATAATTTTGTATGGTTTGGGAAGGGCAGGCTAGATCTTAAATAGTTTTGTGTATACAATGATTACTTTTAGTTTCAGCAACACGGAAATAAGGAGTTGCATAAGCTTTAATTATACCTATTAATTATATTTGTCAAAATAAGTAACAAAATCAAATTGCTGTTTAAGAAACTCTTGTGGCAATTTGAAATGTCTGCTGTACTCTCTGCAGAATTTTTTCTATAGGTGCATTGCAGTAGCAGAGAAATTACTTTTAAAACCTCAGATTTACTGGGAAATTCATATCTTATTCCTTCAACGTGTTTATTGAAGTCCATAGGTCTGTATTCTGTTTATTGGAGATGTTGGCTTAGGTCTCTGACCTGCTCCCCAGTCTTGGACCTGGCAGGTGCTGCCTGTGCTGACTGTAACGCCGCAGTCGTGATCCTGGCGAGGGGCGTCCATCAGCGCAAGCCCTTGGAAACATGCTGCTAAGTCTCTTCCTAGAGCTGCGTGCCAGGTGGGCTCTGGCAGGAGCCATGCTTGGTGTCGCCTGCAAGCGCAGGATGCGTGGGCGCCGATGGGCTCAGTGCCGTGTAACCGAGGGCAGTGCGTAGCCCAGCGCGGGGAGCAGAGATTCCCGCGGAGAGGCTACCGTATCTTGCTTAACAGCCTGGATCGCAGTCTTGCTTGGTTGTGGGTCTTTTGCATTCCGAGGTGGGAATTTGGGTTTCTAGGTTGTTAACGATAAAGCTAAATATACAGGAAGATAATTAGCAGTTAGGATGCTAGGTTTCAGGGGGGTTGATTTTTTTTTTTTTTTTTTCATAAATACTGAATGGGTATGATGTTATGTTGCTGAAAAAACTCAGAGCATTTGGGCCATAAATTTCTAGTCTATTCACCGCTTTAAAGATGAACCTGAGCTATCTGGGGATGAATTGCCCAGGCTGAATTGTGTGAAGCCAGAACCTGCAATTTCCCTTTCTATCCTGAAGGCAGTTACTAACTACAGACAGTTCCAGGCACCTGGTTTCAGTGCTGCAAACTAGACAGATAATCTCTCACTGTTCCTAGTAAAGAGCTTGGTGCTCTGGACTAAAATGACTAGTGCTCCTGCAGAAGTCTCTCTCTTGTCACTCTGTAGCAATATCTAGCTGGCTAGATACCGTTTCTGGAGCACAAGTGATGTACACCCTTCTTAAGAAACCTTGACATAACTCCACAATTTAAAAAACAAGGAGAATGCATTTGTAAAAGAATTTAAAAACTCTTGCATTTGATATATTATCCTATGCTAAGCTGTATCTTTAAGCAAAAAGTATACAAACGTAAATAGTGTCTTTCTCAATTTTAACACCATGGTTACAGAGGAACCTGTCAATTGATGTTCTCTGCCCTGTCTCCCGTTGTAATTTTGCAAATGCATTCATTTTGGGAGAGGACAGAAGAGAAAATGACAAAAGAGAGAAGATGTATCTGCAACGTCTGACTGCTGGGAAATAAATATATCCCATTGATTTCTCTATATGCCATATTTGAGCAAGAAAGTCATGTTTTTCAGGTGACCACCTTTTTGCTGTGTAAAGTGTTAATTAAAAAAGTTGTTATATATAAGGCAGTGAAGGCCCAGCCTTGCCGTTGCCCTTCGCTCCCAGGGGAGTTTATACAGATGGCAGGATTAGACGTGGCTGATCTCAGATCTTGTCCTGTGGTGGCTCTGAGTCGTAACATCACCGCCAGCTTCAGAGGACAATGTGTGGGACTAGTGAGTGTCATTGGCTGACTTTGCCCGTGCTGAAGACATTATCAGCGTCTCCAGTTCCGTTCTTCCTTGTTTCATTTGTATGGGCTTTCTCCATAGTCTTCTGTTACAACCTTGAATCTTGCTGTAGTATCTCAGAAAGCTGTAACGTATTCTCTGTTTCATATGAAAATTGTCTAGCTTCTTCTAATTACAATAGCTCCTTGTTCTACTGCCAAAAAGTAGCATCATCAGCTACTTGGATTATACAGAATATTACAGAATAAAGACAACAGAAATACACTGTTATTTTTCCTTCCTTATATCTTGCCTTGTGACAGGAATCCCTCCCCCTGCTAAGTTCATTGGTTAACAATAAACAAAGCTGCTTTCAACTGTCTCACGATAGCCTCTGTGGAGTGTAATACAGTAGAGCCATGATAGTATTAAAAAACTGGCTTACAACGATAGTTCTGATTTTTTTTTTTTAGTAAACTTTGACTTATTACCTCTCCTAAACAGAGATGATATCCTTTTCTTGCACCCGCATAGAATGGGGATATAATCCCAATAATAAAGAATAGCATGAATAATTTTCTTTAAGTGTTTTATTAACATCAGCAGAGAAAAATGTTCACTGCAAGAGATACAGTGTCACCAGACTCCAGAAGTGACCGGAGGTTGTATTCAGCCTGGGGATTCTGGGTTGCTTGTATCTTTCATTCCTATTAACAGAAGTTTTTGTTGCTCAATGTTTTTGGAAATTATGTAAAGGTATTTGGCTGAATCTCAAACACTGATTTATCAGGAGACATTTTTTAAAACCTTAAAAATTTGTCTGCTTTGCCCAAAGGAAATACCTTGAGGAAAGGATAAGGACTTCACATTTCCTAGCTTTAGGTGACTAATTTTGGTCAACCAAATTAAGACCTTAATTTCCAAGGACTCCCTCTGTAGTTACAGAGAGAAAGAGGATCTTGTAGGGGATTCCTGACCAGAAGTCTAACTCAGATATTCCGTGCTACCCTTCAGAGGAGGCTTGTGAGAGAGACAAGAAAACTGTCTTGGATACCCTTGGCAGTATGTGAGGGGTGGACTTGCATTGGTGGTCCCAGTTTTTCAGTGCTGGAGGCTTGCTTGCAGGTGTGGGGCTCTTCTGACGGGGTGCCATGCACGGATGCAGAGGGAGGTACCAGTTTTCACCTGCTGTCATGCCCTGTCTCCTCCAGAACTGCTGCAAAAAAGGTGGCGAGTTAGGACCATCTTGTGTGTCTGTCCGTTTTCTTCCCTTACAGGTTCTCTGTCATACCTGGCTTTTTTTTTTTTTTCCCCCAAAAAAAATATTGTAGATGATGTATCTGGCATTTTGGGGAAAGGTCGTCTTGCTCATGCTTATGCCAGGCAAATTATAAGACATTAAGTTCTGACTAATGCTTTGTTCCACTTGTGGTTGCCAGTTGTGGGTGACAACATCCGTATTCAGAAAGTGCTGACTGTGCCTTTGCATTTGAAGAGTGGTCTCAGGAGCAGGCGTGAGTACTGCAGGCTCTCTGACCTCCCCACAGCTGTCTCACAGGCTGCCCGTGAGGAGCCTCTTCGGTTGTATCTATGAGACTGGAGTCGTTCAGGTGTTTGAAGTTGTGGGTCCACCTTCACCCATATCTGGGATTGTCTTTCCCGCTTCACAGTTGCGGATCTACCCAAAACTGGACTTCAGAGAGGTCACTGACAGACTTCAGAGATAACGTACTGATTTACTTTAGACAAAAAGTGACTTAGACTTTCATTTCACTGACTGATTTACTTCAGACAGTCCTCTAGGTGGGCACTGACCTCCTGTGTCTTTGTGCTGGACAGTCTCTGTTAAGAAGTCCTGTAACTTGCTCTCCTCTTTTGCACTGCTATATCCTCTTATTTAGTTAGTATTAAACTTTTACTCAAACAGAATGCTCTAAGCATCTGCATCTTGAAATTTGTTGCCAGATTCTTTAGTATTCACCCTTCTCATCTGATAAAATTGCTCAGCTCCCCTACAGCGATTAAGACATAAAAAACTTCCCTGAATCTGAAACTTTGGTGGGTGCAAAAGTCTGAAGGCTACTGGCTCTTCTGAGTATAATGGCTATGCTATTTTGTTTGCTGTTATCGGTGTTGCTTTTTATTAAGAGATACCATGTTTTTTTCTCATTTAGCCTGGCAGCCTAATGTTTAAAGTAGGTGAGAATCTGATTTTACTTACAGAACATTTCGTTTATTTAAGGCTATTTGAAATGACTTGTTAAAGAATTTATCGCAACTTGGTTGATGACCTCATCTTCTTTCTGTGCAATTGCAGTTCTGCATAAAAAAGAGAGGGCCATATGTATCCAGGGGAAACTGAATCACTTAAGCAGAAAATAAAGTCTGTCAAAACACTACATAAATGCTGTACGTGAACCTTTTTTAACTGAGCCTGGTAAATTGAGAGATTTCCAGTGTATTCTGATGGTTTAGTCCCTGGACCAAGTCAAAAAATGATCTGCCACTCCTCAAGGTAAAATACAAGTCACAAGTCAAATAACTAGTCCTTTTAAGGAACAGTGAGTATGTGTAAATTGGTGATCGTTTTAGAGCTCCTTGGTTCAACTCATCTCATTAATTTAGTTTGTCAATTAAGAAATTTGCTGCCTCAAGAACTTCACTGCCACCCTCCTCGCAGAGGTGGAACGTAATGCGCTAACATACAGGCTGACATAAAAAGGGTTTGAAGTTTACAGTGCTAATCAGAGGTGTGCCTGTATCCAAGAGTAGCTCTTATAGTACATTTGGCTTAGCACGTGCAGAAGACCTTCAATATTTCTGTTTTGTAATGAGAGCTTTAAAAAGCTCCTTGAATAGGGAAAAGACTTGAAGGAAGGGGAAGAGGCTTCTTCACTTAGTGATTCCTTTCAGTGGTTCACTGCCCTGCAGTGGCTCTCTAAACTGCTATGGATTTTAACATTTACTCGAGCACAGCTGGGCATTTTTTTTCCTGGCATTTTTCATTCAGATATAAATAGGTACTAGGGCAATATTACCAAGAATATTTTTAAAGAAATAACCACTGAAGCCATAAAAAAAGGCCTTGAATTAAGGCCATCCAGAATGACTGCCACCATTTTTATGCTCCTCTTCTGGGTGCACATAAGGCTGTCTAGGAACTGTAAACCTAGGGAAAGAAATAGAAAGGTGTATGCCAAATACAGTAGATGGGGTCTTTAGTGTAGCTTGTTCAGAGATTCTTTTTGTTAATGCAGGATTATTTCTGTCAAAAATGAAATGCTTTGAAAAATATGCTAAGTTGATGTAAATCAGAGGAAAAGGAAAACTGATAAAGCACTAAGAAAAAAGTCCAGGAAAGAACATTTTGACCATTTTTAGAAGATTGTGAAGTGTGAATTGTTTTAGTTAAAACAATTCAAAGAAATTTGAACTCTGTATGAAATGTATTGCAACTACAGAAAAATAGAATTTTGTAGGTTGAAATGGGAAAAAAAATTGCCAGCATGAGGTTTCCTGTGAAATGGAAAATCCAGTTCCTGGCCAGGTCTATTTAGTGAAAATTTCCTAAATCTGGAAATACTTTTGGTTGATGGTTTTAAAGAGAGAGAAAATTCTTGAATGTCAACTCACAAATGCAAGTGGATTAAAATCTCCCAAGCCACCTGCTTACTGTAGTGGGGATGGCTTGAACCTAATGTGGAAACCCTATTCCACATGTTCCTCGGAAAGGTGCCTCTGTAACTGAAGCTCGTTGTGCCCTTCTGTGAAAGCTGGCTGAAGATATTTTCCCAAGCTGTACATATTAGTGGTCTCAGATTAATTACGCTTTTGCAAAGCCTAAGACTCTCAATTACCTGAAGCGTAGGTTGCTGTTCATTTACTGGCTGCTGACAACTTGTGAGTTCAAGTTGACCTCTGTATATTTTAAATTGGGTATTACCTTTGAAACAAAAAAAACATGTCAGATGAGCAGTTACCACATCTCTCATGTCACCGCAGAGTGCCATGCCATAGGTCTCGCTGGGAGCTGGACGGTCATGGCGGAAGAAAGCTGGGAAATTGCATTATTTTAAAGAACATCTTCGTAAATGGAGACAATGTTGGTGGTGACAAAGTGTCAAGGAAGCAGAGCCCATTCATTAGCTCTTCTTTCTATATGGGAAATTGAAACATGAAATAAAAAAGGACTAGTTGCACCATGCTTTGACTATAACAACCACCGAATAGAACAACCATCTAGTGGCCAGATTTCTTTTTTCTCCAGGGATTTTCATCTATTTCCTGTAGAAGCAAATTTTTTGTGTCACATCCATGCATTCCCCATTACTTTGTAAGCTGAAGGAGAAATCCAGTCTGCCAGATTAATTAGCTAGATTTCTCCTACGTAGGAGACCATGTAGGAGTGTGTAGACCTTAGAGGAGTGTTTGTCACCAAATGAATGTGGATGTGCTAGTTCAAGATGCTCTTCAAGCTATGTCTGAAATATTTCTCTGTTCAAATGAGTTACTCCTTGTCGTGGGTGGAATGAAGAATCTTGTCCTTCATCTTAATTTGTGTACGCTAGGTTCATGACAGAGTAACTTAGTCATATAAAAGAATACAGATACCACCTCCCTTCTACACCATGCAAAGCTGTTGCGAGCCAAGGACTTGTACAGCTCACAGACTAGTAAAACCGGGCCTGTGATGTCTACCAGAACAATCAGGTTGCAAACTCTGCACAGTCAAGTTAAAAATCTAATTTGGCTATTTGTATGGGTTCTTAATCATACGGGTACAAGTTCACATTAAAGTTAGACTTAATTACATCTCTCAACTCATCCATCTAAATGAACAATGCTTTGTTGAATGTAGCTTTGTTTTTTATAAATATCCTCCCATTATATAGCAACTGAATATTCCTATTTTACCTTGGCTTTTGTGTGTGGGAGAGGCACTCTGAAAACTAAATATATCCAGTATTAATTAAACTATGTATCTAGGAAGGACAGCAGGACAATTCTTCTTTATAGTTTTACAATGAGATTTGTCTGTGCACGAAAAAAACCTCAGCCATTCAACATTTTTACTTCAATTTTAGATTTATCTTTACATCTGTGAGAGTGACCAACAATTGGCTCCTATATTTTACAACCTGGCACGTGTGAAAAATGAGCTTTTGTGAAACTGAGTTTTAGAAATACTCAGAAAATGGGAAGAAACAGTGCACGGGGAAGAAGGAAATGGGGAATAAAACATGGAGAAAATGATAAAGATTTTTGGCATCTAATGAAAAGGGAGAGAGAAGTGCCTGCGAAGTCTGGATCTGAACATGAAAGTCTTGCCATGAGCAGTTTGCAGAGAGTCACCATCAGCCTAGCTCGCGTGGTGTGGTACGGCCCGCTCTTGGCACGCACGCTCACCAGCGCGCAGATCGGCACCGTGCTGTCCTGAGGCCGTGATGCTGCCTGCGGTTCCCAGGCCTCTCTGTGCTGTGTAAACATGCCCACCATCTTTAATGATCTCGGCTGGTGGCTCTGGCACAGAACCACAAAACTCAGAGGCCTCCTTTTGCTCTTGGCTGTCTGCAGTAACCATAGAAAGGTTTCACCTCTACCTTGGACTCAGCAGAAGGCCACAAAAGCTGAAGGTGGTGTGAACTAAATGCTCCAGAATATTCCCACTGAAGTCTTCTGCTTGGAAATGGGAGAAATCACAGGTTTACTTCATCCATCATGCAAGTACCCTGTTATACATAAGACTTGCGTTTATTGCTTGAACAAAGCAATTTACCCACTGTTTCAGTCCAGGGACGAGGACAGAGACAGCCTGGCAAATTGCGCTGAGGTTTTTCAAGGCACGACCCCTCCAGCTGTCTGTCCCGTCCCTGCCACAGCTGGCCTGGCAGGGTGGAGCACCTGCACGTGTCTCCACGCAGTCTGCTGTCGTAGCACAAACCAGCTTTCGTCAGCACTTCAAAGGAAATTGCTGTACTTTGCATCTGAGGCATGTACGCACAGCCCCAGCCAGCTGCTTTGCTGCGGGGATGTTTTCCCCTAGCAAACAAGCGGTAACCAATTGTGGAGGGCCTAGAAGCAGAAGAAATAGTGTCTTAAACCACCAGTCATTTCTGTCATGAGTATCCAAAGACTTTTTTCCATGGCATTGCAGAAATCAATCCTTAGCTCCATTTAAATAACTACAACAGAAGGCTATTACAAACATTCAGACTTGAAAGAAAAAATATGTGGTATGCAAGCACTGAAGATTACAAATAAATATTTTGCAAAAAGTGCCTGTAATTATGCAAAGCAAATTTTATGCAAGGAGTGGCGCCACCTAAATGGCAACATAACATATGCACACATTCAGAAAAGAGTCTTTTCAAGCAAACTATTGCCACCATCCTGCAATAGCTTGAGTCTTCAATTACAAGTTAATCTGTCCTAGTAAAATGAATTCCTTAATGTTGGGAGTGGTTCTCTCATTTTTTACTAGTAACTGTATTCTTTCTACTATTCAGTGTCAAAACGGTAAAGTGGCATTATAGGAGAAGGTAGAATTACTGCCAGTATGAGCACCGTATGTGGCAACATGACAGCAGCTCTGCTGCAGCTTTCCTCACGGCAAGGTAAGAAATCCAAAGTTAGATGGCTCAGATGTTACCAAAACTGGTTTATAGCTAGAGTTTGTTAATTTCTCACTTCAAACTCAGACCCAAGCAGTAAGTTTTGTACTAGCAACAATTCTGATACTTCTGGTTTTCTCCCAATTACACACTTTTCTATGTTTCCCGATTTGTAGAACTGGTCTTGTGGCATTGGGCTGCAGCGCTTCGCGGCAGACCCAGAGGAAATGGGGCACTTCCAGCCACAGCAGTTAGCATCTGCTGTCTGCTCCTGTGCCGTGACGTGCGTTCTTCATGCAGCCTCTCCGGAGAGCACGGCTGAAGTTACAGCACTGTGGCTGAGAGCGCAACTGCCTTGTGGAAGGGGAGGAGGATACGTGTTTACAGGTCGCAAACTCGAAGCTCCCTGACCTAGTTGGTGCAATGAGCCGCCTTCTAACTGCCCGCATTTTGAAAGCTTCCAGAGAGTCCATGAAAGGGGTATCTGATGTGTTGACGCTGCCGCAGTAATAGCTGTGTCAGAACTAGAAGGTGTTGCAACTTCCTAAGCAGTAATAATAGATGGGTTGATACCACCTACTTCCTTAGTTTGTCTTTTCCTGCTTTGTCATAAGGGTGTCTGTCTGGCAGGGCGAGGAAAAGGAAGACACTTAAGTTTTGAAAGATTTGCAATTGTAAGCAGCTGGGAAGGAAATGAGTACTAGCTCTTGTCAGAGGCAGGCAACTACCCTGCAGGCTCTGCTGTGCCGTGGAGCAGGCTGCGTGATGAGCTGTGGGTCCAAGCTCCGCTACAGAGAAGGGGGAGTAGTGAGTTTGAAAGGTAAGAGTCTCAGTTGGCCTTTAGTAATTCTCAGAGTCATCTGTGAAAGTCTTAGGCATGTGCCTGTTGATAGAGTCATATCATTCATGAATCTAAGTTTAGGTCACTCTAAAAAGCATAGCAGGCTTTAAGAAGAAAATTTGAATGGATCAGAAGCAGCAACATTGATTCTGAGAAAACAGATGCCTTCATCTAGGACCTTTCCAGATGAGTCCTCAAATCCATGACTGCTTGTGCCAAACTTGACTCTACAGTCCATAAAACCTGGTTTTTAAATATCAACCCTAGAGCCAACGTTTTCCTTCCATTGAATTCCCCTAGTGAAGATCCAAACATGCCATTGCGTGAATTAATAGATACACCCTTTGAATCACTGAACCTTACACAAAGATGTTTAATTTGTGTATTTCATTGATCCATGTGTCTTCTCTAGGAGACCAGAGTCCCCTAGAATAGAAAACAATTTGACTTCTCTTTTACCATATATATGAAAGAAAACAAACAAACAAACAAAAAAATCCACACCGTATAAGATGTGTTTACCTGAACTTCTCACCTTATTACAGTTGTACATTTGGTGGGATGGGGAATTCTGCATCCCTTGCCCTGTTTGTCTTGCTCTGTCGCCACGTGCGTGGAACTCATCTTTCCAGTAGAGCGCTGTGACTTCTCTTTGACATGCCATGAAAGTGTGTGTTTGCAAAGGCTCAGAGAGTGGTGGAGACACCGTGCGGCGGCCACCTCCCAGGCTGCATGCTGCAGAACTTCCATGCCAGTCACCTAGCCTGGTGCAGAGGGCTGCTTGCCCTCATACGGTGGGGTTTTTTCCCCCACAGTCCCTCTTTGCTACTGAGTATGTCCTTCTGCAGTTAACATTTTGCCATCCCTTAGTACTGTTTAGCTGTACCACCTCCCAGCCTTGGTTAACAAAAATAGAGTGAGCCCTCAGAATTAATAGCTCTGCCCCCATTTTCTAGATGGGCCACTAAACTAAGTGTATGAGACCTCACCTACCTGTAATGCTGACCAGCTACTCTTAAAAAACCTTATCTGTCTCTGCCTTCATGCTTAGATAATCAGTCTCCATCCTGTTCATGTGATGAATTATTTTATTGTCTTCATTTTGTCCATTTTTATGATAAATACTTCCCTTAGGTTTTTGCCTTTGGAGTTTTTCTTGCTTCACTGATTCTCTGGAATATTACGCTGAGCTTGTTTTACATTGCAAAGTATACGCATGTGTGGCATGCCTCAATAAAACGTCCGTGAACTGCCGTTCGGAGCGGCTCTGGCTGTCAGCTGGTACACGACGCTTCTGAGGAGACCGCTGCACCCGAGTTCCCCAAAAGCGTTGTCTGACGTCGGCACCTCAGTCCTGTCTCCATTTTAAGTCACGGACTCTCCCTCCCCTCCCCAAATTAACCACTGCTTTGACTGTGCAGCAAGGAGCCCTGGCTAGCGCAGTAGTCCCCCCTTTCTGCACAGATGTTGAGTTTCATGCCAGCAAAGCTTGCCCCGAGAGTGGTTTTCCTTGGTAACATGTACCAAATGTGCAATAGCGTAACAAGTTGAATAAAGTTTTACCAATGCCATACTAAAGATCATCAACAAAAGCCCCCACCGAGAAGCAAGTGCCACTGGAGATCATTTGTCAAACAGTATGACTAACGCAATTTATGACCCCGTCTCATCTCATCTCATCAGCCTCCCGTTTATCTAATGTGTCACCCTTTAAGTCTTATGTTTCACCCCAGCTGTCCGTGTTTTAACATTTAAAGGCTTTGCGTCTGCTGTGCCTGATACTGTAGTACTGAAGGTCACTAAGCTGACTTTACTATTAGGTGGGTTTCATTTTTATATACCAAACGTGATGAGGAAGAGTCATAGTGAAGTCTGCTGGCAAGATCAGCTTTTAATGTTGCACATATTAAATGACTTTGCTTTCAGTTGGTCGTCTCAGCACAAGCGGGACTGGAAATCTCAGAATATATAAAGTGACAGATTTTGTGGTGCCAGCTGTACTCTTGGAGCCCAATATTGTCCTTCATGTGAATACACAGAGAGTATAGTCACATATTTATTGGGAGGTTTTCCTACAGCTGTGTCTAGAGCGCCCACTGACAACAGCCACACACTACCTAAAATGCTTCTCTGAGTGGGTTAATAGCAATAAGGAGGTTTTTAAAGGGACATTTTATATTGATTAAAAACTTTCTTTTTCTTTCTTTCTGGTAGGTAACCTCCCCAATATTAATTATTAAAATGTTAACTTTTTAATCACCCAGATGAACACTGGGCTTAGATAAGACAAGTCAAATATGGCAGAGATATGAAATGGTCGACGACTGTCAGCGTTCTGTAGGATTTAAGTGAAGCAGGCTTGTTGGTTAAAACCATGACAAGAAAAGAAAACAAATACATTTTTGTTTTCTCAGATGCCTTCTGACTTACAAGACTGCTATTGTTGCAGCCAGTAAATGTGGTCAAACGCCATGGGTCATTGAAATAACATGGAGAACAGATTATTTTCTGCCAAAAAATATTTTAGAAAGAATTATTTTCTATATACAGGTGAAAAATACAAGATGGCATGAGTCTGACCATGCACATATGTCAGTAATGTTTCACATCTATTTGAATTTTTACATATCATTTCTTACGGTCAGTAATAAGATACAAAACAAACTGACATTTATTCAAGAAAATGAAGGACACATGGTCCCATAACTGGATATAAGAGAGAGAAAACCTCTCAGACAATATAAAGTAAGCAAGCATGCAGTTCATTTTGAAGAAATTACTACTAAGTAGTTTTGTGTGATCCAGACTGAGAATTATTAATTTAAAAAAAAACTCTGGGCTGAGGGCACAAAAACTTTACGCTATAAAAATCCTACAAGATCCTATTAAAATCCTAAAGGTCTGTTTTGTGCTCTTTTTTTTTTTACTTGGAAAAAAAAGCTGTGATCAAGTCCTGCCATGGAGGCCACGGTCATTTGTGAGGGACTGTCTGATCTTTCCTTAATGTTTCTAAGGGCTGAATACAACGAATCTTGTGCTAATGCCCACCGTGTTCAATAGAAAGCTACCCGTCTACAGCTGGGTTGGCTGAAAATACAGATCTAAAAGCAAAACAGAAAAAAAGCAAAGTCCCACCTAAATTTTTAGACAAACAAATTTTTATCAGTAAAGTTTCCGAAGTGCTGGGGGAGCTGTCTTTCTGCATGTGTGCCTCCCCCCTGCCAGGGCTGAGTGCCTAGAAACGTTGCCTAAAAGGGAAGCGGTGGTGTTCCCCCGTTCATCTTCCCTGAGACCACTTGATAGCTATGCTTTGAGCGCGCTGACGGGAGTGAATCAACATGACACGCAGCAGCCTTGGGTGCTTACATTTAAAAATACAGCCAGCGAGGGAGGCGGTAATGATGTTTGTTCCGTATTTAATCTCCTCATGTTGAGAGTACTCTCCCAGGAGATGGAAGATTTGGGTGCCGTGTCCTCCTACGCTGTCAGGGGTTTGGTGTCGACATTCCCCTCATTCCAGAGGAGCAGCCAGAAAACGAGGCTGTAGACCATGCTGCGATAAGGAAGTGGCATGGCTGGACGTGAGCAAGAATCATTGAGCTTTGGTTGTGAAACATGAATCCTTATCTAAGGCAGCTTCCCACCCGTTCAGAAGTAGCTTCCCAGTCCATAGTAGGGGTAGGATGTTAGGCACGTGCCTCTTTCAGCAATTTAGCAGGTCGGAGGTTGCTGGATGTTGTAGATCCCAGCTTGCAGCATCCAAGTCCCTTCCATACCTAGGGCAGGGAGCTTAGTTGACTAGCTGAGGTGTTTTGATATTACCCTAAGGACTGAATACCTGAAACCTACGTGAAATAATGCACTTCAGTGGTCTGGGTCCTTTCATTTCTCTGCCTTTGAGTAGCAGATTATGGGTGACTAGACAGGCATCAAAAAATGACAGAAGCGAAAAATGTGGATTTTGTACTAGTCCCATCAGCTTTGCCTTCTGGTTTTATCTGTGGATTACAGGATCCTGATGGAGAGCAACCTTGTTTGTCCACATAGACCATAAGGTGTAAGGTCATTGGCTAACGAACCAATTGTCTGTCATTATTTAATTAAGCGAGAGTGCATGTATGTACATGACTGCATGTATGGGAAACTTCTCCCGGAGGCGTGATAGGCTGTCATCATGGTCAGTGAGCATTAGCTTGAACAGAAAGCAAGAAATGACTGAGAAGATGAGGGGAAGACATGAACTTGACTTTTTACTTTGTAGGAAACTCTGCCATTTGAAAAAAATATATTCAAAGTAAAAATGAAAAAAAAAAAATTCTGCAGAACTGGCTTAATTACTTTGTAATCCAAAATAAGTTGTTTAGACCTTGAATATCTGTGTGTTACACACTTGTGATGCTAAAAATTTTAAATGTTTCAAAATAAACATTGGAAAGAATCATTAGGTGAAGTTTAAAATGGGTGTGCGTGTGTTTAGTTATTATTTTACCTAAAAGGAAATTCCTTGGATACAGTAGTTTGTTGTGAAACATGCTCCTTTAAATGAGTTACTTTTTCAATGACAAAGAAGCATTTTGGGGAAAAGTTCTGAAACTTTCTACTGCTTGATAAATGGTGGGTAATGCCTATTGGAAGGACTAGTATTCATTGCTGAGCTCTAAATTACCTTCAGCCACATAGGAAAAAACCTTATTGCCTCTCAGGAAAGCCGGGTGAAATACATGATCAATGCGCAAGTGCGGTCAAGAAAGTAAATAAAATGTGAAGATGGCTAAGGTTAAATGTAAGGCACTTGAACCAGGTTCTCTAAGAATCCGTAATTTCTGTGGAATTCAGCTGCAGTTACATGGACTCAGTACTTTAAATCTCAGATTTTTTTATTTTGAATGTAGCATCTGACTTTTGGAAGGTATATGAATAGGCATCTACTGTCAGGAGGCAACTGGAAGGTGAGGGACCTTTAATTTAAGATACATAAACCATGGAATACGTAGCTGTATTTTGTGCAGTAACAAAAACTACATTCATGTCATTTTAGTTTTACTTTTAGATTTTCAAAAAGGGCTTTCAGTTAATGATCGCCCTCTTTGCTGAGTTACAACTTTGGTTAATTTTTGGTTTGATTCCCTTGGGGAATAACCAACATAAGATTTTGCAAGCACAGAAGTGCTGTTTGAAGGGTTACCAGTGACACAGAGAGTAATTGTCAAATTATGATTTAAAAGGTGTCGCGCTTAAAAAGCTTCTTGAGCAGCAGCGGTTTTGTTTCAGGTGGCTGAACTGGTTACTGCAAAGCAAAAAGGCCTAAGTGCAAGTGCTCCAAAATGGGTTTTGGAAATGCGAATCCAGTGAAACTCTTCTCTAGGGTTAATTACAGAAGCTGTGCGTTTGTAGCGCTTACAGCACTTTTTATGGCAGTGCTTTCTCATGGCCAATATAGCAGGTTACACATTTGGGAAAAGAAAACCAAGAAGTCCTGACTTGTACTTCCCCAGCTGTAACCAATGCAGCCACAATATAATTAAAGCCCTAAATAAATGATGAACTTAATTAAAGACAAAAACAAGCCTATTGAAAACGGAGGGAAATAATGAGCTATTTCTTGTTGTACATGATCTTTATATACAATAAAACATGTGCTAAAGTGTTTTGTGGTTGGCTGGCGTTTTGTTTGCTCTTTACAAAAATGGGAAGACAAGGAGCCCGGTGAGCAGGATCACGGTTTGCATCCAACAGGCGGTCTGCAGATCAGAAAGGAGTGATCAGTTACTGATTTCAGAAATAGGTGAAACGAAGCTCAACGGGTATCATCGCTGAGCTTGTGTCACCCGCTCTTTTGGGCCAGCACAGCTGTTCGTACAGCCAGTCAGTGAACCATTTTGGGGAACTGATCTAGCAGAAAAAAACAGCTGGTTTAAGGGGGAGGGGAGGCTGTGGTTGTATTTCAGGTGGATGTCTTCTCCAGCACTGCTGGTGAGGGGGACACGCAAAGCGGGGTAGCCTGGCCGAGGGGACCAAGCAGCTGGAGGCAGAGGTTGTGCAATGCGTTGCCAAATGTTTAACAAGGCAACCCTGTAATATTGTTAAAAGGCAAGGAGCAAGTAAGTGAAAATATGATAAACTTCCGGGAAAATATGTATAGCTACGCCTTATACTATTTGAGATATTAAAGGTACATTAAGGTACATTGCCCAACTTGTAACCAACGATATAAGCAACAGGAAGGGCTAAAAAAAGAGAAATAAATTTCAGCTCATGAGACTCATAAGCAAATGTGATCACCTCTCTTTCTGCACACTAGTAGCATCAATAACACTAGCAAGAAAACGCTTGCAGCTCTGGGAGTGTGACAGCTAAATGATCACTGCAGGCTAGCAACAGGAGCTCAGAAATGTAAGACTGTGGGCTCTTTGTTAAAGTGGCATGTCTCAGAAACAATACTTTACAGATAGGAGATGAGATGATATTACATAAATGAAGAAAGCGAGTCTCCTCTGTGGTTCTTTTTGTGCTGTATCGGTGCAGCTTTTGGACTTTGAGTTATCATGCCGAATTCTCTGCTAGGTTCACACAAAATTCATCTGTGCCTCTGTCAATGGGATCTGAAGGCAGAAAAAGAAGGAGGGGTGAAACCAAGCAATCTGGTTTTGTAATTTCTTCTGAAACGACAGTTCCTTAATATATTATAGACACTAGGGAATACTAATATCATAAAAAGTCGTGAGCTCTTTCTAACTTGTGGGCCTAACAAGATGGTTAGTGTTTTCTGACGAGGTATGAATTCCAGTCTTGTGCTCCATGTAGTCCATACAGAGCTTGTGCTACAGATGGAACATGAAACCCCGTTCTGTCTGGTTTCCAGCAACACCATATGTACGACAGAATCCTCATTTGCATGGGTATGGCTCAGATTATGTCAGTGTTTCAATGATAAATCCCTGTCTTGGGAGTGGATTGCTCAGCCTTTTTTTATTTTAAAGAAAGGGAGGCAGGGGAGGAGCCCTTAAAAGTGGGAGTTTTGTTGGGAAGAGGGGGGTGAAGAAGGGAAGGAATTTAATGGGAGATGATACTTTGTTATCCTATCCTGATTTCAGGCGAATTGGACAAAAAGTAAAATTTCTTTCCAACGCTTTCTTTTTCAACACATTCTCTCTGTCAGGGAAGCTCTTCCATTGAGTTAAATGAAACAGAGAAAAGACTTGACAAAATTATTGCAAGACAAATCTATTTTTAAAAAAAACCGCTGCATCGAAGCAAATATTTTCAGATATAAACAATAAATAGCTTTGATGAAAATTATCTGAACACAAACAGTGCAGCGTTCGTGAAAAATGAAGGGTGTAGAAGAAGGTGTAAAACTGGATGAGAAAAAGCATGCCTGTATGTTGGAAGAGAAGGACAAAGCCATTGGTCTAGCACCCCGGCACAGCAGTGCAACAGAAAACTTGTCTTAAAAAAGCCCCGAACTACTACTGGTATCTTTCTTACCTGTAGCCATCAGTCTGAGCAGGGATCATTTCTGCTCTTATCCCCAGAAAAGCGATTTGCAAGGCATTTCTGATCTCATTATATTATCTGCATAGTTTCTTGTCTTTTGCACGATAAATTCTTAGGGAACACTAATTTTAAAAATCGCCTTGTATATTGCAGCATAAAAGGCAAAAACATTAAAACTGATACAATCAACGAGCAAGAAACCTTAGAAGAGCAAATATTGATCACATTGCAACATCTCCTGCGCAGAAGCTACAGTGAAACACGGCAGGGTTTGCAGCTTGTCACGACCTGTGCAAAAAGTGGTGTTTTACTTGAAGTCCCAGATCTTGCAGTGATGTTATTACCCGATCGTCTCAGCTTTAAAAACATTCATACTCTGCTGTGGGGAGAGGGGGGGAATTGAATTACGGAGTCGTAAATGCTAAGGCTGTGTGTGACGGACGGGCAGTAGCCACAACTCATTGCGTTGCATTAGGCTCCCAGCTCATGGTTGTTAGGTACTTGGGGCTCTCGGCAGCGTGCTGCTCTCCTCAGCTTTTCCTGCAGACCAAGCTCCAGAAGCTTGAGAAGCCTAACCGGGGTGCAGCTACCGCTTATTGCGCAGGCATCCAAAACGCGGGGTGGGTTCCTCTGCTGCCCTTCACCGGCTTCTGTTCGAAGGCATTTTGGACGGCCCAGTACCCCCGGGACTTCCCAGGGCGGGCTTTCCCCTGCTTGTGCTGATGCCCAGAGCCCAGTCCTCTCCCTCCCTCGCCTTGACTCCACAGAGCGGAGCGACAGAGGGACAACCTCTTTCCTCATCCCGTTTATCCCAAAAACTCACTGCGGGTTGCCGGGACCTGAAACCCTCCCCGTATTTTAATCAGCAGTGAAGTGGTTAAAGTCGTTCCCGTTTAATGTGAACGCTGACTGCGACCCACCTCGCAGCTCACCCCGAGCAGGGAGGGGGAGACTGCAACTTTGGGCGCCGTTTGGTGCTGAGGTGTGCTGTCGGTACGAGCGGCCGGGGCTGGAACTGGTCAGACACGTCCTGCCAAACCCCGGGAAGGCGCCGGGGTGTTGGAGCCGGGGTGCGCTGGCGGCCGTCAGGCGGGGCTGGCTGCAGGCAGGCCGCCCTCGGCTCCCGCGCCCCGGGAGACGCCTGCGTCCGCCCCTCGCAGCCCCGGGGCGGGCTGCCGCTCCCCGGCGGCCGCGGGCTGCTCTCGGTGTCGCCGCCGCCGTGGCCCGACCGCGGCTGCCCCGGGCGGCCGCTGCCCAGCGGGGGAGACTTCGCTGTCCCTCGGGAGGCAGCGCGGTGGGGCTGCCCCGGCGAGGGGCGGAGGGAAGCCTGCGCCCGGCGGAGGACGCGGGGCCCTTCCCGGCGGAGCGGCCCGGGAGCTTGGCTGGGGCCGAGGCCAGGCCCGCGGGGGCGGGCGCCGCCGCCAAGATGGAGGCGGCCGGTGTAAATACCGCGGGGACGGGGCAGGGCAGCGGCGGCCAGCGAGGGGCCGGGGGCAGCCGCGGGGGGAGCTCCGCCCGGGGCAGGTGCGTGGGGCGGCGCCGCCGCCGGGGAGCCGCAGCCGAGCCGAGCGGAGCGGGGCCGAGGGCGGGGCCGGCGGCGCGCTCGGCGCTCCGGGCGCGCTGGGCGGCGGCGGGGGCGGCCGCGCTGGGAGTGACAGCGGGGCCTGAGCGGATCCGCGCTGCCCCATGGCGGCCGCCCGCCTCGGCGGCCCGCCCGCCTGGCGCTGACTCGGGCTCCCCCTCCCGCCCCTCCTCCTCCGCCGCCTCCTCCTGCTCCGCTCGCCCAGCCCGGGCCCGGCCCAGCCGCTGCCGCACGGCGCTGCCGCCGCCCGCCGAGCCCGGGGCGCAGCCGGGAGCCGCGC
Source organism: Nipponia nippon (assembly GCF_047370975.1). NCBI lineage: Eukaryota > Metazoa > Chordata > Aves > Pelecaniformes > Threskiornithidae > Nipponia > Nipponia nippon. Next base: position 23,148,421 of record NW_028262336.1, read on the forward strand.
GGGGGCCATGACGGTGGAGCAGAACGTGCTGCAGCCCGGCGGCGCCGCCAAGGTGAGACACCGGCCCGGCCCGCCGCCCTGCGGGGGCCCGCCCGCTGCGCCAGGGCCCGGCCTCGGGGCCGGCTGCGCGCCCCTCGCCGCGTCCCTGCCCGCCGGCCTCCGCCGGGCCCGGCCCGCACCCCTGCCGGGGCGGCCCCCTCCCTGCGCGGCTCCGGCGGCTGCCCCCGCGCCCGGCCCCCGCCCCGCCGGCAACTTTTCCCTCCCCGCAACGGGGGCGCAGCCTGCCCGGCCCCCGCCGCCGCCTCCCGGGCCCGTGGGAAGCTCCCCTCGGCCGCGGGGGGCCGGCTTTCCCCGCGCCGCGGCCGCTCCCTGCCCCCGCCGCTGCAGCCCCGGGCTGGGACCGGGGCGACCGCGAAGCCGCCGGGGAGGGGGGGCGCGGCGGGGCCGGGCGCCGCGCTGGGGCGCGGCCGGGCAGCGGGGGGCCGCCGGGCCCCGGGTCAGCCCCGCTGCGGGCCGGGTCCTTCCCCCAGCGCCCCGCGGCTCCGGGGCGGGAGACCCGCCGCTCGCCGGGCCGGCCCGCGGGCAGCCCCGGGCTGGGACGGCGCCGCGGCCCCGGGCGGGCCTGTTGCGCTTGCGGAGCTGCCGGGCGGAGCAGCGGGCCGGGGAGCAGCGTGCGGGCCGGGGGCCGGCGGGGAGATGCTGCACCGGCACGGCCCGAGCCTGCCGCGGCGGCCGCCGCGCCTGCTGAAGGTGAAGGCGATTTCCAGGCGGTGGCACCGGGCTCGCCGTGACGCGCTCCGGCTGGAGCAGGGAAGAGCTGGGTTTAGGGACTCGTATTTACCCGCACCGTGAAATGGGGTTAAGCGTTTATGAATCTTTTCCTGCGCACCAGGAGTTGCTGGAAAATGTTTCCTTGTCAGAAAAAATGGACACCTTCTAAAGCCCGTCTTAGCTTGAAGTGAACTGAACTGGGACCTAAAATTAAATCGCAGTGCTTTTTAAAATTATTTCTTATTTTTTAAAGGTAACTGTTCTGATTAGCGATGTGCCTGCCTCCTCTTCCCTGTTGTTGGGTGTTGGGTTTTTTTTTTTTTTTTTTTTTTTTTATGGCACATGATGCTTTTGTAAGAGGATAAAGGTGTATTTGCCTTGGTATAGTCAGCGTGGAAGTTTAATGGCTCCAGTCATAAGAGTGGACAGTGAGAATGCGGTGATTAAGGTGTAATTGGTTGAAGTGGTACAACTTACACTCAAGCAGCTCATTTGGAGGAAGAGGCATGCCTCGCCAAAGACTGCTGTCATAGTTGGAATAGTTACCACTGATTTTGGCCGCTTCAGCAGGAAGGCAAGGGCTGAGCAGACTAATTTTGTCTCTTCGTTCCTCAGTCGGTGGTGTTTTAAATCGAGGTGTGCTAGCAGGCTAACGTAGCAGAGTTTTTTGCTGCCAGGCCCCATGCTATGTGCGTGTGTCTTCTGTGTTTAACAACTTCATTTGTTGCTGCTGTGCACCTGACAACTTATGTGAGCAAGGTTTTACAAAACCTGTTGTTGTCTGTTTACTTAAATATCCTTTAATTATTGTAGTGGATACTTTGTTACATAATACCTGGTAGACACTGGTCAGAGCTGCCTGCTTGCCCTTTCTGTCAAAAATACGGAAGACGAAAAGTTACAATTTTCAGCTAAACTAGGGCTTGCAGGTCAGTAGTTCGGTGTTACTTTAGTTACAAATCAAGGATAAGCTTAAAGGGTGGCTGGAGATTGATTGTGGTAGATCACCTGGTAATCCATACTGCAGTAAAAATGACTTTAGCAATAATTGTAAAGCTGTAATCAGCATCTATGGATGATGATAACTAAGTATCTAGAGAAACCGTATAAAATAACAGGCTTTTTTCATGGCAGAGATTTTCTTTTTTATTTCTGTTGAATCATCTGATTATTATATCATCTGAAACTCCTTGTTACCTACTTTATCCCTAATTGCATGTTGGGGGGGAGGAAGGCCAATCTTGAGAATATTTTGAAAAAAATATTATTTCACTCCAAAGTGAGTATCTCATTGCTTAGTGAGACTAAGGAATAGCTAATTGGATGGCAAACTTTAACATTGTTCAGGTTATTTGCATGTAAGAAGAAAAATTGTGAAGGTACAGTGGGCTGATGCATTGTTGAAAGGTGGAGAGGTTACCATACCACTAACTCATCGCCTTCCCTCAAAAGAAGAAAATCCCATGCTCCGTGAATAACGAGAGTTTGTTCTGAAGGCCTCCAAGTTTGTCATGATTGTTTTCTGTTAGTGCGAAGAAACCACATACAAGCAGAAATATATTTGATTTCCAAGAGATGCCTGAGTCATCAGCATACCTTATTCAGAACTGTGGTTCCCAACATTGTTCATCCGATGTTTTCTTACTGTCACGCAGGAAGTGTGTGTCAAACTTCGGCAGCACTTGGAGATGTAGGTTTGTATTAATAAATGCACTAAGTACAAACAGCCCGTTTCCCACTGAAGCTATCTTTAGTTTACTGTGTACTTAAAGCATCTGGATCGCGTCAAAAGACATTTTTTCTTTCATGTTTACTGGTCATCTTGACTCCTAGTTAAAACTTTTAATTTATCTCCTGAAGCAAATAATTAATCATGTTGCTCTTGTTGCTCACAGCTCTTGTGTGCTTCTCTAATGTCGTTAGGTGCCTGTTGGTTATCTGTAATCTTCATATTGAGACTGAAGCATGTGAATAAAGGTAAATGGCCTGGGAAGCTTAAAAAAAAAAAAAAGTAGCTTCTGGTTTTGCCCTGTCTGTATTTCTGTCCAGTAAAATACTTGTTGTCATGCATTTTGCTGCTGAAGAACTAAGGCATGTGTATTGCAGGATTCCCCGTACTGCAGGCAGTCCCGCACCGCGGCTGTGGGGGCCGTGTGTGCTGGTGCACGTGTACGTCGACTTTTTTCCGTCCGGAGGAAGACCATCCCAGGCTGCCCTTTGTGCTGCACGCACCCTTCCCTCAGCCAGTGTCCTTCACACAGCGGGTTCAGCGATGGGGGTGGGTGAATGGTGACTCTTCTAGTAATTGGGAGAAAAATGATGTGGAGAGGTCATGCATATTTCAGCAGTGTGTCAGCTCTAATAGTTATTGTGATGGTCATCTCGGAACAACAGATTGAAGAAACTGGATTTTAAAGGGTGATATTTAGCTGGCCTCTCAGCAATGTGTATTATCGAGTTCTTCTGCTTCTGGAGAGAGACTGAGTGTTGGTTGATATGTGGATTTAAAGTCTGGTTTATCTGTCCTTTGGTTTCCCACGCCCACTGTTATTTAGGACATGTGATTCAGCAGCATATTGGCAGTGTAATCACAGGAATAGTAGAATAAAGTTAGGTGTGTCAGCTCAGCCTGTTTTTTTTGTTTTTGTTTTTTTTTTTTTTTAAGCACAAACCTTTTAAGGATATTTACTTGAAATAATGCATGGTGTTAAGCAAGGTCTAGTACTACTTACTTCTCCTTTGCTCTTTTTCGAGGTAGTAAGGAGAAAATTGTACTTGCACGTGTGTACTTCTGCTCTGCTCATCCCATGTGTTTGATGTACACATTACTGAAAGATTTTAGCTAATAATATGGTACTGACTGCTTTTCTTACCTGAAAGCAGTAGCCACTAACTACTTAATACTGCGGTGGTTCATACAGAAGATGATAGTCGTATGTCTCCAACAATTGATGCAGTCCTGAATGGCAGGAGGGGATCGCATGGAATGTCCACTCAGGACTTAGTACATACGGGAAGTATTTTGGGAGTTGTGCGCTTCCCCCCCCCCCCATCTTGTTAGGTGGCAACCTTCCAAGAATACAACCTTTAGAGTCTTTGTGTTTTGATCCATTGAGTTCAGGGTTGCCTGACTGACAATTTGCCTGGTAGATCCGAGAGGCTGCAGGCTCCTGCAGAAATGCACCCCGGGTCGCGTCATGGGGGTGGGTTACATATGTGTTTGGACTGCATGGCAGGCGGGCTGCTCGTGTGGTGGGCTTGAATATGGGGGGTTATGCCTGCTACTGCTGGTAAGGCTTTATTACCTCTTTTGGTGAGGACGAGCAGAATAACCAGACTGGTTTACTGAAAGTGTTTGTACCAACTACTAAATACTTGGCAAGAATTATTTGAAGTGCTATACAGTCACACTTTTAGATACACACATCTTGTTACTTATTTTTTTTTTAAAAAAGTTCATTTAAAAAATTCATATTGCATGTCGTTACGCTTTCCACGTAGACTCCTGTTTGTATTTTCTGGAAGCTGGAGCAAGGTGCAAAGGTCAGTGATTCAAACTAATTTTTAAAGCTCTTGTCAGACTGATGTACTGAATGCCTTTCAGTTTTGTGAATGTTCTGATGGGCTTTGGTGTGTGGGGGGGTGTATGTGTGTGTGGTTAGGTTTTTTTTTTTTTTTGGTAGCTGTGCAATCCTGCTGAATCTTGGAATTTTTTTATTGGTATAATATGCTATGAATCTGCACCTTTCTGGAACCTTTAATTGCGGTTTAAAACCTGTTGCATTCTAGAAAACCTTTCACAGAAGTTCAGTAATGATTTTGATTGTGGTAGCAGGAGTTTACAACCATAGTACTACCGTTAGTGTCTGTCCAAAATGATATCTTTTGGTCCACACCTTGAAAGAAAAATACTGCTTCAGAATATGAAAATCTAAGGTTTATACATTTTCCTATTAACCTTTTGTAATATTATTTTTAAATATCTTTAGAACTTCCTAAAAAAATATATTCTTAGGATAACCTGTATCTACAACTACTAGGAGCAGCAGCTACAAAAGATGACAAAACTCATCAGCTTCTATGAAAAGGTCAAAAAGCAAATTACCCATGTCTCAAAATAGAAAAATATTTCACATTTTTAAAAGTGCTTTGCAAAGATAAGTGGGAGGATAATTGAGCAGTTGCTTTTCTTGCACTCTTATGCCTGAACGTTATGTTAAGGCAGGAAGCAGCATCTCTTTAATCCTGTGAATTTAGTTGGTGCTCATGGACTTACCTAACTACAGATGAATGAAAGATATAATTTCCATTCTGGTTTTGGCTATATCTTCTTTTATTCCTGGCTGAAGAACCCACCCAAGTGTCAACAGTCTGACTGTTCAGTCCGCGAGAAGCTGGCTCCGTAACTTCAGTGATGTGAGTGGTTGGGTTGAGGGACGCACCGGACACTGGGGACCGGTGCAGTGGCCGACCTGATGCCCCAGCCGACTTGGAGGCTGCCTTTTCAGGCTGGGCTGACATCTTTGCAGGACGAGCTGGGAGGTGTTTAACCCACACGCGTCACCTGTACCAGGAATTGTTTGGGGTGCTGTGTCAGTCACCCCCTTACAGCCATGGCTGGCAGTGCCAGCGATAGGGGGGTTGTCCAGGTGCCCAGGGGTGCTTCCAGGGTTCCTCTATGTCTTACTGCTCTTTGCTTTCTGTAGTGAAGATGCTGATTCGCAATTCCTAGCTGGTCATTTGGCAAAAGCTAAGAGCCAAATGTGATATTCCTTAGCATAAAAAGTACACAAAAAGCTTCAGAGCAGCATCTTCACTTACTTTGGTGTGGTGGTTTTTTGTTTGGTGTTGTTTTTTTTTTTTTGTTATTGACTTCTTGTACTTATTATGGAATAGAGCTCCTAAAATTCGGGGTGGGGGTGGGGTGTGCGTGTGTGTGTGTGTTGCCAGGAGCTGGACTGAGACAGGAAAAATCTTTTCTACTTTCACTGAGTAGGAAAGCCACGTGTGTGGGAGCAGCTTTTCTGGGAAACGAAAGAATCCTGAGCGCTTTCGCTTTCTAGTTCTCTTGTGATAACCAGTGTGCTTATGTGAGGGCCGGGAAGGTTGCACTGAGTCACAACACAGGCTTGTGTGTCTGTTGGGGTTTTTGGTGTTTGGTTTTGTTTTGGTTTTTTGTGGTGTGTTTTTTTTTTTTGTTTTGTTTTGTTTCTAATGGAAGTGTTAAATTTCCCTCTCAAAACCCAGTGACTAAGTTCCCAATGTGATGGTCTTTAGTCAGCTGGTAGACACCTGTAATTTGTGAGGATGCAGCTTCTCACCGGGGGGCTGTTGACTTCTGCCCCGGGTAGCGGCGTAGCATCAGTAGCATCACGATGCAAACAGCAAGCCAGAGTATTAGGTGAGTAATGTAGGAGAGGCTGTTGTGACAACTGAATTCAGGGTAGACTTCAGTCTTTTTTTCCCCGCTAGGAAATAAAGACTGCTTCTGTTAGCCGATTACACTTCATCAGTTGGGGTGTTGTTAAAGAAGTCAGTATCTGCCAAGAGTAGAAAATATTTGACTCGAGTGAATGTTAGTTTAACCAAGTTCAGTGAAACTAATGTAATAATGCGACTTCTGCCAGAGAGCGAAGCGCGCAGTAGGTGGGGTGGTAACTCCTTTGGGACTGTGATGTGTGCAGGGTTCTGGTTAATGGGTGCTCAAGTATAATTAATAGGAAAAAGCTAGTACTGTGAATCACAATAGTTGGTTGCATGCAAAACTATGTAGAGTTGAAACTTTTCTGACAAATTCTTTGTCTCTTTTATTATTTAAATAAAATTAATATTTTTAAGTGTTCTTTAATTTTTTTTTTTTAAAGAGAGAAAACATGGTGACAATCTAAAGCTGTGAGGCTGAATTAAAGATGAGGTGGTGAGGTGCTTTACTGCTGAACAGGACAGCGGGGGCATGCCTTGAGTAATGGTACAAACTCAGGCTTTATGCCAAGTAAAAGGAAATACTTTTCCCCCTTTCCTGCATCAGGTTGGCAAATGGCATCTCTTGGTCTTTTTTGTGAATGCTTACAACTTTTAACTTGGCAACAATGTATTCTGAACAGCCTGTGTCAGATTTTTAGTGTTACCTTACATTAATGCTGTGCTGAATATAAATGTTGTCATAAGCTGTATTGTGCCAACACACCTCAGCCAAACTTGCAGGTAGAAGGGAGAGCATCTGTCGTGCGTGCCGTGGTTGAGTACAGTCACCGTCTAAGACGTTGCTTTCTTACAGCATTAAAATTTCCACTCTGTGTTGCAGGCTTTAGACCTCTTTATCACTAGATTTCTTTAGCACTTCAAAACTTGCAGTACACTAAGGACTCTACAGACCGTTAACGGAACGTTTTCATGAACCTTCTTTCTGAGTAATCCTGTCCCTACCATCTTTCTGCTCTGTGTTACCATCCCGGTCTTCAGAAGCGAATACAGGGAATGTAAGTCTGCCTCTTTGCTGCAGCGGGTTGCACCTCCCTGCCTGGATATTCGAGGCGAGTACGCTGGTCTGTGGATCTGGGCTGGCAGAGGTGGTGTGCTGCCTTCTGCTGACAGCTGCACGGCCGCATCTTCTGGCAGAGGGGTGGTTTTAACCTTCTGAACTACGTAGTAGTTTTCCTGGTGAACGTGGTGCAGAAGCTGTGGTTTTAGGCTTTAACAGGAATGAGATGTTAAGCTTAACGTTTTGAGTCAATATTGAGATTCCCGTGAAGTGCTGTGAGGGAAGAATTGGGTCCTAAGATGGTGTAAAGGACAGATTGACACAAAATGTCGTGAGCAGGACACTGTGTTAACATCAGACGTCTGTGGCAGGCTTTGTGAGTTCTTCTCTATTTAATTATGGACTGGTTTTCCATGTATTTAGTAACATCACTAGTTCCAAGCATTTGAAAATCACAATGAAAATATTTAATCTATCTAGACGTAGGCTCTTGCAATTTAAGAAGGCACCGATGATTTTTTCGGTTAGGTTTCATAGTCTTCCTTCTTTTGAAAATGTCATTAGCTACATACTTATGCTTTTCTTTGCCATAATGGGTGAAATTCAGGAGCATGTTGAAAGACATCAGTGTGAGAGTTTTCCTGAAACCTGATGTTTCCTGATGATGGGACTTTAACAGAAGGAGCACTGTTGTGAGAGGTGGCAACACTGAGTGTCCACAGTTTTAATGTAGCTCTCCAAAGTAAGGATGTTGGAGAGGTGGAATCCAAAGAACATGCGATGTGGAACAGCTTGAAGGCTGGAGTGCAACTAGATTAACTTTGGAAACATCGCCTGACACAGATTTGTGTATGTAAACAACAACTTCTTTTAAGGCAGTAGAAATATTGGTATGCAAATTGTAATGGTTTTTATTCTGAGATGCACAGCTTTGACTTGATGCTTTTGTTTATAGTAGGTTTCTGAATTATTTTAACTGGTTGATTCTTGCTGAAAAAAATTATACCCTGCACAACATTTCTTTTAAAATGTTTCTGTTATCAACTAATTGGCAACAGTCAAGCTTATCAGAGTTTAGGTGTCACGCAAATGCAGATTGTGCTTATAATATCCTTGACTAAAGCTTTTTTTTAGCCATCAGCTGAAAGCATATTTTTAAGCTTTACAGTAAGCACATGTAGACAGAATAATGTATTTAGTAAAAGCTTTTCGGAGAGGCGTTAATGTTTTCAAGGCATGATCCATAGCTATTTAAATTTATTTGACCTTTGTATCTTCCTACGAATTCTGTCTAGACCAACGTAACTAATGCACGTGATAAAATGGCATTATATGCCTCTGTGGCTCCTTCCTATCAGTTGACGTGTCATCATTTCACTCGTGTAGTACCCCATAATCCAGAGGGCTCTCTTTAATTAAAACAAAATGTTCACTTGACGTGAGGGGCTGAGTCCGAGACGTAGAAGTTTTGGATTGTGAATTGTGTAGCTGTATTTAATGCCATCTATTACTTTTGGTGAATAGTAAATGCTAGGCTTGAGTTCACGCATGGTTTCTGTGATAGCTGTTCTTCTCATAGCTGTATGACTTCAAGAAAAGTCAGATACCTGGGCTGAAAATTTCTATTTTTATTCTCAAACCAAAAATTACTCTTTCTGAATTTCAATAAAATTCCAATTAAAAAAAAAAATCATCTTGAGAAGTTGAATTTAGCTGTGCTTTTACTGGGATTAAGCCAGAAAAAAAAAAAAGTGCTATGTGGAAGTTGAAAATAGTATTAATTTACATTCAGGTGTATGCTTTGAGAGTGCTTTAAAGTAAGCAGCTGGAAAAGGCTGGGTATGCACAGGCACGTGGCATTCTTCATCCTTTTCAGAAGAGGAGGAGATAGCGAGAACAGGCTGCTGCTCCACTTTCCTTTTGTGTTCAGTTTCACTTTATTCCTCTGGAAGTTAGCTGCTTTGAAAAATAAATTTCTCCTGGGATCACAGCTGTTAGAAATGTACTTTTTTAACACTTTCCAAAGTGCATAGTTATAAATGGCCTGGTTAGAGGACTTGAATACTGTGTATTTCATCGTATCCTAGAAATCTTGTTACGACTGAGAAAGCATTTCTATATTTTGCAGACTTTTAACTTTTGCTTTGTTTTGGTACAGAATAATGGGAAAATATATAAGAGAAAGTTTTTAAGATTGTAAATATGTTTTTGTGGGGTTTTTTGTTTGTTTTTAAAAAAAAGCTAAATAGCTTTTGGACAGCTTGTTGCAGAGTTGCAAGAGTTGCGTTTCCCTTGGTATTACCTATCTTCCCGTTTGTCAGCTTCTTTTCTTTAAATTCTGCTTGTATCTCTCATGTAATTTCTCACCTCCTTTCATTCAGAGGCTTTCCCACTACCTTTTTTTTTTTTTTTTTTTTCCTTACATTGGAACATTTTAATTATTTGGTGGTAGCAATTGGCAAGTTTTTTGATTCGGACACGTAAGTTTCTAACTTCTTTCTAATAGCGTACTAGAATTAAGTCTTCTCTTTCTTTCTGTATTCCTTTACTTGTTTGGAAATTAAAAAATAACCAACATCTTACCGGCAACTTTTAAAAGTTCCCTCTAGTCTTGCGTGTGTTTTATGGGATGCGGTGCTGAAAGCCACAGAACACCTCTTGTGACAACCCTGGCTGGACCATAATTGTCCCCTTGCCTGAAGCTGACTGGGCTGCTTTTTTGGGATACAGTCTGCTGGTCTACTGGGTAACTTCTGCATTTATTGCTGGTAAAGATGGACAGACTTCCCCATCATCACCAGTACCAGCTCTTGCTAACTTGGCACATTGCCTTGAAGCTTTTTCTGGGGCTGATTTAAAGAGGAGTGGTAAATGTGCCACCCACTTCCTAGCGCTGCGTGGGGGGGTGCGTGCAGTGCACAGACTCTGCTGTGCTGTTACAGACCAGGGAAGGAGTTTGCAGCTGCCTGCTATCCCCAGCAAAGATGCCCAAGACGCTCTTGCTTTGTGACCTTACTGAGGAGAAAAAGGTTGAAAATTTTGCTAATGGAGTTTATTATCTCTGTTGTTTGATGGGGAATGTGTTGGCATAATGCTGCTGCAAGGGAGGCAGCACAGAATTTTAATTTTTTTATGTTTCAAATTATTTGTCAAAAATGAACTTTTTAGAGGAGTCTCTCATACTCCTTTTACTCGAGTCAGCCTGTGAAGTTTCAGCTAGGTATGTGGTGATGAAGGATGGCAGAAAGTCACCATTGATGATATTGCCACAGCACCACTAAGACAGGGGAGACTGATAGGGCTAAATTATAACAAACAGCTGTTATAAACCAAAGCTGTCATGAGTTTCTTGAGACCACGTCCTCATGTATTAGAATATAACATGTTCAGTTTTCTGTGGGAGCTGAGACAAACGTGGGTTTCAAAATCAGGTGATTCAAAGTCCATTTAAAAAAAAAAAACAAACAAAAAAAACCAAAACAAAAAAAACCCAAACAAAAACCCCAAAGATTGCTTTTTTTTCTTTCTCCTTGAAAGAAAACGGCCTAGAAAATTTCAGTTGCCCTCTGTGGAGTGCACTGCTGAATTTACTGTTTCTTTAATTGTGAGGTAGTAAAATTATATGCTGATCCTCGGTACAAATCTCAGTGCATCTTTAAATACTGTAGCGTGCCTGTTGTGTTGTAGGCTCATTTTAATTCTAATGCCACCTGCACCCGTTGAGGTTATTGCCTAATGGAAGCGGAAGGCGCTCGCTGGCCGCCAGCGGCCGGCCGTGCTGGGAGCTGTGGCGGCCCTTCTGCAGGGCCGCAGCGCGCTCCTGGTGCCCGACGCGGCAGGGGCTGTCTCGCTGGAGAACTGGGACTGCTGTCAGAAACCCGGCACCTTGCAGGAAATCGGTTACATATCGCCCCGGATTTTAGATGACTTAATGTTATCCGTAGTCCTGTTATTCTGCAGAGTTTGTTTAGTTATTTATTTGTTTTTCCCTCAAGCTAACAATGTGTGTCTCTTCACAGGATTTCTTTTTAAATGATTAGTAGGGGGCAGGATAAATTATCATATAATTTTACTGAGCGCTGCAGATAATGGTGCCTGACTTTTCTGGCGGAATTTCGTCTTGTAATGCACCTCGGATTAAAAGTTGGGGTGGGGGGGATCCATTGAGGCTGCAGGATGAGTTCAGCTCTGGAAGACCTCACTGCAGTGGGGTGGGGGTGCTCCCCTCCGCTCTTCTTCCCCAGCCCCCCGCGTTGTCTCACCTAACCTCTGTTGGCCCGGGAAGCGGGGAGTGGCAGGCAGTGCCAGGCAGTGCCAGGCATCAGGAGCTGCATGCCGGCTGCAGCCCCTGGGCTCCCCAGAGGCAGGGGGTGCTGCCGGGGGTGTCGGGGAGCCCCGGGCTCGGGCTGAGCTGCTGGAGGTGGCCTCGGGCTGCCGGGGCTGTCGCTCGAGAGACAGGAGGGCAGGCGTGCCTGGGTACGTGCACCCTCCGTGATCACAAGGCCTGTTTCTTTAGGAAATCAGGCTAGTAATTTTTTTTTTTTTAATCGGACTAAATGGAAAAGCCTTTATTGAGAGGCTTTCTGTTAAGCTTTTTTGCTTTATATTCAAACCAGACAGCTGAGCTTCTTGCCCAAATGTGTCCCTGCTATTGAATACTGTAGACTCTTTGTAATAGAGACCTGTCTTAAAAAGTTCAATTTAACTTTTATTTAGGATTTCCACACTGTACTATTCTGAATTTTGTGTGCAAAAACTGTTTGTGAAATCTTCCCTGGTATCACTTGCCTATGGCCCGTAGCAGAGTTGTTTGAGGTGAGGCGGGATGTTTGATACTTGTGCAATTAACAGTTGCAGTCAATGAGATCTTTCTGGATGTGAACACCTAAACCAGGGAGCAGAGAAGAGCATACGCGGTTTCAGCCTGCGCAGGAGTGGACCCGGGTGTGTGCGTTCACTTGCATGGTGTGCAGCTTTGACCACCGAGGCACACCAGGAGCATCGGATCCCTGCAAGTGTGCTGTTGCTGTATGAATTTTATATTCAACTGTTGTTGGAGTAAGTTTTCTGCAATAGTGCCTAAGTAGGACGAGGACTGCAAGAGGCCTCTTTCCCCCTCGGTTTCTCTCACTGGATAAAAATAAGATTAAAATAAAGGCAGAGAAACAATTCATTCTCATAAGGCTGCTGCTCCACAGGTTTAATGAAGTGGAAATAGGCGCAGCCTTGGTCTTGTCCTCTCCCTTGTCCCACCCCTGGCTCTCACGAAGTCAGCAGGAAATTAATTAAAAGCAAAGAGCGGCTTTCTGATGGTTTATTGAGAGCCTGGGCTGGCTTGCTGGAGATTGAGGTAACTGGCAGTGCTGGCTCCAAGGGAGGAGCGGCTCGTGGCCAGAGCAGGTGGCGTCTGGCAACTCCAGCTTAGGCTGGGTGACGTGGGCAGGAGCTAAAACCAGGGAAGGACAGCTGACTTGTCAGAAGCAGCTTGTGGTCTGACAGTCCCTTTAAACTTCGTTGTTTGCAAGTATTGCAGAGACTGGGATCCCACCGATCTGAGGCCATTTGTAGCTTCTAGATTTGTTTGTTCCTAGAGTTGTTGTCCTCATTATCGTAACGGCAGAGCGAGGAGAACGAAGGGACTAGCTTGACGACGTTTTCTTGGGAGCTCTTCCTTATTGTGCAGAGCAGGGTGAGATTATCTTGATGGCTGTTTGGAAAAAAAACATAAAGCTAAACACTTGAACAGGCTAGCAAGACTGACCTCTTGAGCTGAGAGGTAGGCCTTAGCCTTTCAGTGAGAGATAATAATAAATAGGTGGCAAAAGGCCCGTGAAGAGCCTGAGACGTGAGCCGCAACAGCTTGTGTTTGGTGTGATGGGTTAAACTGTGATTGGGATGCAAAGGAAAATATCTTAAAGTGGGAAGTTAAAATGTGGATCTTTGCAACATTGTTTTTGACCTTAGAAAGACAAGATTTCATTAACTGTTCAAAAGACATCCAAAAGGACGTTTTTAATAGCTGCTACAGTAAAATTACGATACCCTGGGCAACACTCTTTCCTGTGAGGAGAAAGCTTGTGTCTTGGTGATACTACTTGGGCAGACACTGTAAAACTTAATGTTTAGGTATGATGGTAAATGTCTATGAACAGAAGAAAAAAATTAAGAAACTTCTACGACAGAAAGTAGCTAGGCGTGATTGGAAAATATGTGTGTATATGTGTGTGTTTATTTTTTATATATATGCACAGTTAGCTGTATTTCTGTCATCTTCCAGCCTCCTCCTTTCTATCTGTATAACACCACCTATCACTGAGCCCACTGGTTTTAATTTGCTGTGGCCTGTGCACGCTGTTGGCAGCTTTCTTGATGCTGGGGTCCAAACACGTTGAGGTGGGACTGGGATGTGAACCGAGGCTGGAGCGTGCCACTGGGACGTGGCACTGCCCGGCTGTTGTCCACGGGTGGGCTTGCGGAGGAATCCTTCTGAATTTTATACGTAGTTTACAGATAACGTGTGCTGGTGCTTTGAAAGACACCTTGCTGCCACCAATAACTCTAATCGCCCATCAGATTTGGATCAGAGTAGGGATATTTTGGTGATTGCCGTCACAGTTATTGGAGTGTGTAAGACTCAAAAGTGATCTTTGTGAAGCAAGCTTTCCCGTGGCCGTTCCAGTGAATACAACTTGAAGTTTAACTTGCATCTAGTTAAATGAGACTAAAGATCTCACTGGTTTACATTACTTTAATTTTTAGAGCTGTTGTCAATCTGCTATTATCACAGTAATGACAAGAGATAAAGACCTAGCTTGACATTGTTTCACTGGGAAGCTCTCTGTTGTGCTGAGCAGGGTGTGAGAAATCACGGTGGTGGTTTAAAACACACAGACCTCAAAACTCTCAATAATTTTACGTGTCTGACACCTTTTATGTTTTCAGTAAGTACTAAGGCTGCTATCCTTTCTTGATGATAAGTCTGTCACTGAAGCTTGTTTAGGAATAGTTATCAGTAAGAGCTAGAAATGCAGAACTAAGCAATTCTTCACATGCTTCTTCATTCAAGCAGCAACATTCATAAATCAGTTCATGGACTGATTTTAAGACAGAACTTTAGTTACATTTCTGTTGTTTGTTCCTCTTTTGGTTTGGAGGATTGGTTTTAAACCATGTTGCTTTGGAAATGACAAGATTTTAGAGCCAGTTCACGCTTCTGTTGTGGTAGATCACACCATTTATTATCATGTTCTTCTGAGCTAGTTTAAATGGCTTTGCTTCCTTCCTAGCATTCACTCTGTTTTGTCTTTATAATCACTATTCATATTGCCTTCAGCCACTGTTTTCTTCTGTATTGTTGTTGGGTTTGTTTTATTTCTTTTTCACTGGGGAAAACTGAATCTCTTGATAATGTAAACTGAGCATGACTGGTTGTAATCCAGGCAATAGACCTGCAGGGGTAGGGAGCTGGAGTCCAGGGCTGAGTTTCAGTACTTCTGTGGCCTGAGGAGAAATAAGACAAAATCCACTAAAGCTGTTCAAGGAAGCATGTTTCTGTTGCTTTCTGAATGCTCTCCATGTTATCGTATGTATGTAGTCAGTGGGGCCCCTTCCAGCTGTATTATTACACCAATTCTTTAGCACCCCAAAATTTGCCTAGGAAGACCTATATAGTAATAAGGTGATGCTTCCTCCTTGCTTTTCACTTCTCCCCCCTGAGCTGTGTAAGAAATTTGGCTTTAGGGTCTCATTCCTTCCCTGTGCTGTCCATGTGAATGTGGAAGAAAGGCCGTGAAGCCACTTCTCCTGCCTACGGGTGGAATAGTTTGGAAAGTCTCAGGCTTTCCCCCTGTGAACTGACAGGGTTTCCTGCCCATTGCAAGAGTACTCCCCACGTAGGTGATGATTTGGCTCACATTTAACTTCTGCTTTTTTTTGTAAATGTGTATAACTCTCTGAGGTGGGTTTGCCTTACATTTAGTGTCAGTAAATATATACCAAACTCCTCAAGCCTCTCTTTAAAATTTCATTTCAAAAAGGTTAAATATTAACTTGAATTAAAATAAATTTAAGTGTTATATGTTGAGAGTAAATGAGACTTTTTGGGCCACGTATATGAGGCTCAGCATGGTGAGTATTTACGTGAATGCATGCTCTCGTGTTGTGTGGAATCCTTAGTATCAGATCTTGAAATACATTGAAAAGTTACTTGTTAAAGCTTTTTCAGTTGAAGTAGTACAGCTTTGTTATTGTTCATGGAAACCGTAGAAATGTGGTGAGAGTATTCCGAGTGGCACCTTATGATGAACATAAGTTATGTAACACTGATTAAGTAGGAGCCTGCCTTTAATTTTTCAGGGAGGACTGTATGCATGTAAGTCATGCACTCAAGCCTCTTCCCCGTTAAACTTTTATTTGGTCCAAGCTGTGGCTGGCTGAAAGTTACTGCCATAGAGCGTGCCCTTTTGCTTCCTTGAAGTAAGTTTGCTCTCAGTCCGGTTGCCAGTGGGGAATTATCCACTTTGCACAAGGTGCTGCTGTAATCGGCGGGTTTTGGTAGTATGCGCAGAGCAGTCCCAGACTGAAAATCTGCAGTCTCTGTGCACGCCCTTTTGCTCTCCACAGGTGATTTTTGTCCAAGCCAAAGCTAAGACGCATTTTGCCTTTGTGTGTGTATAAAAATATATTTTTACCTACTTTCTTAGAGGATACAATGTCATGTAAGAGGTTTCTCTCTTCATGACTGAACAAAAGGAAACCCAGTTAGATAACCAGGCAAGGGAACTGTCGTGGTTTAACCCCAGTCAATGACTAAGCACCACCCAGCTGCTCGGTCACTCTCCCCTGGTTGGGATGGGGGAAGAGATTGGGAGAGTAAAAGTGAGAAAACTCATGGGTTGTGATAAAGACAATTTAATAGGGAAAGCAAAAGCAGTGCACACAAGCAAAGCAAAACAAGGAATTCATTCACTGCTTCCCATCGGCAGGCAGGTGTTCAGCCATCTCCAGGAAAGCAGGGCTCCATCACATGTAACGCTTACTTGGGAAGACAAACGCCATCATTCCAAATGTCGCCCCCTTCCTTCTTCTTCCCCCAGCTTTTTATTGCTGAGCATGACGTCATACGGCATGGGATATCCCTTTGGTCAGTTGGGGTCAGCTGTCCCGGCTGTGTCCCCTCCCAGCTTCTTGTGCACCCTCAGCCTACTCCCTGGTGGGGTGAGGTGAGCAGCAGAAAAGGCCTTGGTTCTGTGTAAGCACTGCTCAGCAGTAATGAAAACATCCCTGTATTATCAAGGCTGTTTCCAGCACAAACCCAAAACATAGCCCCATACTAGCTTCTGTGAAGAAAATTAACTCTACCCCAGCCAAAACCAGCACAGGAACCTAAGTCCACCATGCTTTAGGAGGTACTGTAAGAATGAACACCTTAAAGCCAGTGCAAGAGATTTAACTTGGTCTTTGCACTAGCGAACTACTGCTTTTAAAAAAATATATGTATACCTATCCCCACTTTTTAATCTACATATTTATATATGTATGTTTATTCCGCACACACGCACAGAAAAATCTTGATGACAGAGATGGTAAGAGTAAAGCCATGCAACAAAGCCTTCTGGAGTTGACGGTGTGTTTTCCCTGTGTTTCAACTTAGTATCTTCATGGAAGGAGTTAGTTTTTATTTGCCTATTTGGAAGTTGACCAACAGCTTATTTAGAAGATGGTCAATGTGTCTGTGTTGCTGGAAGCCATAATGCTCAGTAGTGTATGTGGGCCTTTTAATTGTTCCTGGGAGATATGATTAATGTGGCAGAAAATGATATTCACAGTAGTAATTGAGGGTCTCTAGTATGCTCGTCCTTTGTACATTAACTATTTTTTGTTTACTTGTTTGTAGAAGAAACAGCTGTGTTATAAGAGGATTACATTCCTCTAATCTCTGTGTTCTTCTCGTTACAGCAACATCATACAAGGAAACTGGCTTATTAGCTGCTTGTCTGCAGACGTACCATTAGCAGGTCCGCTGCAGCTCACGTTACATTAGAACTATCTTTAATATAAAATATTTGTGCAATGTCATTTGTGTTTTCCTCCAACAAATAACTCTCGTAAATCACTGTTGCACCAGAAAGTAAACAGGTTTTGCATGGAGGGACTGAGTCAAGATGCTGTTCTCAGCATTTGCATTTTCTCCTTTTTTTTTTTTTTTTTTTTTTTGTCTGTGATACAAGTATTCATCCCTTGAAGGAAGGGATTCCCACAGTTAATTTTCATTATGTACTACTCAAATGAACTGCGTAGTGAGGCAGTAGGCCCTGTTTTCTCCTGGTAATGGTTGGACCATCTCATTTATTACTAAACATACTTTTTCTGTCCTTGGAAACTGAAGAGGGTTGTTTTATCTTCGAAGTTTGAAAGCGCTTGTGTTGCAAATACAAATATTTGGATGTTGCCATGAATAAAGCCAAAGCTTACATGAACTTCTTCAGAAGCTACAGAGATGAGAAAATAAACAGATCAAAAGGTGGCTAATTTTTCCCCCAAAATTATCTGCAGTATAATTCAGAATTAGTCAGCTTTATGAGATTCACCTTGTCCAAAAAAGCATTTGTGTAATTTAGCCTTTTGCTCCGATTTTGATAAGTTATCAGAGTTTACAGTACTGTTGTGGAACTAATTTGGGTACAGTATCTCCCTAAGCAGATAATAGTGTAGATCCTTTTCTGCTTCACTAGTGCTGGCAGAGCTACTGAATATGCCATTGTGTGAGGTTATAAACCAGATAATCTTAATTGGGCATTTCCTGAGAGGAAGGGAGGGATGGCTGAAAAAGGAAAGAATTGGAAATAAGGACATGCATTCCTAATATACAAATTTGGCTTCCATCCAGGAAAATGGGAGAATTTCCTGTTAGTTCAAATCTTCCAAAAGCTGAAAGCCTGGAGATACATACTGCATACCTCGGGGAGTCAGAGGAAGGGGGAAGGCTGGGAATAGCTCATGCCTGAAAGCCCTGGGGAACCGATTGCTGTGTGATGTGGTGGGACTGAGGGGTGTGAGCAGCTGGGTCTCAGGGCAGCTCGAGCATCAGCAGGCCATCTCCTTCGCCTGGCCAGGGATTTGGGTTGCCCTGTAACTTACAGCAGCAGAGCCTGGTGTCGTAGACCAAGTCCTGGAGCCTTTTTAGAGTTGAGTCAAATGCAATTCAAGCTATGAGGATTATATGCGTATATGTGGTTTTTAATATATGTGTGTGTGCACGTATAACGTAACACATTTGGTGGTGCATGTACACTGCAGATGCACATGGAGTATTGACTCACTAAACTGGAGGATCTGTACTATAGATAAACTATGGAATCTGTCATGTAAGTTTGAGGAAAGGATGGCAAACAAGTGGGTACAGGCACATAAACTCCGAAAGCACTGAAGTGGGTTCCTTTGCACGAGTAGTTGCACCTCGTTCTGTTGGAATAATCTCTTTGAACCTGCATTTGAAGAGAGAGGTTGCTTATTAAATTGAAGTGCAGTGAGTTATAATTCAGAATGTGAACCTCTACTAATGCAAGGTTGGAAAAAAATAGGGAATCAGGGAAGAGCTGTGTTGAAAAAAGGAAACAACTTGTTTATGTTAAGACTGCTAGTTGTGTTCTGAATCTCCGTCACTGACTTGATTTAATTAACGTGTATTAGTGTAGATGCTTCAGACATTTGTAAATACTTGTAGGCCGCCTTCTTCATTTTTAGTTTTGCTTTAGTGTAGCATGAGCTCTTTTGTTTTGGTTTGGTTTTTTTTTTAGTAAGCCTTTGAGTGAGTTGTGATCGTTATTGTTTAGAATAGCTACATTAGTGTTCGTGGGCATTTGAGGGTCTATATGCTACAGTCACTTCAACTCAAGATAGCCCGAGCTCCAAGAAGAGTAAAGCTTCTAGGGTAGATGTAATCAAGCGGGGCATTAATAGGAGTAAGGACGGTGGCTCACTTTGTGTGTACAAGTCTCTCCTAAGAGTTCTAGTAAATACCAGTTACGATACAGAAGAGACTTGATTGTTTAGCAGTTGCATGAGAAATTATCTCCAAACTTCAGTCATGGGTAACAGTAAAATAAAATCTTTTTATAAAATCCTCCTATATGCCACAATAGCATGTACTAAAGGAATAGAATTCAAAACAAATAAGCTTCACCCGTTTTGACTTTGGCAGTCTAGTGCAGATGCACTAAATTAAAGCCACATCAAGGATGAAGTAATCTCGGCTCTCTGAATATGAGTACAATTGTGTTTTGTAAACTTCTTAAGTGAGAAGAAAAACAAAAATAAAATTTGATCTAGACCTCTGATAAATGATTGAGGAAAGGGTTTGGTAGTAACTGCCTGCATTGTCATTGGTAATGAAAAGAAATATAATTACCTCTATTAATACAGTTCCACGAGTGATAACATATTGTCAATTCAATAGTAAAGGAGAATAATGGTAGAGTTAAAGATGCAGTTGCAAGAAAGATTTGTACACAGTAAAGATGGTGTGGTTGTGTCGGGTTTGAGAGGATGAGGGGAGAGGGGTGAATGCATGAAAGGGAAGGCCACCAGCGTAATGCCACGTTAAGGAGTCTTTAGCTGCCATATGCAGTTTCAGAATTGTTTCTGAAGACCTGTTAGTCTATTAGCAGGTATTAAGAGAATACTTTGATCAGGTTGAAACAACTGAAATTGTACTCTGTTTTTTCTGCTTTATTTTTTATCTTTTTCCTCCTCTTTCTAGGAAGGGAAGTGTACTGACATTCTTTAACTTCTGTGTGATTTGAAAGAACTCAATTAGAGATTAATGGCAGCTCATCCACACTTACCTGAAAAGCCGGTAATGTCTAAATCAGGTGTTTGTGGCCCCAAAACAGTTTAGATCCATTTGAGGTATTCAGGATAACTGTTAGTTTTCCTCTTAATTTCTGTCACTTGTAACTAGGATTCTTATGGATTCCCTGTGTTGTTCACTTACTTACCAGTTAGAAATTTTGGAGCTGAGTGCCTTCAACTCTTGGCCTTTTAAAAAGTATATTTAGATACTTAAATAATCTCTTGATGAGAAAGGATGACCTCTGGCTCTGGTTCTGATCTGTTAAATGTGTATGTCCTTGGGAGGGGGGCCTCGAATGACAGCTTTACACCGGAATACTGAAATCTGGGTATAAACTACAGATGTCTAGGTTTATAAGTTGCAGCTGTGCTCATAAATTAACAGCCAATATTTTGAACTGCTAAGAGATTGTTTGTTGGTAAACTATGTCTCTTCTGTCTTTTCCTGGTCTCTGTGAACAGTGAATATCCTTCAGTCAGCCTTTCCAAGTGTTGTATATATTGTGGAAGATACAGAAATCTGTTATAACTTGTTATAATTTATAGTGAAACTATTTTCCATTTTATTAACCATCACATTGGTAGCAAATACAGAAAGAAATCCATTTTGCTGCTGTGCGCTGCCCTTGAATTGCTCCTGCCAATTTTAATGCTGTTGTAATTACTTTTCCCAAATACTCTATTTCTTTTCTTTACTTCTTGCCAGACCCAGGGGCAGGAAAGCAACTTTATAGGGCAAACAAGTCCTGCCTTTGTACAGCGCTATGAAATGCGCAGAGTAAACAAATGAGGGGGTGAGGGATGGGGAGAGAGTGGGAGTTTGATTTCCTGCATCACTTCACTTTTCTTGTGCCAGTAGCAGGGTTTTTAAAAAGAAAAGGAAAAAAAAAAAAGGCAAATTGGATTGTTAGCAGTGTCCCTTAGGATCATAAATGAAGGGAAGATTGTGTATGTAATTCATAAACATCCTGAACTCTACGCCTTGTATTTCAACTTATTAGGGCATGAAGTAGTGCCTGCCAGGTTAATTTCACACTGGGGAGTTCAGCGTTCTCGCAGCTCTTAATTTCCTCTTCTGTACAAAGCTGTGATAAGGAGAGAATAAGGGTATTTGAATATTTGATTCCAAATAATTCATTTTCAAGAAAAGTATTTTAGAAGTAGCCGCAAGACAATTATAGTTGGGGTTTTTAATTGAATTTGGCGAGTAACATGAGAGCATTTATTTGTCACCGATAGGAAATTTGTCTAGCAAACAAACCCGTATACTTTACAAAATCTTGTCTTTTATAGATGAAATTACTGTTTTGAGTTCAGGATGTGGTAGGCAAACAATAAAAAAGAAAAACCACTTGCAAATACCCCCAAGCTTTTCTCCTTTTCCCATCTGCCAAAGGAAGAATGGAATTTGTTAGCATGGAACAATGATCAGTCCTCTGTGTTTTCATGGTTTTAATGGTTAACTGGAGTTCAAGGATTGTTCCAGCCTAGTGCCTGCTTTTTGCTTCTGTGATGTGATATCTGAGCATGAGCAGAGGGAGTCATCTGTTGGCTCTTAACAGGAGTGGGACCAGATTTTTATTTCAAAAAACAAAACAAAACAACCTCCCCCCCCCAAAAAAAACAACCTGAAAATTCATATGAATTGAATATTTGAGACCCAGAACCTCTTATTCTTTTCTGTGTCCAAGTGTTACTTGAAACTCATAGATGCTGACTGATGTTGTGATTTGGGAGAGTTGGATTCAACTGGTCTAGGAAGGTGGTTAAGGCAGATTCCTAAGGTTTTGCTTTAGTCTTGAGAAACTCTTGTGTGTGGATATTTTCATGCTACTTCTCTTAAAACATCTAAATGATCAGTAAGGATTAATTTCTTAGTTTCGAAGCTGGAATGGCTGGGAATTGTGTATATTAAGGAAATAGTGGGACTGAGAATAATTGGGAGTTGAAGAAATTGGTTTTGATGGGGGTTCAGTCAACTGTTTTCCCCTGCTGCCTTTGAAGACCAAGCTATGGAGTGTTATTTGTTTAGGAGGGCCGATTGTGGCTTTATATAGGCTCCTTTAAACCCATGTTGCATAAGCTCACCCATCATCAATTTTTTTGTTTTTTTAAAAAAAAAAACCCACCCAAACCAACCACGCAAAAACATTACATTTGGGAGTTAAAAGTGCCCAAGTTGCAGAAACTGAGACAAACTTGAATAACAAAGGCTCTACCCCTTTGTGGTGCATAAAGCTTATATGGAGATACTTTCAATGTTTGTAGAGAAGCATACTCTTGTAAGTAATAGGTTTTGCTGTTACTTGGCTCTTATCTTATTTTGATTATCTGTTCTTGTTTTTAGCACCAGCAAACATTTTTAAATCAGCTGAGGGAGATCACTGGTATCAATGACATCCAGGTACTACAACAGGCACTGAAGGTAAGATGGATGTTTCTGACTTGTAGCTGAATGTGTGCATCTTAACTGCCTGTGAAAGCCATAAACCCCACCCTTTCTTACTCTCGTCTTCCCTTCCTTCCCATCTCTTCCCAGCTTGAATACTTTTTAGGTTTATTTCAGGGAAAAAAGCTAATAATGATGGCTTGTTCACTTTAGAATGAATCTTGATCTGTTTTGGTACTGACATAAAAATTAATCTGGTGTTCAAAAATGAAAAGGCAGGAATGGTATGACTTGCCTTTAACCTTTGGCTAAAGTGTTTTCAGATACCTTGGTGCTACTACAGCTGATCAGCTCCTGATGAGTTAAATGTTGTTTTCTTGTCAAGATGTAGTTAAGTTTTCTATTATGGACAGGTCCTGCTTAGTATGTAGAATGAAGAACTCCCCTTGAACTTGCCACCCGTTGCTAATTTGCTGCTATTTCACTGTTTTTTCAACCATTGGAAATTCTTCCACAGCACAGAAGAGCTCTCTGATGCAAGTGAAGAATGGCAGGTCTCTCTGCATTCTGTTTCCCCAAATTTATGTATAAATAAAATAATATTAAGAAAAAAAAAATGCCTTGTCTCCCTCAAGCAGAGCTTTTTAGCCATTTATACATGGTAAATGAGGATTTAGTGAATTTAAATTATATATATATATTTGTTGCTTCACATTCAGCATAAATCATATGCAAAACTGCCCCTCAAAAGCCAGTGTTTCTGGCTTTAAAAATTAAATTGTAGATTTTCAGAAGAATTCAGCTGACTGCTGTTGAAGTCTGTAAGAGTGGGCTGATTATGCTTGTGGAGGGGTTGACCTACACTACAAGACCTTTAATTTTTTTCTGAAATAAGTGGAATTGTGCCAAAGTAAACTTTTATAAGATGTTTTATCTTTATTTTGGTTAAAAAATAGTGAAGTATGCAGAATATGTCAAATTTGGAAACATTCTTTTTTAATCGATATTTCACCTGAAAATACAATGTGTCATTGATCTTATAAGTTGCTTGTATTGTTGTCCTTTGCTGTTAAGAAAAATTAAAAAAGGGTGAGGAGACTCTCACTTCTTGTTTTGTTGATGCTTAAAGGACAGCAATGGTAATCTGGAGTTGGCTGTGGCTTTCCTCACTGCGAAGACTGCCAAGGTTCCCCAGCTAGAGGAGGCAACTTACTATCAAACAGCCCTGCCTGGAAATGACAGATACATCAGCGTGGGCAGCCAGGCAGACACCAGTAGGTATTTTTTTGTTTCGTAAGTTTAGTTTAAAGGCAAGGAAACAAAAACTTGCCTGTGAGATGACTGTTAATCTGCTGATAATTCTTACTTAACAATTTTTAGATTATTATGTATTCTTTCTTTCCTTATTTCAGTGTATTTTTTTTTTTTTTATTTGAGCTATCCTAAAGTATTACCTTTACATGTATGTATGGTACTGATCAGAGGGTGAATAACCGGGTTTTCAATCTTCCCTCCCCACCCCAGGATTTATTTTGGGGTCATGCAGTAAATAATTAAAGGCAAAAGCTGGGTACTCTTTGTCAAAGTAAAATAAAATTGGAGAAGAGTCTGTGAATGTCTGTCTTAATATGCTAAAGCTTAATATGCATAAGAGTAGCTTCTCCCTGACGGGGATGACTTGCCTAAAGGGAGAAGTGAGAGGTGAGGTGTGGATTTTGTAGTAAAAGAGTAGGTATTTTATATGTGAAATTAACATTTAATATACTTAATTTTAAACAACTTTATTTAGTTGATGCAGGAGGTCCCACAACCTGTACTGCTCTGAGCCTTGCAGGTTCTGTTCCTTTGCTTTGGGTAGTTATTTTTTGGGGGGGTGGGGTGGGGGGAAATGTGTTAAATGTGTTAAACGTTAAATGTGTTCCGCAACTAAATATGGGAAATAACATGAAAGAAAAGGTCAAAGGAAGTTTTGTAGTGGGATTGATTTCTGTAAAAGCTGAGTTTCTTGATAACTGTATTTACATTCCAACATTCTAAACAAAGATTTTAAATATATCTTGATCCTTTGACCATATATGTAGTACATCTATGTAGCTTTTATTAAATGAGTAGAATTATTTAGCTTCACCCACAGTAGGATTTTTTCCCCTTTGTTTCACTAATATTGGGGTGGCTACTGCACAATTGTAAAGAAGTTTAGTTAGATCTCCTTGTCAGTTGTACAATTCTCTTTTTGTCTCTGGCACCTTGACGTAAACTTTTTTTTTGTTAAAAAACTTTTTTTATAAATTAGAGATGAGTTTATTCTCAGCATCTCAGGTCTGAAAACTGCATTTTAATGCTTGGTATTACTAGCAACCCTGTATAAAATGCCCTGAGTGCATTATTGGTAGTTGCATTGTAACCCCACTAAGTTGTGGGGGGTGGTTTGTTTCTTTTTGTGTTTGTTTTTTTTTTTTCTTTTCGCTCCTTTGGAAACAAAACACACACAAAGCCCCACATGTATGTAATTTTCAATGTCAGAAAACTGACATTTAGGAAACAGAGACTATTGTGAACAAACTTACCACTGTTGTCGTGGTCTTCAGTACTGAAGAAAGTACTACTATGGCAGTGGAATAGTAAGCTGGATTCTCTTGCAGTCTGTGTTTAATTAGATTTATTAGCAATCCCATTAATAAAGTGTTTAGTTTTGCTGTCACTGTGCTATGCAACCTTATTGAAGATATGAGGTGAGAGGGGATGTGAGAGGGAAGAGTCAAGCCTGCAGAGTCTACATTACCCATGACTGATGGTCAGGCTAAAAAGAGTAAGTCTTGAATTGCACATTCCAAGCTTAATTTCAGGATTCTCTTCTCTTTTCTGGAGGGCTGAAGGCAGACCTGGATTCCTTACAGCTATATAGCACTGCAAGTCAGTAATCAAGAAGTGCCAACTGCTGTGGAAAAAGCAGGTGGACTTTTTTTTTCTTTTTAACATCTTTAGTGTCTGGTCAGGTTCTCGCTGGCAACAAAGATGAGACCCCTTTGCCAGCCTTTGTTTTAGTTAGACTGAAAACGTGTTAAGAGATAAAGGCGTCTTGGCCACCTTTTCTTCATGTTAAAGGACGTGAACTAAACACCTACAGCAGAACAAAAGTCTAAACCAATCTCTGATCATAGAGCCCTGCCCCCCCCACACCTGTAGAGGTCTAGTGAAAGCTTCTTGCAGAACCTTACAGTTCTTTCTGTTGGGATCTGCTTGTCTGTAATTATTTTGATTATGAATTTAAAAAATGCAGTACACTTAAAATGGACAAGGTTCAGGGCCCTGCATTGGTAAGTACTGTCATGTAAGGGAGTGTGGTGAAAGACACTGGATGACCTAGGGTGGGCATAAATGGAAAACATATTCGGCTATGATAGCTCCAACCATCAACACTCCTTTCTGCAAAGAATGCTATTAGCACTTCTCTGTAACTGTGCTGAGTTGCTGACAGTATCTTGCCTTTCAAATTTGACTCCCTTGTACTATCCCACATAGGTGTAATTACATGAAGGTAATTATAACTCACCCTTACTGTTCCTTACTGCTTAACTACCTCTGTGCATTTGGAACTTACGATGTTATGAGTCACTGAGCTTCGCGGTCCCACCAAGTCAAGTCATCCAAACTGGGGATGAGAGGGAGTTACAGATAAATATCACAAGTGTCTTCTATGCTGCAGAAAACCTCCAGCCACTTACAAAGGCTTTTGAATGTACGCTTTGCATAAAGGTATATCACCTGTATTCCGTGAGCTTGACTGACTACATTTCTTTGAAATGGTTACTTAGTTAAGGGGTAAAATAAAAATGTATATAATAGGAAGTCATACCTTAACAGTCAGCGGTTAGCCTGGATCGTGCACTGGCTCTTCCAAACGTGACAGTGGTCATTCAGCTGTTTGAGAGTTGCATGCTGTATGTTAGGAGGTATAAGGAAACCTCGTTTCTCTTATTAGCAAAGGCAACATTTCAGCAGCTGCAAAAATATTAATGATTTTGCATAAAACTTACTCCATCTTTAAAACTTACTCCATCTTTAAAAGCAAAGCCTGACTTACACAGTGTTATTCATGATGCTTGCCTTTTTGCCTGTTCAAAATGGTATGTGCAAGCACCTGCAAGTGTAGCTTTTTCACATCAAGAGTGATGCATGCTTTATCTGATCCCTTTGCAAAGGTTTTTTTTGTTTTCCTTCCTGCAATCTGTTAGTGAGCAGGAAGTGCTTAAGTATTAGGGTTGCAATGTACAACTGAACTCCTTTTAATCTAAGATCACTTTAATGTTCTGCTTAGTAGCATAAATCCTAGGCACTGCACTTAAAGCAAAATAAAAGAAGTTGTTTAGTAGTACTTTCCAATATTTTCCCTTTATTGATTTCTCTAGAAACTTTTTTTTTCCATTTGCAGTAATTCAGTGTATTTTCATCTATGGCTGCAAAACAGAACTATTGCATTGCTAAGCATTTATCCGTTTCCTTCTCATTATTTGAGAAACTTGCAGAATCCAGGGTTAAAGGAAGCAGCAGAATGAAGAGAAGATGTATTGTCTTCAAATGAAATAGCTGTCAAGACAAATTCTCTCCCTCCCTTCTTTTGAAAACTCAGAATTCTTTTTCACAAGAACTGAATTATTAGGCTTTGCAATTGCACATTCCACAGCCAAGACAAAAGATTTCAAGCCCTTTTATAAAGACATAGTACAATGTAACTATAAAATACCACACACACCAACTTGAGGGTTGTAGACTTCATTGCCTCTCGGGACCTCGCTTTTATATCTTCCTGTTCCTAGAGTTTGTGCCTTTGCATAGGTTTCAAAAGTCATTCAATCAACCCTTTTCAATGAGGTAGACTTAACTGCACCTGAAACATCCCTAAGTGATGTTTATATAACGTTTGTCTTAAAAACCCTTCCATTCTAGAAAATCTGAAAAGTTTATAGAGTAATTTGTTTCGGTGCTTCACTGTCCTTACTTTTAGACTCCTAATTTCTTGCCTAAATCCCTCTTGCTTCAGGTTAAGTCTTTTATTCTTTGTGCTATCCCCTGTGGGGATTATAGTACACTTCATTCCTTTTGTCTTACATGAAGTGTTGCATGCTTGAAGACAGTGGATCATAATGTCCCCTCAGAGTTTTCTCAGATCTAAACTAAACAGCCCAAATTCTTTCCAAGTCTTTGGATGCATTTCCTATACCTATTGTCATTTTTTTTTTTTTCCCTCTCTTCTGGACCTTCTCTAATTGTTCTGCCTTTTTCGTGAACTGTAGCACTCTAAACAATAACCAAGACTTTAGCTGACTTCTTAAGAAAAATGGATGAATCTCCATAGATGTCCATGTAGTACTCTAACAGCATACCTCAGTGTAGCACTTCATATTTTCTTCAACGCTGTGATGATGTGAATTGCAGGTTGAACATGAATCAGCTGTAGCTCCTAGATCCATCTTGGGACAAGTCCTAGGCAGTTCTCATTCTATAGCTGTGCATTTTATTGCTTCTGTGAGTAGAATTTGACACTAGTTTCTTCTGTCACCTTACCTACTTTGGATATTGCTATGTGTCTTCATGACACTTCCTTCTATTTCAGGGATTATTTGTGTCATCTCCATCCAGGTTCCTGGGAGTGTCTCCAGCTTGGTATGCCAGGGTCCCTGCTTTAAACTGTCAGGAGTCTTGTACGTTGAGGTCCTCCTTTCATCTTCCAGATTCACTGTGCTTTTGTTCCATGACTTCCTCTTTCCTTCCCAGCCCTATCAGTGTGAGGATAGTCAGTTTAAGGTGTTATCATCCTAGGACTGTGTAAATGCAGCTGAGATGAGGAAGTTCCTGTACGATAGTGGTGGCTAATATTTGCTAGCTTCTTCATTAGTAGAGCTGTTTGGGTTGGCTAAGCAGCTGCTGGGATGCTGTGTAATCTTTCCCCATGCAGTTTTAACCAAAATTGGCATATACAGCCAATTAAATTCCTTTAAATCTTCATGTAGGAACCCAAGACCATCATGACGTTTAACATCACAGAATAGACTGTAGAATATAGGATCTTGCTTAGCTCTGCTTGTAATAAACAAAACTGATGTAGTCTCTACTTCAATTTTTCTTTCTTTTTTTTTCTTTTTATATCGCTGGCACGTTGAAATTGGAGTCTTGCTGTTGGATTTCCATACTTGGCACCTGTCCATTGAACCCATCAGGCCTGCCCCTTCATTTTCCTCTCCGTGTGCCAGCACTTGCATCACTGTGGTGGTTTATTGCCTGTCCCTGGGTTCAGTTGCTACTTCAGATCTGTCCCTCATGCTGAGTTTCCCAGCCTACTTAGGTTTGAAGTTCCTATTCTCTGCCTCCTCTTGGTATAAGTAACAAGTCAATAACACAGTAATTATTTCAATGACCTAGGCAATTACCAAGTAAGAACCATTTATTTAAATGATGACAGAACCTTCCTAAGTAAACAGATTGATAAGAAGTTTTTTTTAGAAAAGAAAGAAGACATATGGGGATAGATAGATAGATCTGGTGTGTGCATTTACTACATATACACTAGTATATTTATCACAAATTTCAATATACAACTGAAAATCACTTTGTGGAATTACAAATGATGTCAAACTCTCTGGATCTTATGTACCAGAAGCACACATTATTATATAACAACGTTGTAAACCAAAAATACATTTCTTAGTAAGACAGTTGAATAATTCTGCATGTTAATTTTAGTTGAATAAATGTCATGAATGCACTAAGCCAGGCTGTTTTGATGAGCAGTTTCTTCGTTCATAAAGAATTTTTTCAGAAGTAAATTTTTTGTTTATTTAGTAGCCATGGCTTAATTAAAAATGTTTGCATTTTCTGAGGCTATGTGATATACAATAAGAAGTACCTTTATGAGGATGAGTCGGTGAGAACTAAAGCATTCTGTGGCTTAAATGAGTATTACAAAATCGGCATATGTAAATTAAAGTCAGGTAACTATAAATTTGGAGAAGTGGCATTATTCTTAATATTTTTATGAAATGCATCCTTCCCCCTCTCACAGGAAACTCATGTGTGTCTGGTAAATACTTTGGGTAAAGTCAGGTTTTTTCTTTTTTTTTTTTTTCCTTCAAACTCAGACCTTGAACAAAGAAATCAGTGGGTCAGATAGGAAATTTCAGTAGATCAGTGTCATGAATTAATTCCACTACTAATTGCTATAAAATAAACAGTCATAGATTTGCATTAACACTATAACATTGAAGTGAAATAAGTATTTTAAAACTAGGTTTATGTTGAATTTTTTAATGATTGTGAGAGAAGGCAAAGTGATCATACTTGTAGAACAACTGCTTGAAAATTGGACATCTTTTCACTAAAAGAAAAAAGAAATCACCGTGTAAGAATTTACAAAACATGAAGAGTTCTTAAAACAAAACAAAAATCTGCATGAATTTCAGGTAGTACATGTACATTTGTATAATCTATAACCAGCTGACAGGAATGCAAACTATGCAGGCAAGCTGATAAATATATATATATTTTTTTTTTCTTTTTTAAAAGGAGTTTAGCCTCAGACTGTTCCCCTTCTGTTATGACTTCTATTGAGATCTCCTCTTTATAATTCTATGACTTAAGATTCAAGTCATACGTGAGCTGTTGCAGCTTAATGAGTTGCTGTGTCAGCTGAGATGCTGAAAAAGACCTTGGACATGCTCCAAGTACAGCAAACATGAGCTAAAATACATTAGCTTAAATCTCCTAAACATTTTTGTTTTACATTTGCTACAAACTAAAAGCTTGCATGGAGTAGGTTACCATGGATCAGCTGATATCCAGAAGTGTATTTTTCTGCCATAAGTTATGCTAGGTAAACCCTCCGTGACATAAATTGATTGCACCACTTGCATGTGGCGGTAGTACCTGGCAGCAGGTCTTCACTATATTGTTTTTTTTTCATGCAGATTGGGAGCAATGTATACATGAAAACAACATTTCTAAAGAGAATTGTGTATTGTCTCTGCTCCAAAACCCTTGCATGCCAAAGGAAGCTGTTGTGTTGATCCGCTTTCTGAAAGCAAGTGGAAGTCAAGGATTTGGGGTTTTAATATTAAAGTGATGTAGTCACTAGTAATATGAATGGTAATAAACTTCTGAACACATAGGGTGGTGGTATAGATTCATAAAGATTAAGGAGCTAGGGAGGTGCAAAGAAGTTGAATAATTTAATGAAAGTGTGAGTTGGAGTTGACCTTGACAGTTGTTTTTTTTTGTTGTGTGGGTTTTGTTTTTTTTTTTTTTTAATGACAGTGGGAGCTTTTGTTAACCACATAATTTTCAGCTAGTTTATGAGTTCTTTTCTGGAAAATACTCCCCATATAAAAGAGCTTACTTCTTAATCTAACTTTCTTCTTTATTGTTGTATAAGAATTTCATCAGTCTTGCCTGACTAGAGACTACCTAAAGGAATATTCCCCTCTGTAAGTAAGTGATGGGAGTAATCCCATACTTCTCCACCAGCATGTGTGGCTGCTGGATTGAGGCTTACTCTCTCTTCAGCTGTGACCACTATTACTACTTTCAGAAGAACAGCTCGCCTCCAGCCGAGATGAGGTGCTTGTGCTACCTGGAAATGGGTGGAAAATACAACATAAGCACCACGTTTTAGAGCGTAGTAGGTAGTATGTGTGGTCATGGGATCCTCTCATCGCTGTCGACCTTTCTAGCCTTTCTCCTGCTCTCAGGCGTAGAACAGAGCCATGTCTGCGTGTGACCCAGGCTGAGGTACTATTTTAGCCCAAATTACATTGTTCTCAACATGGCAGCTCATATATCGAAACCCCTCTGGGTGAGACTTCTGCTGGTGGTTCTTGCAATTGCTTTAGTGCTTCTGAAGGAGAATTTCGGGCATCTCAGTTGAAGTATCCTTCTGATATGCTGGAAGATCTGAGCTGACTATAAAAGACATAAGAATAAAATTAGGAAGTGCTGCTTTTCTGGTCACAGCTTTTTTCCATACTTCCAGGTCATGCCCAATTGCCCAGTTTACTTTGCAGATAAGAGTGCTTCCTTTAAAGGCTCACTAAATAAAATAGAAATTCAGCCATCTTTACTTGGGGGGGAAAAGGGCTAAGTTGAAAACTAGTTTTTGAAGATGCTGGTGTTAACAGAAAAGCTTCTTTTACAACTTCTCTTCAGTTCCAGCTTTCTGTGAGGACAAGTCATCCCATTTTCTGTTCATACACAGCTACGGCAATGATTTTTGTGTCAGAAGTTCAGTGTTTTATTTCAATCCAATGAGAAATGTCACAGACAAGTAAGCCCAGGGAAGTAGGGGAAGCTGTCTCTACAGTGAGTCAGCCCATCCAGGAGAAAAGTCAGAAGCTAGATGGAGAAGCTCTTTGGGTGTGAGTAATTGAGCTGGCCTCTGGAAGGAGAAATGCAGACAAGCTGCTCATCTCTCTTTGTGAGCAATCATCAGTTTCAAATCTGTATCTTTTTCCCAGAGTCTTTTAGCTTCTAATGTCCAAACTCCAGGCTGGAGAGTAGTCCCTTTCATAGAAATTTGGGTAAACTTTGGCCTTGGAGGAGGGAGACTGAAACCAGCCAATGCTCTGTGTGCACGTCTGTCTAATATTGCACATAAAAGTCTCTTTTGCACTTTTCCCTTTCTGTCTGGCTGAATTGCAAAATGAGATTTTTTTGGTCCTTGAAATCATGATAACCAATGACCTTGGCTTTTCTGAAGGTCTTGTGCAGTTGATGGACCGTTGGCCCTGGCCACTCTGAAAGCATGGCTGTGCCCGCCGGGGGAATGATTGGTGTTGTGGTGTGATGTGGATAGTGAAATCCCTCCTTACTCAGGAGGCAGAGTGCTGTTGCTGCCCTCAAGAAACGGGGAAGTTTACGGGGGATGTTAGTATCTGATTCTTTAAATAATGGGAGCTGGAGAGGAAGGCAGAAGTAGGGTTGTTTTCATCTTCATTACCCAGTCAGTAGCCTATCCAGCATTCCCCGCATGCCCAAGTATGGATCCTTGTTTTGACTTCAGTATTTGTTTGCTTAATTCTTCTGTTGAGATGGGATACTTCCAGTAGACAGAAACTGGATTTAAATATGTTCAGAAAAGGAATGCACAGACAGGATAGAAAAGAATTAAGTTAAGTAAGGAACTCTCCCACATGTTATGAAACTGTGTGAAAGTATTTGGCTCACCAGTGCGCAGAAATACTTGTAGAATTTGGGGCTGTACTGGGAAAACTCCACACGCGTTCCTCCATGAGGAGGGAAAAACAACTATGCTTGGTTAAGGTATCCTTTTTAAGAGAGGGTTGTCTTCACCATGTGTTCCCTGGAACCAACTGATTAGGGTGGCTGAAGTAATACATTCGAGTGTATTGCTTTAAGAGGGCTTTCAGAAACCATGGATTCCTCAATTTGTCCCATAGCTTTGTGAAACTTAAGATCATTAGGAGGAAGGAAGACTATTGCCCGTCATATCTTAGGAAGAGCAAGCTGCTGAGGTTTTTATCTGGCTTGGAGGTGGAAGGGAGCCGTTAGCAGAGTTAGAGGTTGGAAGAGCGTAGGGCACAGGAGGGATGGACTGGAATGGTGCTCAGCAATCCACGTGGGCTCTCTCTCCTCTACAGTAAGACTTGCCTTTCATTCTGTTTCACTTTTAATTTTGAGAAAGATAGTTTTGCTTTTCAGATGTGATTGATCTCACTGGAGATGATAAAGATGATCTTCAGAGGGCAATTGCCTTGAGTTTGGAGGAATCAAACAGGGCATTCAGGGAGACTGGAATAACAGATGAGGAACAAGCCATTAGCAGGTAAACGAACAACTTATATAAAGCAGAAATTAAAGAGTTGGAGATTGGCCTGTATTGCTTTTTTTAACTTTTAATTTAACAAAGAATAACTTGTTTACTTTCACTTGTGCTACTGATATGCCTGGCTTCAGGATGTTGCTTTAATGTATTGTATGTTCTACACTGGAAAATAGTCTATTATGTGTGGGCTAGGATTTAATAGTATGTTTTATGTTGATGTATTTGTCTAAATATTGAGGAAGTGGATGGAGATAGAGGATATACGGTCGCATTTAAATAGGATCTAAAACTAAAAGTTTCTCTTCTGTACCAGGTAAAAAGCAATGAAAACAAAATATAATTAAGAAGGTAAAAAATGATTTGTCCTGTTTTTTGCAGTGTTCATTTTACAATAACATTTTCTTGCCTCTGGGCTAAGGCTGAGACTGAGGGAGGGGGTAGTAATGCTATGACTTGAGTATACTAAGAGCAGCTGCTGTATTTTAGCTGATAAAGTATGTTATTAACCTATTTAACAAATAGTATTTGTAAGCTTTGTGTGAAGTTAATTTCTTTGGTTTAAAGTTTTATGAACTTAACTTTCTCAACTTGGGCATGATAAGAGTCTGTAAGTTAACTTTTGATCAGATTTTACAATAACTTTTTGTACAGTGTGTATTTATATGTAAATATAGATATTATTATGAAATATTTGGAACTTGAACTAAGCCTGGGTGTAGGGTTGTGTGGGAGGGTTGTTGGGTTTTTTCATCCGTGGCTGGCCTTGTCCTAGGGGAACAGGGCAATGATTTGATCCTTGTGTTAGAAGGTTAAGTACTGCCTCCCTGTAAAAGATTAATTTTATAAAAAATTTATTTAGATGGAGGAGATTCACCACAATAATGCTTTTCCTCAGTTCACTGTATTTGACAGACTAAATAGCTTATCAGAAAAGTCCAACTCTGAGAATATGGAGACTTACTTTATCCACAGCCATCTTCTTTTTCCTTTTGAAAAATAAATGTACTAATTGTGAGAATAAACATACCCTTCCCTCACTGCTCCTATTTGTGATAAAAACCATCTTGTTATATGAGTTTAAGATAACATATTTTAGGAGAGAAAAGTGGGATGAGAGGGATTTATATTCTCATTAATTTGAAGAAGATTTTAAGGGGTTGATTTTTTTCTAAGAGCTCAGTATGTGCATGTATACAAGATTATAGTGGAAGTTCTGTCCAGCTCTGATTCAGAAGTTCAGCTCTTGCATGTTCCTTTTTGAAGGACACAAATGTCATAATTAGAGAGTTGTGATTTAGGCAGACACTCAGAAAGATGGACCTATTTCTGGATATGGAAATCTTTTTCCCCTTTTTTTTCCTTCCCCAGGCTTTGACTGCTTCTGCTGTGCTCACTCCTTGGGAGTCTCAATTCTATAGTTTTTTTTTGTGTAGACTTTTTTTTTCACCTCTCAGAGTAAAAAGGCCTTTTTGGTCTTATCTGCTTAGCCCATAACTAAGTATTATAAATATGTTCTACTTAAATTATGGTGTATTTTTTTCTGGTTGCAGAAAATAACAAAGCATGCCTTTTTTTCTTGTATGTACAGAGACATGTAGACAATCTGTTCAGTTATATACAGAGAAAAAAAATGTTGGTCTTCTGATGAAACAGAGATGTGTATTTGATGGCAAAATTGTGCACAATAGCAAATTAAGAGCTTGTTGCTACCAAGGGGGATATGGCCTGCACATCGAAAACATCTTCTGTACTTGCTGTAGTATTCTCTGGAACATTTGTTGCATGAATTCATCTCCCAAAGCCATACAAAAATATTAACTAAAAGATCCAGAGTGTATCACGGCACAAGAAGGGGAAATGGGACTTTGCTTGTGAATGGATGCAGAGAAGAGTGAGAATCTTGGGGGTTTTGGCAGCATTGGGGTATTAGATCAACTCAGTTGCATACCAAGATACACGCTGGGTTGGTAGCAAATTATGTCAGAGTTGTACCCATACAAGAAGTTCAGAATGCTTGAATTCTTGATCTGAACTGTTCCATCAGTTTCCTTAAGGACAGGACTTCAGACTGGTTTGTTTTGTTTGGCCTTTTTTTTTTTTTAAATTAAAAAAAAAAAAAATCACTTTGTAGTTAACACCCCACAGAAGAATGTTGGCATTCCAATAGAAAGCACAGTATCTGTGCAGGACTTCTCAAAACAAAAAGTAGAACACTGTGGTTGTAAACAAGTCATGCTGCAGCCATTTACTTTTCTTTTTTCTAGGTTAAATAAGAAGCAGAAATCAAATAGGAAGTCAATAATAAGGAAATTAAACTATGGAAATCTTTCACTTTTAATAATGTAGGATGTGTGCATACTTAAATAGTCTTTAGTGTGGAAGATTTTTTTTTTTTTTTTCAAAGGTATTCATAGTGGTTTGGAACCTAATTTGCACTGATTTTTGTTAAGGTTTCCAAGGGAGCATTAATGGAATTTCTTGACTTGTGTAATTAATGTTGTAATGCACGTAGAATTTGTCTTCCTGAATGTAATTGCCTTGTGCTACTTCATGAGGACAGATCTGATTACTATGTAGGTGTTGAGAGGAGTGCAGCTGAAATGTCCAAGTGTCCAAGCTGAACATTTTGTACGTGGCATGTTTAAAGTTGGGTTTTTTGTTTTTTGTTGTTGGTTTTTTTTTTTTTTTTTTTTTTTACTATTCCCTCTTTAAATTTCCCAGGGAAATGTGCATGATCAGTGTATGTCCTAATATGAAGAAGTTTCTCCTGTTCATATTACTTTTCATGGACTGAAGGAGAATGAGGCTAGCCAGATAGGGCTTCACTGGGGAAGCTAGTAAGATATGACTGAAAGGAGAAATTAGTTGGCCTGTGTTGTGCCTAGGGTAGTAGTCATATTAAAATGAGAGCCCATACTGTAAGTGCATAAGGATCTGCACAACCCCTAGGCATTTTTTTTTTTTTTTTTTGTAACATTGTCATTGAAACTGCTGAAGGCTCTGCACCGTGGTTAAGCATTGTGTGCATAGATCAAAGGTGAAACTGGGGAGGGATGTAGGGTTGGGGATATTCCTGGATGTCTAGCTGTAAGACAGTCACAGTATAAAGACCTTTCCTTGTTCTTTTAGCTGAATAGCCTGCTGGAGCGGGCTTTTCTGCAGCGTGTTTTAGTGGGCTTCCTCAAAATGGTTTGGTTGAACTTTCATGCTGTGGAGTCGCTTTGCCAGGGGCTTATTGCATTGTCTAGCTAGCCCCGTGCAAGCAGCTCTGCAAAGCTGCTTGGCTGTGCCCAGCTTGTTATGGAGAGAAATAAAATACTGTGTTCAAGTCCCATGCCAAGCCTGGCATTAACTGACCCTCACTCCAGAGTTTCCCTCCAAACAAGATTCCAACACTTGGAGGTGGGGAAGCCTTTGGTCCCGTGAGGCTAGAGACATGCCATACCCTGCACGTAGCTTATGGCTCTGCTGCTAGCGACTGCTGCTGTGGTCTCCGAGGGTTGAAAAGAGGGTGTTTCGGCTGTGTAATTGCTAAATTTTTGTGCTAACTTTCCGGAAAGATGCTCATTTTGTTGAGAGCGATGTGCAAGTAAGATGCTTTGTAAAGGTAGTCTCCCAAATCAGGACTGTATGAATATAATGTAGTGAACATTATAGCATACGATGTGTACTGACTATGCTGGTAAATACATTTATTTATGTAGCTTTTGAGCTGATCATTAGGTTCCTGTTTACTGTGCTCACTTTTATTTTGGTTTGCATCACAGCTATCATTATGGCTGAAAATGAATTTGGCACGTAGGGTGTGCAGCTATTGCATGTGCTCTCTGAGGACAGATAATGTTATGAGTAAAATAAGGAAAAATATCATGAAGCCTTGAGAATCAAATACTTTGTTGGAAACAGATTTGACGTGGAGCTAGAGATGAGGAAATCCCTCACCTGCTAAAGAAATACAAAAACAAATGCAAGGAAGAAATTTTAGTAGGTAATTAAGTTGATCAGTGGTAATACCCTTGGGGTCAAGGAACTACTTCAGTTTGAGAATATACATTTTTCTGGACTTGAATCTTGAAATATCTTGAAATATTCTTGAGCTGGCGGGGAAGTTTGATTGTTTCCCTAAAACAAAAGTGGTATGGAGTAGGTATTGTAGTCCTGTTACAACATCATTCTAAATTTATTCTGGTCTGTCAGTTTTCCCGTCAGTTTTAAAGATCCCTTCAATTTAGTTTAAAGAAGAGTTTAGGTAATTCTACCTGAATGAGAAATTATTTGAAATATGTATGACATTTGTTTTCAATTAATTTTTAATGTCCCCATAAATAACTCTTACTCTCGAAGCAGAGATACACTGGTCATTTAACACTTTGGAAGGATTGTATCAGTGAGAAGGGAAATGAATTTGTTTCTTTACATTTTGGGGTTTGCTTAGGAGATAACATTATCATTGCTAGTGTAAGAGTCTTCTACCACTGAAGAATCAGGTTCCATCCCTATGCATTGTTTGAAGAGATGTCAGAGTAGAAGGTCTTAGAGGATTATATACGTGTCCTTTCAGTGTCCTTTGAAAAAAAGATGTGCTGCTTACGAGGTTATGTCAAAAACTAAATATCAGAAATTGATTAATCCTTAAGAAATGACAAGTTTTAGGTTCTTCCTGAGATGTATTGATACAAAAGTGGTATTTATACCAAATGCGCTCCCAAATTCTGAATGCTTCTATTTTTTTTTTTTGTTCAAAATAAGTAGCAATAACAAATTAGTATGTCCCCCAAAGCAGTTACCTATAGTAAATTCATATAGTGTTTAATAGTTCTTGTATATCTTGTAAGACACCTTTTCTTACTTTGACAAGAGCATAGCTTGAAACAAAAATGTACAGTTAGGAAACTGAGGGTCTACATCATGTGGAGTGTGTGTGTGTGTGTGTCCCGCTTTGTTTTTTCTAAGGTGTTCAAACTTTGTCCTTTAGTAACTCCATTTACAGACCAGCCTGGACCTGCCTTTCTTTGATATTTAGTGAGTCTAGAACCAAAGGGGGCAACCCTTCAGGCTGCACAGGCTACTTCGATGCTTGTCATGCAGCTCTGGAAATCCTCTGCTTAGCAAACGTAGTACTTCCATAGGAGCTCAGCCTTTTGTAGGATACTTGGACTAGATGGTTGGGGATAGTAGCTGTGTCAATAGTGCACATGCCAGGCAACTCTGCTTATTAGTTAGAGCTGTTGTTATATGACCTGAATGTATCCATCTCCATCTTTCTATTTAGAATACGTGGCTACTGCAAATTACCTTTAAGGTGTTCTTTGTCACCAGGCTAAGGATATGTGCTGATACAGAAATACTGTGTTGAGTGAAGCTTGAGTTTGAGAGCGTAACACACATCAGATCTTACTGTCTTGTGAAATATGGACATTCAGCATAAATCATGTAGGAACAGTTTCCTGCAAAGAGTGTGGTCATTGAAACATACAATTAACTCGCTGGCTGGCATTTGAAAAATTGCGGGGAGATGTCTTTCCATGGCTCGTAAAGTAATTACTTGCTAAGTAAAGCAAAAATACAGTTGCATAAGTTGCAAAAATGGAAACTAAAAAAGTGTCTTCCATTTTTGAAAGTTGCCTAGCTAACTTTGGTTTCCCGTCAGTAAGATAAATATTGGTGACTTTGTGCTTTGCATACCAATAAACGCATTTGTAGATGAAAGCACTACACTAATAGTGCTGCCTAAAATTTCTTTTTGTCCATCCTATTTGAATCTGGTTCTTAAATAATTGATGACTTGCAGATATGGCTCTTGTATCTGGAGCTCTCGCAGGGATTCAATCACTCACTGATACCATTTTCCAAAAGGTAATAGAATTACTGTAACATATCTAAAAGTAAAATAGCATCTTAATTTTGAAGACATATTATTGCATATAAATTTAAAAGCAAGTTCAGCAGCAATAAGTTATGATGTAATTAAGATGTCTGTATTAGTAACTGAAGGTGGTGTACTATGTCTTTTTTTTTTCTCACATTTTTCCCTCCCTTCTGTTCCCAAAGAGTTCTAGAAGCCAGTATTGCAGAAAATAAAGCAAGTTTAAAGAGGACACATCCAGAGGTATGGAGTGACTCTCCAAACCCTTATGATCGAAAGCGGCAAGACAACTGTCCAGTAGGATTAAAGAATGTTGGCAACACGTGCTGGTTTAGTGCTGTCATTCAGGTAAGCACCCTACTCGATTTGCTGTGTATACTCTTCATTGTATTTAATGTGAGGTGAGTTACCTTATTTTAAGTGGATAACTTAAGATATCTGTTTTCCTGGGAAGTTTGGGGCACTGCATGAGGTGGTTTTGAGCATTACTTATTTATTGCATCTCTTAACGTGTTCATCCATAAGTCTGAAGTGTAGAAAGTACCGTAGCATAACTAAGTGAAGTTTCAAAATGTTTCTTATTAAAAAGTTGTTGAAGACAAGGAGTTGAGTCTCTGAATATCCTGGGTGTCTGCAGCTCCTGCTGACATCAATAACAATTGTGGATGCCTAAGAACATGTGAAAACTGGATTACAGATGAGGAACAGACTTTTTATATTAAAAGCAATGCATGCAAATGACTGAAAGGGGGTGGCTGACAATGGAGGTAGGTAGAGGAAATGAGACACCCTCAATCATGGAGTGCTTACTGGAATAGCTACGAGGAAATAGATAGCTGAGTAGGATAAAAGAAGGAATAACTGATAGAGAAGGAAACTTGAGAAGGAGGAAAGTGAAGGTCTGATATGGATACAATTGTGTCTGTTTTGGGTTGTTTTACCTAATGCAGCCAATAGGTGTGCTCTTAGTCTGTTTTTGTGTATATGTAGCTGAATTAAAAGCTACCTTTTTTTTAAA
Organism: Nipponia nippon; assembly: GCF_047370975.1. Classification (NCBI taxonomy): domain Eukaryota; kingdom Metazoa; phylum Chordata; class Aves; order Pelecaniformes; family Threskiornithidae; genus Nipponia; species Nipponia nippon. The sequence continues at coordinate 23,188,629 of NW_028262336.1, forward strand.
GATAAGGTCAGTAGGGAAATGAGTACAGATACTGCAACTTGTCTAGTGAAATCTAATGTTCTAATATCAATAATTCATTATACATAAACTTTATGAATCCATCTTTTAAGAGATGTTTTTTTAGAAGTGATTGCTAAATCTGTATATGTTTCTGTAAATAATCTGTAGATATATTCATAAGCATCCAAACCCACAGAAAACTGTGGGTGAAGCTGGAATACAACAGAGGGAAAAATTATTTTTAGTCTACAAGAAGCAAATTCAGCATATTGTAACTTTTCATAGTCTGATATTTTGAGAGGAAGCAAATAAAATATTTAGTACCAGTTTTTAACAAATTCCTGTCAGGCTGAAGCACTTTAGATAAACTAATATTGTTACTTTCATAGTGATGGCTGTTGTACTTCAGGCTGAGTCCATTTAGATCAATGTTCTGCCTAGCAATTTCTGCAAATGGATGCTTACAGAGGAGTATAAAGTGATACTGCTCTGTTAAAACACTCCCAAGTCTCCAACTGCTTTCATCTTGAGGGACTTTCTTGATCCTTTGCAGTTTGTTCAGTTGGTAATCCCCAGTGGACCTCTCTTTTGTATACTTGTGTCCCTTGAATGTTGCAAACTTCTTGCACCCATAGGGTCCTTTGGGTAGGAATTCCATAGTTGTGCTCCCTGTTGTATGAAAAACCACCTTGGTTTTGTTTGGTTTTTGAACCTGGCTCCCACTAGCTTTGTCTGGTGGCCTCCATGTCTCCTGGTGGACAATACAGTTAAAAATTGATTGCCATTACAGTTCTATGGACTGCTGTCATACTCTCTTTCAACAGATCAGTGGTTTCTCTTTTCTTTTTCTTTTTTTCCCTCTCTCCAAGCTGACTGCTGAGTTGTTGCTTATACAGAATGTGTTCTAACCTCTGGTCTCCCTTGTTGCTGTTCTCCAGATCTTTTCTAGCTCTAGTAGCATTTTAGTTGGGGGACCAGGAAAGGTCTCAAGGTGTGATTGGGCTATGAATTTATGAGGTGGTACGATGGACAGATACAGGCTCTTCAGGAAAGACAAGTAGGGATGACAAGGAAGGGTGTTCCTTGTGAAGGAGCAGCTCAAATGTATGTGGTACTTGTGTGGGACAAGATAACAGTTTAAGATGAGAGTTTGTGGGTCAGGATCAGAGGAGAAGCTGGTAAAGGTACCACCCTGTTACAGACCACCCTCCTCAGGATAAGGATGTGGACGAAGCTTTTTCTAAAGCCAAGGAAGTCTCTGGATAATGGTCTATGGTTCCCAAGGGAAACTTTAATAAACATCCTGACACATGCTGGAAGTCCAACACACCAGGACACAAGCAAACCAGATTTCTGGAGAGTATCAAGGACAACTTCTTGATACAAATACTTTTGGGCCAACTAGGGGATCTGCTGTTCCCTAAAATGGAAGAAATGGTTGGAGATGTAGTAACGTGGGTAGTCTTGACTGCAGTGACCATGAAATAGTGGAGTTCAAAATCTTGATGGGAGTGAGGAAGGAATAACAGGGTACAGACCCTAGAGTTCAGGAGAGCAACCTTTGGCTTCTTCAGGAAGTTGGTATCTGGGATCCCATAGGAGGCAGCTCTGAAGGGCAGAGGAGCTCAGGAAAGCTGGCAGCATCCTCTGATTGCAAGAAGAGTCCATTCTGCCGCTCAGGGAACTCATGGCCAAGCTCCAATGCAAACAGGCAGTGTGCAGGATCTTGAAGCAGAGATGGGCTACTGAGGAGTTTGGAAATGTTGCTCAGGCATGAAGGGATGGTGTTAGGAAAGTGAAAGCTAGCCCAGAGCTGATGCCCCAAGGCATGTCTAGGGTGACAAGAAGAGGTTTTGATGCTATGCTAGTCATAAAAGCCTGATCAAGGAGAATGCTGTTCTGTTGCTGAATAGAGCAGGTGATTTAGTGATAGCAGGCTTAAATAAGGCTGAGGTACTCGGTGCCTTGCTGTGCCTCAGTCTTCACCGATGAGGTCTCCCAGACCACTGGGCTTAGTTGGGGGAGAGGAACTCTGACCAGTGGTTAAGGATTGAGTCAGAGATTACTTGAGGAAACTTCACCCATATAAGTCCACAGGACCCCCTGAGCTGCATCCAGTGGTGCTGAGAGAATGGGGGGGAAGTCTTAGCAAGGCCACTCTCTATCAGTCTTTGAAAGGTCATGGAGAATCAAAGAGGTTTCTGATTAACTGCAGACAGGCCAAAAAGTCAACCTGGGAAGCTATGGGATGGTCTGCATTAGCTGACCTTTGAGAAGATGGAGCCAGGCTTTTCACAGCAGTGCATATTGCGAGGATGAAAGGCAATGGGAGTAAGTTGAGTTAAGGGCGATTCAGCCTGGATATAAGAAGCATTTTTTCCCCATGAGGACAGGCAGGCAGTGGAGGTTGCCCAGAGAAGCTGTGCAGGCTCTGTTGAACCTTGAAAGCTTTTAAGACATGCCTGGAAAAAGCCCTGAGCAGCCTGGTCTGATCTCACAGGTGACCTGCTTTGAGCAGGAGGTTTGACAAGAGACTTCCATCAGTCCCTTCTGAGCTGAATTACCCTATGATTCTATAGTAATATTTTCTGTTTCATTCTGTCTTCCTTTCTTAATTATTTTATTCTACTTTTAACTACTTCATGCATTGAACTGATAATTTAATGGAACTATGTGTCATAAATCTAAAGTTTTGAGTAATACTAGTTAGCTTGGTGCCCATCATTTTCTATAAATTTTAAGGTTCCTTTCCACCGCGTACCTCACTGTACACTTACCAGTGTTGAATTTAGCTTTCTTATTATGTAGTTGCTCAGTCCTGTATGATCCTTCTATCAGTTCATCTTTGCCAGCTCTTGTTTTTACTACATTGCATATCTCTGTACGGAGCAAACTTGGTCATCTTGCCACTTGCACTCTGTCCTAGATCACTTCTGAATTTTGCTTACCAGCACAGACTTCATGAATTTGCCATAACCTTGCTTCAGGCTGGCACAGGTGGTTTGCTTCTGCCTTCTTTTTTTTGTTTTGCTTATTTGTCTGTGCCTGGGCCTTCCATCTTACCTCATCACTGCTTAGTTAAAAGCTTTTATGGAATGACAACTCCAGAAATTACTCTGAAATCCCAGTAGACTACATAAATTGAGTTGCTGTTATCCATGTTCTTTTTGACTTCTTGGTGTTGGGTGGAGGTTTTTTTTTTTTGTTTGGTGTTGGGTTTGGTTTTTTTTATGGGCAGGATTTACTTACATGCAGGTAATACTTAGGTAATGCTGTAGATAATAAAATGGAAAGACTTCTTTATTTGTTCTACCACCTCCCTTCCCACCGAAGTTTTCATGTTCTTAGGCCTCTTCCCTTTCAGCATCTAGTAATCTATCGAAGTGTTTGAATTTTCTGTTTTCCTGAGATCTTTTTGTTTTCCTTGTTCATCTCTCCTCCTTTCCTTATTCCTTCATGTGCATAACTCTTTTTCCAATAGCAGAAAAACATTATCTTGGTGCTAATATAAAGAAACATTTTATTCCATAAAGCTCTTTGTGGAGCTAATATGACTTGGAGTTTTACCTTCTCTGTTGTGTACTCAGATTCTACATTCCATAGTAGTCCCGAATCGCAAGATGACTGATTTTATGTGTATATGCATTTCTGTAAAAGAAATATTTATACATAGGAAACTGCAAATGTTTAAATAAATGTTTTCAAGGAAACCTGAATTTTAATTCATTAACCACAGAGATAAGAACAGAAGCTAGGGAATGTAAAAACCTATGCTGGACCTATGATCTCATGTTATTTATACCCGGTGTGCAACTTTATACCTTGAAAACGGATTATAAAGAGGACTAGTTAGTTCTTATGGTCATCACCCATATTATGTGAAAATCTGTGGCATTTGGAATTATCATGGTTTGATCCTAAAAGATCATTAAACTTCTGTATTTAGGTCTATAGAATGTAATTCAAGTAAACCATTGAAAGATTTGTAACTTCAGTTGGTTGAAAATATAGGTTATTAGTATTGTCTGCCAGCCAGGAAGACTTATGTTTCAAACAACCATCCCAGGAAATTTAATGCATGTTAATTTAGAGCATTAGCTAATACCGTATTTATTTATCCACAGGGCAGATTGACTCCTTGGGTTGCATTGACTATGTAGAAGTATTTTCAAGCTTTCTTTAGGAGTCTCTTGAAACCTGACACATCACACAGGTCAACAATATCTAAATGTTAACTACTGTCAGTCACAATGATATATTGTGTAATATAATCTAAAACTAAATTGCAAAGAAAGAAAAATCTTTTTGCTTCTGTTTAAGGGGTGCTTGTTAAGGAAGAAAAAAAGCTTTTGACATTTTGACGGTTTCCTTACACAATATATGTTGGTTTTTATAGCCACCAATTTGCTGACTTAACAAACCACTGATTATTTGATTGTATTTACATTAAGAGACTGAAATTCCTTAAAATACATTTGCAGCGAATGACAGCAAACCCTAACAAAATTCAAACATTGCTAGAAATACTGCCTTTTAATCTGTATTTATTTTTGCATTGGAGAAATACATATGTAGAAGTCGTCATCTTCTGTAGGGGAAGAGGGGAGTGTCTCTTCAGATAGCTCCAAAACAAAGTTTTGCTTTCAACAGTTACATTCAGCATCATTAGAATGAACAGTAATTTTTTTTTTTCCAAAGTGTAACTTCTAAAAATCTGTCCTGCTGTTGAAGACTTTTGAGTTGATAATAATTTGAATTTAAAGGAGTCCCAAAGAAAATATGTCAAAATGAAACTGTATTAAAGCATGTTCACTTCTTCTTCCTTACCTGCCAAGAAATGGCATCAAGTCCCTCAACGATTTTCCCACCTCCTCTTGAACTTATAATAAACATACATTTTTGACAGGAGTTCACCCATACATGCTTTTGCTACTGTTTAGTTAGATTAACTTTTATAGAAGGATACCTAAATCTTGAGGCTTTAGAATATTTCTAGAAGGCTGTTTGTATGTTGTTGGGTTTTTTTTTAATTCTCATTATTGTAACTGCATGTATCTGCTCTTGAAATAGAACTTAAGATATCAAGTTCTTTTCAGAAACAAAACACCAATGTACTAGTGCATGTTTTTACTTTTTTGCAGTAGAGTTCAGTGGCTTCCTTGTAAAAAAGTAACCAGAATTTTCCTTGGTTTTAAGGGTTTAGTCTGAAAATGGCTTATAAATAACACATTTATTGAGCCTGTGAAGTGGCTCCTTTGTGTCACGCTGAGCACAAGTTAAGTGTTTGCAGGACGTAGAAGGCAGGTAACTTGCAGAACACGAATGCACTATTGGAATCATGTCTGTTGGCTTGCTGCCTCTGCAAGTTGTCTCCCAGGTGTTTTGCTTTAAGACATTGCACAAGACTAACTTTATCTTTTGGAGTTCCACGTAGGGTTTCAGTCATGTGCGAGAAGTAATGTCCTGGCAGTACTTGCCCCTTGAAAAAGGTGTCCTGGGAAATACCGAGCAGTTGGTTGTTCAGTGAATATCGTCCACTCAGTGCACTAAGACAGATTTCTGATGGAAGGAAGAAAGTGTGTGGGGAATCACATGCAAATTGTACTGTAAATGCCGCTCTATTTCTCCTCTCCCCAAGTCCCATTCCTGAAGTACAAGGTGCAGCATTTTCCTGGGTCTCATGACTTCCCAAGGGCCTGTCCAGATTGTAGCTCCTCCCTTTACCAAATGAGTTATCCCAACAGGACAGCTGGGGTTTGGCATCTCCACACTCTTTTCTCTGGGAGTCTGTCAGAGTCTGGTTAGTCATTCAAAAATGAGACATTTCTTATTTTGGTTTTTTCCTTCCCCGAAAGCACATAGCTTGCAGAGCAAAGAATTAACAAGCTACCGTCTTAAAAGCATAAATCTCCATGGCTGCTCTTTATTTTCAGGGTCCCTAACACCACTTTTGGCATTTTACTCTCACATTGTGTTTAGGAGCAGCCTTCTTGCTTTCTTGATGTCAATATATTTGGGGTTAGGATCTCATTTGATCATAAGCTTTTAGTTCTGGGAAGAAGCAAGACAGCTTGATGGGTGAGAATCAAGCAAGTATTTTCTTCCCAGTTGGTGGCTCGGCTATTGTTCCTACCATCTTTGAAGCAGCTTACCAGAAGTATCTAACTTCTGCATTGTTCGTCCTGTTTGTCATGTTGAATGGAAAGGCTTGTGGTGGATGATGTGGTAGTGCATTAATACCAAAAAGCCTAGTAATTATATAATAAGAGCTGCGTATGTGTACATTGTACGTGACTCCCTTGCTTCCCTGGGCGTGTAATGGAAGGCTGCATGCTGGAGAACATTCAGTGCACAATCCCCATTTGAATTAAAATGGTCATTGACGGAATATTTTCTTTCCACTATTTTCTCTGTTGAACAGCCTGGGGGGTGGAATATGATATAAACTGTTCTGTAGAGCTTCATGGGCAGAGGAATAATGATGTTGGAAATGTAGTTTCTTGCTTTCCCTCCCTCCATCACTCCCTCTGTTCCCCTGTTGAGTAAAGATCGACCTGTCACTTCCAAGGGCAGTCATCCTATGATATTTGCTGACAGGATATTCCTTTCCATGCTTTTTGTTCTCTCTGGTCTCCAGTTCCCTCGGGTTGCTTGTGTGATTTTTTTCAAACTCTTACCTTATATTTAGTTTATATAATATTGCAAAATTTCTGTTTTGAAGGGTTGGAAAGCTTTAACAGATGATGGCTTTAGCTTTGACTCATAAATTGTTGTTTATTTAATTAAAATAAAGGATACAGAATAAGTGTTGGGTTGTGATCATATGTGCAGGTCCTAGGTTTAGAAGGGCATAAAGCCATTGCATTGTTTAGGTGTGGCGTTTGAAGTTATACCACAAACTTATTTCATGCTGCTGTGCATTTAGGCAAGAAGTTGAAAACTGTAACCATGTAAGGAAATGTTGGCTGTTATTTTACGTCCTAACAGATTATTTTTTTTTTTCTTGCTTTGAACATGTAATAGAGGAGTGGTTGAATGCCATTTTTTAGTATGTGCCAAGACACAAGTATAAAGTGAATTCTTCTGGACACATCTCATATCATACTTATCTGTCTTCTGAATTGCAGTAATGTTCTGAGTTTGTTGCTATAAACAAGTAAATGTTTTCTAAATGCAGGCTGGTAATACCATGGTGAGCTGCTTGTTTAAAATGTTGACTTAACCCAAGTCTGCTAGATGTCTTAAGTTAGTTTGACTTTCTGGATCAAACAGTATGAAAGCTGTTTTCCATCTTCTCCTATGTTACACCTCAGCCTTTTGGAAAAGCAAAACATGACAGCTTAAACTGCATTTTATACCTTGGTTTTCAGCAGTTTGGAATGCTGCTGATGAATAAAATGCTGTTTATAAATAAAAATGTCCTTTTTGAGATACTTTCTAAAGCTTTTAAGATCTGGGATTAAATCTCTCTGTGACTTTGAAAATGCGAAATGTTTTTCTGACCGCTACCACTGTACATGTGGGGTGTTCTGCTGAAGTTCAGCCATGAGATAGTGTCATATCTGTCTGTATGAGTTTTCTCTCTCCCTCTCTGAAACAAAAAACTCCTCTTCCAATACTTTCACAACTAAGTTTGAACAGGAACCTCTTCAAGTCCCAGTTTTGAAGCTGTTTTCTTCTCTCCCCTTCCCTCTTCCTTACATGCAGTTCTCTAAAGAATGCAGGAATTTTCAGGAAGGCTTTTGACTGTGTCAAATTCTCAGTGTATGGAACGAAGCAATATCAGGAATATGTTTTGGGTGACTTCCTCATTTTCTTAAGGTGGTTGGTTTTTTTTCTATTTTTTTTCTCTAAAAGGTAGCAGAAAATACACAGGGCTACTATGAGCTTAAAAGAAAATGTATTTAAAATTCTCTTTAGTCTTGTTACAATAATTATTTTCTACATTGTAAGCAAAATGTGTTTAAACTTATTTTTATATATGTATAGCAGTCAGTTTCCTTTTAGTTTAAGCATTATAGGAAGAATTCTTGTTGTATTTATGCTTGCTGACTTCTACTGCTATGCAATGCATGCATAGGCTCAAATAGAGGCCTGATGACCACATTTGATGCCCGTCATGAGTCTCTAGTCTGAAAACAGGATTTACCACTTACCTGAATAAGACATGCACAAGTGGAGTAGGAGGCAGCCCCAGCATGAGTTACAAGGAGGTGCTGGGTGGAAAGGAGCGTGGCGCAGGAGCAGAGTGGCCAGTGCCGTGGCAACAAACAGCCACTTTGTGGACTTCGTTGTGAGAAAAGTAGGTTCAAGAATGTGAACCAAAAGGTAAAATAGATCAATAAATACAAAAAGTGGGGAAGGCCTTAAAGAGGAGGGAGAAGTGATTCTCCCAAATTAGTGGTATAGAGTCCAAAAGACTTGAAAGTTAGAGAGAAGTAGACTTAGTTGCCAGTGAAGTTGCTTATGTTTTTGCAGTATGGATCTTTGCTGGACACTAATATTCAATCTGAGGCATGCAGGAGTGTTAAGTCACTAATAAGCCTAAGTGCAGTATTCAGGAGTACTTTTTATTTTGAACCCTTAGCTCTTTAGGTATTGATAACTAGTAAATTTAAAGTTGTTGATGTTATTGGAAGGAACATATGGTAATGTGTGCAGGTGGGAGCATACATTCCATAGCGTTCTATGTTTTCTTTGGTTTAGATTATTGGCCTGAATGAAAAGTTAACCCTAATAATGGCTGATCTATGCCACTAAAACTAGCTCGGTATACAGTAAACCACCAAAATTGTTTATAAAGTGAAGTGAGAACATAAGTCTAATTTGTCATGTTGGCAGAGGCAAAGTATTCCAAGTAATATACTTAATGACATAGGCAGAGCTCTATTTTTGCTTTTTATTTTTAGAACAATAATAATTGTATTCATTAAGATTGTTCTCTGCTTGCTATACAAAATGAAGGTAGATATGGTCTCTGCTTTGTGGCTTTAGAATCTGAATAAACGTAAAATTGGAAATGTATAAAAGGCCCCAGATGACTAAATGAGGCAAATGGGTGTTGCAAGGTATTAATGCATATATAAGCTTTCAACTTATTAACAGTCATGTTTTAGCTAAACGCTAGTACCTGAAGCAATTCGCTTAGGAGCTCTGTAGGAATGCATACTTTTCTTTCCCCCTGCAGAAGAGCTGCTTTTCAAGCTGTACTAGTAAGATATACTTAGTGGTTTTGGTTACTAGCCAAATTAAGTCCTTCCTAAATTTTCTTTGCCAAAATTCGAGTTAGTCTTTGTATTTTTCTCCTATTAAATCTCAAGCCTTGGCACTAACTTGGACAAATTCCTAGCCAATATTTGCTGCTGACACACAGGTATCGTTACGTACCCCTACGGTAGTTGTGGCATCGTTGCCTGGTATTAATCCCCTTCACTTTGGTAAAAGGGAACCTACAAACTGGCCTGCCACAAGAATAGAAATTGCACAACTTTTTCTTGGGCTGCTCTAAGAGAAACCTGAATGATGACGCAGTTCACAATATGCTGGTGGTGTTCCAGCTGTCTGCCAGTAGGTAGGTCCTATTTTGTTTGCTAACCTTAATTTTTTTTTTCTTACTTATCACCTTATGAGAAGTTTAGGTTTTCTGCAGTCATTACACCACCAGTCAAATGTATTCATTCTGCTTAAGCATGCTAGATGATTTTTCTGCCAAATGAGAATGTTTTTGGCATTTTGCTGACTGGTTTAGAATTAGTAGCCTGAATCGCTTTAGTATGCGTTTCACAGATCAATTTGAATGTCTGTCCTTTCTTCCAACCTTAATCTTTACGAATGGAATGGAAAGATGGCAATCTTCATAGTATTATGAAATTACGGTTTTCGTGTAAATGTGTAGAAAGGTGATCAATATTAAAAATTCCCCATTTCTTGCACAGAATTTTTTGCTTTTTTTTGTTCTCAACAGTGGAAACAAATACAAAATTGCTAGTCAAAGAAAACAAAAGTTTTTTGTACATCTGCTACTGAGACAGCTGGGTTTAGTGCCCTGTGCTTACAGAACTTGCAAAGAATCCATCAGAGAGAGCCTGTCTAAAGCTCTGTGCAGGCACTTGATAGGTCATCTTTTATCTAGACGCGCGAGTACTGTTTTCCTAATCTCCAAGTATTGTTGATGTCAGTACCTTTACTATTTTAGGACTCTGCTGGCAGCTCTTAATGATCTGTGTTGCATGCCAAGCTTTTATGGATTTAATATGCTGACTAATTTCTATTCTTGCAGTATTAATGTAGCATCACAGTTCTTGAATGTTAAGAATTAATTCTTTACTCAAGCAACCTAAGTTCTGCCAAGGTCCTTATATTTGATAATCCTAGACATCAAGGGGGGAAAAAGGGATAGGCAGGGTGTTTTAGGTGAAACAAAGGCAGCTTATATTCTGAAACTGTGTTTGGACTCTGTATAATGAGGGTAGACATTACTTAGACAAGTGAATGTTCTTAACATCTTACAATCTGGAAGCTACAACTCTACCTAGCTCTTTCTGGCATGACAGAAAATATGTCTGCATCATCACCACCTATAGCAGGGGAAAGCCACAGTATGTCTGTTGTCATTCAGCACGGTTAGTTTGAACACCCTAAACTGGTGCTGGATTTTTTTTGTTGTTCAAAAAAAACCATAACCCTACCTTTCAGAGAATTTTTCTTGCATGCATAAGTTTTGCATACTTTACGTCTGTAAATTTTAAGCATATTTGATGAAGGCCAGTAGATAAGGAGTATCCACCTTTTAGATCCAGCCTGTTTTCTTGCACTGGGGCTCCTGACACCTTTCTGTAGCTGAAGCCAAGTGGGTGAGAGATGAAATGCTGTCCCACGCAATGTGTGTGGAAGGCCAGTGCTTTGGCCAGGGGCCATCGGGTGGCACTTGGGCCAGGGACAGGCTCTGCTGTGTCTCTCTTGGTGGCTGCAGAAGAACGGCTTCTGCTCTATGGCATTGCCTACCCTGGGTGTAGGAAGCCTCGTCAACAGATGGTTCAGCAAACTGGGAATTGTTCTGCCTAGCCCCTTTCTGAAGCACTGGGGCGGTTGGCTGTGGGAGGTCTCTGCTGCAGTGAGGGCTTAGGTGAGCTCATTTATATCTCCTTACCTCGGGAAGAACCATAGGCTCATCCTTGAGGTACTTCAGGCACAAAAATTGGTTGGTCTCAGGCACACTTACTGTATACCTGTTTACACTTACACTGGGAAATTATCTTTTTTTAATGAAGTTTCCTGACGTTGATTTAGCTCAGTATAAAAGAGCTACAACATGACACTGTCCTGTTAGCATTAGTGGTGTTGGCAGTAGATTAACTGTGAGCGTTCTGCTGCATGTCAGTACAACCACTCGCAGTGTAAGCCTTTTTGGAGAAAAGTTTAATAATTAAATCCCTTGCATAAGACATTTTGAGTAGAACAAAGCCAAACAAGAAGAGACCATATCAGGCAATCCTCTTAATTATTCTCAGCAGCTTGCAGAAATAGGTTCGTTCAGCTTAGTGAAGCATGGAGTTGCATGTTCACAGTTTAGAGTTCTGGGTTAAAGAAATATAGTTTTTGAAAAACTTGTGGATTGAATGCCAGGCAAAAATTCTAAACTTTAGTACAGTTTTCTGTACTTAATTTGTGTGTGTGTATTATGAAATTGGCCAGCTCAGCTGCTTGGCACTTCAATGGCACTTGGATTAGTCATGGAGAGAAGTCAGTCTTTGGACATTGTATTTCAGCAGCTGGTTTATTTTGTGCATAAGACATTGCTCTGCTTTGCTTGATGAAGAGCACACCAGTGGAATGCTGTTACATCATGAGACATAACTTCAATTAGTATGAACTTCTAGAATGACACTTGAATTAAATATTAACATTTTCTATGCTTTGAGTAAGTAAACAAAGGACTCTGTTTTAATCTCCATTCTCTGCAAGGAAGGGTAAAAGAGGAATCTGTATTTTGAACAGCAAAACAAAAAACAAAGCTTGACTACTCAATTGTCTGTGTTGATTTAGCAAGGTCAGAAAAGTCTTTTTTGGTCAGTGTTATTGATTTTTATTTTTTTTTTTTTTAAACCTAAAAATGTTAGGAAAGACAACTTTAGCGTTTTCATTTTGCTGGAGATGTATACTGTGGGGTATGGGAGGAGGTTAGACTTGGTACAGGCTCTTTCATAAGGAGAGTTGGGAACGTTGCAACTTTTCACAAACATGATTTTTTTTTTTTTTTTTCCCTTCTAACATGTTCTAAATTATTAGAATAAATGCAGTGCCTCCTCACAATTTGGGTTTCACTTTCTTGGCACTGTAGGGTTGAAATCCTATTAAACCTGCTGTGGTCTGTGACTTAAGTCTTCACCTGTGTAGGACAAGTTGTGGGATCAAAGTCTTTTGTTGGATTAGGCAAGCTCTGCCTTTCCAAAATAAATAGCAATATGTGAGCAGGGGCGGAGAGGGGGGGCAGGGAGCAGTTAATTATAGATTGTAAAACTAAAGGGGATGAATGGGAGGGCAAATATTTCCTGTGCTTCTCTGATGAACGTGTTTAAAATACTTTAGACCTTTTCTGCTACCCTTTCTTCATTAAAATGCTAGTTTGTGGTAATGAAGTGAACTTTAGTTAAAGTGCTTTCTGCCTGTACAGAAAAGCAACGATGCAGTTACACAAGTGCTCAGGACTTCAGTTCTCAGCCACTGCTTTGGACTTTTATTTTTGCAACCTGGAATCATCTTGTTCTGGTACCTTCTTGGCTCCAGCCTCTGTATTACACTGTGGGGTTCGTTGCTGGTGTGCCTGTAGACACCTGTTTCCATGTCTTATTGTCCGTAAAATGAGAATGTTATCAGTTCCTTACCCGCAAAAATGTGTAACCCAGTTTCCTTACTCTAAGGTACAGTATTCAGATCCTATAATAATGGGAGGAGTGGGCAGAATGCAAAACAGGTAATTGCAAGTGGATTTAAGTTGCATGTACAAAGATGTACTCTCTCTGCACTGAGGAGGTAGATGATAGGGGGGCTACAAGATGAATTTTACATGGCTAAACAGGCTTTAGTTTTGATCTGAAAACTGACAGCTATACAATTAATGAAATTCTTGTTGCAAAAAGTAATTTATCATCTAAAATTATTGTTCCATTTCTGTGATTAACTGTAAAGAAGTTTTTTTTGATTAAGCTGTTTCCTTTGCAAAAATAATTGTCTTCTGTTGAAAATATGTTTAGTAAAGTTAAGTGAAATAATACAGCTTCTGAAATGAAATTTTAGCATTTCCTATGTTTGACATTTCATTTAATTCACTAAGGCACATTTGGAAGAATTTTGTATTGTTTACAGAAATGCTTTAACGTTTAATTATTTTTTTTTTCAGTCATTATTTAACCTACTGGAGTTTCGAAGACTAGTTTTGAATTTCAATCCTCCTGCAAATGCTCAAGACTTGCCCCGAAACCAAAAGGTAAAATTAGAAGCTAACTTCCCCTAGTGGCTGATAAGGGCATTTCTCGCTTGTAATTGAATTTTGCACTGTTCTTTAGCTCAAATTAGCACGGGTTTTATAGGTGCCAATTAACATTTCTCTGAGCTTCCTATTACGGATCTTACATAAAATACGTTAGCTTCAGAGTAGAGTACAGGGCAGGGTGTAGAGAGAGGCAGAGTTTGCTGGGTGTACTGCTGCTTAGAGCAGGTTCAGTGGAAGGGCTTTGCTGATACAGCTGTAGCAGCGCTGCTGCTAGTGGGTGAGCATTTCTAATGTGAATGGAGCTTGTCTTAACAAACATATTTTATTCTAGACCCCTCATGTTGTGCAGCTATGGGTGTGCTTTTTGGTTACTTGCACGTTTTTGATCTGTGCAACTTTGCCAGCAGCATTGTTAGTGTTGGCCTGACCATTTCATTGGTTTTTCGGAGACGTTAATTACTTGTAACTCATGACCTGAGATTAAGCTTTTGGTTATTAGCTTGTCTCTTCTGGCTTTTCATGAGGTGATTGTAAGCATAAATTTTCCCATGTTTATTCTGGTACTCTTATGGGATTGGGGAGGGGGAGCCTTGGCTCAGGTGTCTTGTGACCTCAGACTAGCGAGGGGGAACGATCGTGGACTGAGGGACAAAACAGGCCAATTTTTCTTCCTTCATGGATGCCCTCTGAGAAGAGAGACATGGGGGCACCTTGGTTTCTATGTTATGAAATAGAAAAGAAGAAATGGGAAGTGGCTGCATGAAGGCACTCGATGCCCTGACTTTTTAGCAAGGGTTTACAGAGCAGTGAATTTTTGCATATCCAGAAATCAGACTATTGCCTTTTACCCCTTTCTTTCAGATTTTAAAAAGGGAGTGTGTTGTTGGCCTGTTCTTAGTTGTTTGGTACTTCAGGCTTGACTGGAATGTTCACTAGCAAAAGTAAGAGCTGCAATTAAAAAAGCAAAAGAAAACAGAGAAGATAGTGTCCATTTTCTAAACCTCTAGGTGTGTACCATAAAAGGAAGTTGCATGTTCAGTCAGAACTGTATAATTTCTTCCCTGCCCCATTCAAAGAGCAAGTTGTCACTTATTTGGTGGTTGCTTTTTGTTTTGTTTTTAAAAAATGTTTGCATTAGGTCATGAGATGGTGTGCAAATACAACATGGGTAGTATTGGGAACATGTCACAAGAGGGTGATGGGACAGTGTATTTTAGTAAGACAGACAGGATAAAGTCATGCTTTACTAAAGAGTTGTGCTGAAATATTTATTTTTTGATTTTTTTTTTTTTTTAGATTGACTTTCTGCCTGGTATTTCATTATTCATCATATAATTTGTTTTAGAAATATCCTCCAGTACTCAGACTTCTTTACCTTCATTTTTCAGGATGTAAAAAGCAGTTGGCATCTAGGAGGTGGTATGAAATAGATAATAGAAAGCTGTTGTCTTTGAAAATCATCTTGCCCAAGCATTGACACTAGCAGCCGAATGCCTTTAGCAATTCCAAAGTGCTATTTCTTAGAAATACTGACCATGACAGACAATATTAAGGCTGTGTGAAATGGTGTGACGCCAGGCAAATATCTGGATTTGTGCAGAAACCTTGCCTTCTGCAAGCCTGCTAGTAAGAATCTCTGGCAATAGTTTGTATCCTCTCCTTTGTTAACTTAAATTCCAGAATGAAACAACATTATTAATTGATGTACTCGTCTGTCTTATCTACAGCTGAAAAAGGATTGGCTTAGTGTTGAAATATGTTTTTGGGAGAATTTAGGAAAAGAGATCGCTTCGCTATTTGGAACTTAGACAAATAGAAGAAATAAGCATGCGTGCCCCCAAATACGGTGCTTTTATTTCTTTATAAGGTGAAGGCAAGTGGAGGCAAATTGTTTTAAAGTTTTAATATAAGCTACCAGTTCACAAAAAAAAAGCCCTGGAATTTACTTCCATCTGCTTACTTGTTTTAAAACTATCTCAAGTTAGTTTTGTTTTGGTTTTTATTTTTAACCTAGTATTAAGTACTGTATGTGACTGACATTCCCTAGGATCAAATTTCCTTGCTAATAAGGACCAAGTTTTAATAATGCCAGATTTTCAAGACTTTGGTTTACTTGCAGTTGGTGGAAAGTAGAGTTTAATGCTAGGGTCATGACTATCTCTTATTTAGAATTAAAGCATGCGATTGTACATCAGGGGATCTTGCATAGTGGGGCGTTTTTGTTCTTTCCTATTAATATATTGAATCCAAATGCTATTAATAATTTGGCATGTAAAATTTTTAATCCAGAAGTCATTGGTATAAATTTTGACTTCAAAACAAAAAATCCCAAAACAAAAAACAACCCACCCTGTTTGCTTTAGCTAATTGGACTTTGTTTTTCTGGATTGTAAACTTGGGCATATGCTTAAAATCTCCCATCTGGTTTTGTTCTTTTTCATTTGAAATTAATTTTTCTTCCTTGGCGTGTTCCTCGCCTTGCCTCTGTAGAACAAAGGTGGTTCTCTGTAGTTACTGTAGCCTCTTTGCTCTCCCAGTTCTCTTGCCTCTTGCTGTCATGAACAGGTATTTTTTACTGTACGCAGTGAGGCCAGCTCCATGTTTGGCCTCAACGATATCTTCAGGAAACGTTTTGTTATCAGAAGTGGGTTACTGTGCTGCAGGTTAGCCCATCCTTCCCCCTGTTTCAACATTATTGTTATGCCAGTGTCCTGGTATACTGATTGACAATAATGAATGTTTGCTATGTATTAAACACATAGATTGCTTTAGAAGCATTTCTTAATCATAGATTTTTCCAGCATCAGTGTATTAAGAAATTATTTATGCAGCCAGGATAGATGATAAAATAGAGAATGTTTTAGGTTATGAACTTTCCGGACAGTTTTTATTTTAAAATTGATTTTAATCTCTTTGTGTTGTCACCCCTACAGTATGCTTTAAAATTGAGAGCTGTATGCTATGCTGTGATTACTTTAGCTCTTTTGTTTTAATGTGCAAGTCCTTTGTGGAACTGTATACCTTGTCTTGGGGACTGGCTCACATCCTTTTGAAGATTTTGGGCTTTGTTTAATGAGAATCACTATTTCTTGTGGTAATGCCCACATAATCTGGTCAAGGATCATCCCTAATGCATTAAATTGAGCTTTCTTAAAAAAAAAAAAAAACAAGGATTTTTCTAGTTTGAGAGAACTTTTATAGGCTTTACAGAGATATGTGTTCTGAGTAATCCTACTGACATCAGTAGCTAGTTGTTCAATCTAAAGCTACAAATATGCTTAAAACTCAGCCAGATTAGTAGTATAAATTTGGATAAGTAATGCAATAGTACTCACTGCCTATGTACTTCAGATTTAACAAAAGGAAGGTGAGATCTGTTCCGTGGTCAATCATCTGTATTATGCATATGAATTATCACTGGTATTGAAGCATGTTGGTAGAACATATCTGTATCTAAACTTCAAATTCTGTTCATTTTTTAATAGATCACTTTATGAAAATAGTAAGAAGAAAAATCACTTCTGCAATTTGTTTCCTTCTTGTTGTCCTTTAAATATGTAAATGGGAAACTGATTTTATTCTTAAATTATGATGATGTAATGCTGAATTAGGATGGCACTTGATGAAGTCTTCAGCCTTTTTTGTGAATGTCGTTTATAAGTGGCTGGTGTTTTGCAAGGTTTACTAGAAGAGCAAGTAAAACTTGGGAATTTGTGTGACTAGAAGTCTTTTTTAGGTATTATGCAGAACATACTCCAGTTCACCACACACAGTTTTTAAAGCTGAAATAAGAGACTTTATGTACAAAAAGCTTTATACATACTGGATTGACATAGGAGTGCCTAAACAAGTCTGCTGTTTGATGAGCATGTGAAATAGTTTGTCATCAAGTAGTTCCAGTTTGACCAGCATCTGACATCTGTGCTGCCTTCGAATGATGCTTTGTTCTAAACACAAGTGGATATTACATGGGTTTTAATTTCACAAGTATTTGTCAGCTATCCACTCAGGAGTATGAGTGACATCCAATCTCCACAGCATTTGTAACCTGTGGTTTAATCTATGGTATGATGGATTTGTGTTTCAGTTTCCTCGCTTTTCATTATACAGGCAGAAAGTATTTCTTCTGCTTCTCTCCTGGAAACCAGAAAAAGAACTCCATATTCCCCATGAACTATACGTAAAAAAAATAGGTAGAAAGGAGAGCAGGCTATTTCTCTTAATTCTGTCAAGAGAAGTAATAATGACTTGTGTACACTTTATAAATTTAGTCTTCAGTAAAATATATGCTTAAAAAGGTACTAGGCAGTGTGTAGGCTCACAAGAAATTCTGCTAGAGGTATAGAGGAATACTAATTTCGATAAAACCAGTGCATGTTGTTGCAGTGCATTACTTAAGGCTTTTTAAGTCTCGGGAACAACAATTCTGTCTTAAATGCAATGCAGCTTGTCCACTTGTCCGTTCAGCCCCATTTCAAGTCAAACAGGTGCATCTAGATGTGGTTTTAGGGAGCTTTCAGTTTCTGAAATGTAACTCTTCCCAGAGAACTACATTATTTTGTAAAAACTGACAAGTAAAAGGCATGCAACACTACCTTGGTAGTACTACAAGTAAGCTTATATATTATTATGATGATTGGCTGGATATACACTTAGTTCATTGGGTAACACTTCTGTAAAACAGAAGTTTACCACCTTGTTGAATATGTTTAATACTTCTGTAAAACAGATTTTTGTTACCACTTTGTTAAATATTTTTAATTCTTCTTCAAATACAGGAACATAGGAATCTGCCTTTCATGCGTGAATTGAGGTACCTGTTTGCACTCCTAGTTGGTTCGAAGAGAAAATATGTTGACCCATCAAGAGCGGTTGAAATCCTTAAAGATGCTTTTAAATCAAATGATTCCCAACAGGTGATTTCTGTGTATTTTTATTCAAGCTTATGCATGTTTTCATATGGTCATCTGGCAATAGGAAATACTTAAAATGGACAACAAAAATTCAAAATATCCACAGAAAAGAAACTTCTAATTATCACAGTCTTTGAGGTTTTTCTCTAATATTATGTGATCTCTAGTCACTTTTATTTAAAAAAAAAATAGTTCTGGACAGCATGACTATTTTATTCAGTACCCTTTCTTCCTATTATTTTAGAAACTAGCTAATAGCTCCCCATTCTTGCTTTTAGGGTTTAGCTTAGCTTCTAAGTCTGTGGTTTTTGAAAGAGCTTTATTCTTCTGATCTAACAGTACATCCAGGGCTGCTACAGCCCCAGTATACTATTTGTCTGTGTAGATATTGGTTTGGAGGGTCCTAACATTCATATTCAGGATACTTGCCTAAATCACAGTGGGTATATTTTGCTTGTCTGAGAAATGCTTTGTTTCTTCAGGTGCTTTATTTTTCCCACATGAGGTTATGTGGATAAGGTGTTTAATTACAACATGCTGAATTTAGTGCTTGATGAGAGTAGTATTAGTCACTTGTTAGATACCAAAGGGTTTGAACAATGGAATTCATAAGATGCCTTTGGACTAGCATGGTATGAAAGCTGAGCCCAAGTAATAAGGATCACAGGACAGTGTAATGGCTGAGGAACACCAGAGCCTTACTGTGCTCTAAGAGCCACCCATAAAAAAAGAAATCATGGCATAGTCTTAAACATAGTGTGATTTTTGGAGCTCTTGGGGGGGGAAGTACTGCTGTACTGATCTTGTAAGGTGACACTTCATTGTGTTCTGTTACATATGTGAAGACATACTGTTCATTTTATATTTTTCAACAGCAAGATGTTAGTGAATTTACACACAAATTATTAGATTGGCTAGAAGATGCCTTCCAAATTAAAGCTGAAGAAGAGAGGTAAGTTTGTGGTTTTTTTTGTTGGTTTTTTTTTTTTTTTTTTCCCCCCTCAGCTCTGTATCCAACCGAGTTGGATCTTTTTCAGCCATACAGTGAGAAGTGGATTTTTGGTTGTTTGGTTTGCTTTTTCTCATCAAAATGTTCATCATACTTCTCAGAAGTAAATACTCATCGTATATAAAAGACATAATGTCTTTTGAATACATAATTGTTTCTAGAGTGTTGCAGGAAATAGTTTTTTACAAGGGTTTCATACAGTTTAATCACTCACGAATAGAATCTGATTTACATAAATTTTCCTAGAATGAAGCACTTCTGAAACTTATTTTTCAGAATATACTTATCATCGCAAATATGTGAATCATTGTTATTGTCATTAGAGGCAAGTACAAAACTTAATGAACAGTAACTGAGTAAAATAGGCAGCATTTCCATATTGAATTCAGAATATTCTGCTCATAGTTTTATAGAAGTTTGTAGCTTTGTGTTTGATTTTTTCTTTTTTTTTTTGCACTAACACGCTTTCTGTTTTCAGGGATGGAGAGAAACCAAAGAACCCAATGGTGGAGTTGTTCTACGGACGATTTCTAGCAGTAGGTGTACTTGAAGGTATGCATGTGAATTTACTTGGACTTCTGTGCTCGTTTCTGTTCAGTGCTTGTCTAAGTACACAGGTGAACGATGCAGTTGTGGCATTTTAGCTACTTCTGCAGAAGTACACTTGGAAAATATGCATTCGGTCTGTGACAAAAGGGTTTTCCTGAGAATGAGACTGAAGGTAAATGTAGTGAGCTGCAGTGGCCCAGAAAGACTGTTCTGGTAACTTTCAGGAGTCGAGCGTATGTACTTAAGTGCAGTAGAAGTTAGGGTGAGATGTTGAGCAAAAATGCTTGCAAGAAATTATCATCAGGGCACTTTTGCCACTTACTAATGGTATATGGAAGGCAGCTTACTGTATTTCATTGAGCTAGTCTCTCACGCTCTCTCTGCTTCATTTAATGCAATTTAAAATTTCAATTAATTTTAATCAATTGTGCATTTTCTTCTGCAGAATTTCTGGTATGGGTAACTCTACGCTCTTAAAAGTACAGTTCGTTGAAAACAAGTCAGTAGAAACCTGCTCAAGGGCAGTGTTGGAGAGAGTACTGAGGAGGAAGAGACTGTACCACAAGCTTCCCTTTATCTTATCTGCATATAGTTAGTAATTCTGCAGAATTGCAGAGCGCTCTATTTCCAGGAGGCCAGCAGTTGTGAAAGTATTTTTAATGTTGGTGATTCCATCTCCCATCCCGAGAGTGAATGACTCCTGAGATGCATTTTAATGAAGCAGCTATTATCTTTAAAATGGCTTCCAGGTTGTTCCTCGGTCTGGAAATGTATCTAATGATTTGTTGTCAGATTTCAAAATCATTCTGCAGATTCCTTGCTACTAGCTAGCATGCTTGCTCCTTTGCATTCGGGTACTTTCATCCCTCACATTCTCATCTTAACTCAGGAGATGTAAAAACCAAACCAATGAAAAGAAACGGGTGGATGTAAGACTTGTTACTGACTTTAGGATGAAATAAATTGAAATTGTAGATTGAAATCGCTTCTCACCCATATTTCTCCTCATGTTTGAGCTTACATCCTTATACACTGTTACCAAATTATGATTTTGTTTTCAGGACAGAAATCATGAATGTTCTCTTTTGTGGTTTATTTTTGCAAAATGTACTTATACAAAGGGCTGTTTCATACCAGCAATTCCACTGACTTTGCTGATACAATGTAGGATTGTATTACTAAGCTGTTATTTGCAGGAGGAGGACTTTGATTAATATGTATAAAACCTCCCATACATCTGTGGTGCCAAGCCATTTTGAGTTTTGCTTATTACTAATAGTTGCAAAAGCAATATAAAAAATGGGCTGAAGAGGAAAATGCCGTAATTTTCAGTATTACATTCAAGTGACTTTTTTGATTAACTTGTTTTCATACATACAATTGAATTGTTCAATAAGAAAATGTGGGTATTGTGCAGTAGTGTAGGTCAGATGACCTAGGATTGCTAGGTTTTTTTAAAAGATAAATGTTTGTTCCTAAAACCTTACCTGTTTAATTTCTTATGTGAAGGTAAAAAATTTGAAAACACAGAAATGTTTGGCCAGTATCCACTCCAAGTTAATGGCTTTAAAGATCTGCATGAGTGCCTAGAAGCTGCAATGATTGAAGGGGAAATTGAATCTCTGCATTCAGAAAATTCTGCAAAGTCTGGTCAGGAGGTGAGTTAAGTGCTCCTGTGGGCTTCTCTCGGGGGTGGTGTTGTAGTGCTCTTTATTTTTCATTAGGGTTCATGGTTGGTTTTTATGCTGTGCAGGTTCTGATGTCTGGCATAATTGGCTTGTTAGTTTGGGGTTGGTATCTCTTTTGGAGTATCCGGAGTATCACCTTTTCGTATTTTTCATAAGATACGAAGTTCATACTTATTAAAAGCTGGCACAATTAGGTGCTTACAGAGATTTGGCACAGGTTGGTTCCCACCTGTTGCTGATATTTGATCTCCAGGGAGGTCATGGGTTTGATGTCCTATGGTAGCTGACCACTGCTCTGACTGACTTGCAGCCCTGTGCTATGCTGTAAACAGCATGTGCAAGCTGTGCGTTTGACCATTGCTTTAGAGCATTGTTGCTATTCCTCTGTGCCTCTCTGTTGTCGTTCCTCAGCACCCTAGCCTTCTTCCCCTCTCCCCTTTTTACTGACATTTCCCAGCATCCTCCTCTTTGCCCCCTACGGTGGGCAATTCTCCTCCTCTTTGCTTGTGGTGGTGGACAGCCAATGCTTGCTCCGTGGGCTGCTGCTCCTCCCAGGAGAGCTCTTGCTAGAGCAGGAGGCTGACAAATGTCAGAGCATGCTGGAGGCATGGGTGGAGGGATTCAGATGGAGCTCCACTAAAAAGTGGGGTATGCAGTGTATGGTGTTGGGATGAAGTGATGAATGAGATTTCTTGTGCAGAAGGGAGAGGTTAGGGAAAAGAGGTAGTTGGACCAATGGTGGCTGTAGAACCAAGAGGGCGTGCTCTGAAACGTCCCCTCTTATTGCTGGCATGCATGTATATGCCCAGCATTTTTCTCTGGCAGAGCTCTCTGTACTAACCTGTGGGTTATTGATGTGGAAATATGGGAATCCCCGTTGCCTGTAAAGGCTGAGCTACTTTCTCTTTACACAGATGTTCGTGTTTTATCACAGTTATTTTAAACATGTGAAATCTTAGGAGGTTTCTTCTACTTAAGTAAAATGTTCAGGTATAGTTTCTTCCTTGATGTCAATCTTTTGCAGTAATGAAATTTTGCTCCCTTTAATCATATCGACATACACACAGGGTTTAATTACTAAGCCTAGTGATTCACACTGAAATTGTCCAGTCTGAAGTTGTATTTCTGATTTTGTGCTATCAACAAAAGTTTTATAGCATCCCTTTTGCAGTCCCTTTTTCTAGTCAGCTATTGTTGATCAAATATTGATCAACCAAATCAGATGTTAACAAGCATTATCAAATGTATTTACGCATCTTACTGGATGTGTTCTTTCACAGGATGTTTCAAGTTTTTTTATTTGTAGAAATGACTTCCTACAACGAGCATGTTTCCTGAAATATAACTGGAAGAAAAAAAAAAAATCTCATAAGTATCTTTGTGCAACCCAAAGTTCAATTTCTTTATGCAAAGTAAAATCTTGTACGTACCTGCTACAAGAGCACTATTGTTCATCTTATGAACTGAAGGTTGTCTTGCAGTTAAAACCCATGTGCATTCATGCATAAAATGTCAGTTCAGTTATAAATGCTTGACTTGTCAGACTTGAGGGTTTTTTTTGTTTTGTTTTTGGGGGTTTTTTTAACCTGTGATGTCAGGAAGCTATGGGGAACAGAAGGATAGTCATGTACGGCGCTAGAGTGTTAAGCTTTGAGTTCTGTGAAACTGTCAGGGTTTTAATCAGCTTGGCCTCTTAGGATGTGGAGATGGAAATGAAGGAGTCATATGACAGATTGACAACAGTGGCAAAACGAGAAAGGTAACGTGTTAAGTCCTAACTAGAAAAACATCACTGGCTTATTACCGTGCCCAAGTAAATTGGTTATATTTCCCTGAACTGAAGTAACTTATTTATAGTGGTTGCTGCTGTTAGTAGTTGCTTAAACATCATGCGTCAAAGTTATCACAGTGCATTGTAAGGTTTGGAAGCACTGAAGGAAGCTGAATTTCTTGTAGTTTTAACGAAATCTGTCTCTGCTGAACAAAGACTTCAAGTGGCATTCGTCTGAGCTGGTAGATATCAAAGCTTAAAGAGAATAATATTAATGTGATAGTTGCATGTGTTGAAAGATCCGTTTTATCCTGAAAATAACATTCTGATTTTTTTCTTCCTTGTTCCCACTATTGCTTCTAATGGGGTATTTAGCTTGTTTATTATTATTAATTATTGTTATCACGATGCCTAAAAGCCTCAGCCATGGAGTCAGCAACCAAGCTAACATACAAACAGAAAAAAGAAACATTCCCTGTCCCAAGGAACTTAAATCCAAATTCAAGAGAAGATGGAGGTCAATGCACGTACCTGGAGTTAGAAGTGTGGGGAAAATAACGTTTGTCAGCATCATGGCTGATGAACTTCAGCACATCAGCAGCCTAGCCATCATTAAGTGGTTTGGAGGCCTTGCAATAAAAGGTTTTTAGGGGGAAGAGTTGTGGTGTGGCTTTGCTGACTTTAGCATTGAAGTCTACTGCTGTGTGAAGTTGCTGCAAGAGAGAAGTCATGATTGTCTCCTTTAAAACTGAAAAGGTGGTTAGTGGAGGCTGACATAGGCAAGAAAAGGGAAGGCAGCTTATTTTGCATGTAAACAGATGTGAGGAGTGATGCTGAAGGCAATGAACTGGGAAGATTCAGCAACATCCTGGAAATGTTAGTGTGACAAGGCTACGTGTGCTAAGGCCGGGCAAGGCGAGAAGAGAGGAAACATGGCACTGAGATGTGGAGTGATGAGAACCTAGACCCAAATTTTAGCCGTGAGCACAGGAAGACAAGGCTGTCCTGGAGGTATTGTGTGAAAAGACCTTTTCAAGACATTTGGCTGGGTAGGAGAACTTGAAGCGAGCCCCGAGTCAAATGCCACGTCCAGGCTGTGGGCATTGACATCAGAAATGTGTGACAACAGTGTCCGCTGCAATCAGGGAAGCTTGAGTTGATGGTTAGACACCCAATACATATTAAATGGATAGACTGTGTTTTTTATGTTGCAGAGTGGGGAGACAAAAAGGGACTCTGATGCTGGAATTGGAGCTGAATTTGTCATGTAGTTGAGAAGTGAAGTATGTAAGGAAAAAAAAAATGAGGACTAAGGATAGACCACTACTGAATACACAAAGCAAGCTAAGATAAGGTGATGATAACATGGGTTGGTCCATAGACGGATTAGCAGTGATCAGAGACATGAGCAGAAACTTCAGGAGAGGCTGTTAGTACGGAGGAGATTTCAAGGAAAAGTATCAGTTTTACAGCGCTGAGAAAGCTTGTCTGACGCAGCCCAAAGTACTCGCTGGTGCTGCTTCAGAGGAGGTCATTAGAGACTTTGAGTGATATCAGGTGAATGAAAGGGTCAGAAACTTGGGTCTGAGGCAACTAGCGGGAAGAGCACTTGATACAGTCTAAACAACTCTTTCAGTGGCCTTCGAGAGTTAAAGGAGAACAGGCCAGTTGGCAAGGCAGGTAGGTTCAAGCGTAGGCCGCTGTTAGTACGAGCGAGAGAAGTGTGAAAGGAAGACGCCTTCCTGCCTGCTCTGCTTTGACGCAGATAGCGATAGAGGAGTTGCAAAGCTCTGATGCAGCATGGGTGACGAATGGTCTGTGTTCGCAGTGAAGGCGAAAGATGGGAACTTCGGAAAGCTTATGCTGATCCACCCTCTAAAACCAGTCTCTCCCATAGCTGTGTCAGTCTGCAGGTATTGTAACATTATTTCTAAAGTTCTGCTATTGGAAGGCATTCATTGTGGGGTTTTCTGTTTTTCTTTTGTTCAGCACTGGTTCACTGAGCTTCCTCCTGTCTTAACTTTTGAGCTATCAAGATTTGAGTTTAATCAGGCTTTGGGGAGACCAGAGAAGATACACAACAAATTAGAATTTCCTCCAATTTTGTATCTGGACAGGTACAGTATAATATTATCAACAAAGTCCTAGTATGAATATGAATTAAACCTCACGAGTTTGGTAAGGTTCCTGGTGCGCCTTACACTCGTTTAAATCACAGTAAATTTCTCTTCTAGCTGGACAAGTTATAATTTTCATAGGTTTCATGTATTTCAGAAAATACACATAGATAACAATTTAAGACCTACTGCTACTCTGTGCCAAAACCTGCTTACACTTCAGTCTTTAATTTATTGCTAGGTAGTTGTGTACACAAGCAAAATACTCTGAAAAATCACACTGTTTATGAATCCATTTGGGAATGCAGATGAGTAGTCATATATTTCATGGTATTCCACATAGGCTGCATGGATTGAAGATGATTCTGAACATCAGTGCATGCTTCTTACATGTAGAGGTGAAATACCTGGCTTTCAGTTAGATGCTGAATGTTGTTTGTGAGCCTAAACAACGAAACAGGAGTATTGCTGTGTGGTTGCTACTTAAACCACTTAATTTAGAAGCTTTCTAGTATGTGTTCCTATTCATTTACAAGACGCATCCGTGGTACGAACAGAGCTTTTGACACTGGGTATAAAGCATCTTCTGAAAGCTGTGGAAGGGGGGGCTTAATGGGGTTACCATTTTCTTCAGTTCTGTTTTACTGCTTAATGTATTGTAGGTAAAACAAGGCTCTAAAGAGGATTAGTTTTTCCTAGTATTAAGCAGCATGGCTGATGGGTACAGACCTCGGTTTCAGTGTTGGAGTGCTGTGGGCTGACATCTCTGACTTTCATGTTTTACAGGTATATGCACAAAAACAGAGAAATAACAAGAATTAAACGGGATGAAATCAAGAGACTCAAAGAGTACCTCACAGTTTTACAGCAGAGATTAGAACGGTACTATAGATAACTGTTCCCAGTGTAAATGCAAGTAATATTATGGGCTACATAGAATAACTCCTTTCAACTATGCACTTTGCATGTAGTTATTTGCTCTAAATTTCCCTGCTATATCTCTTTTCTTTTACCGTTTTCCTTGGAAACTGTGTATAAGCACGGTAGTTCTAGAGCATGAAACGTGGTAGGAAAGGCTTGCTTTACTTAATTGCAGTCAGCCAGAAAAAAATCCTTCTTTTTTTTTTTTTTTTTTGTATATGTGAGTCATGGCATTAATATGTTTTATGGTTAACAGATATTTAAGCTATGGTTCTGGTCCTAAACGATTCCCCTTGGTAGATGTCCTGCAGTATGCCTTGGAGTTTGCCTCCAGCAAGCCGGTATGCACATCTCCCGTCGATGACCTGGGTGCTAGTGCCCCTGCCAGCGGCACGCTGCCAGCTCAGACATCGCCCAGGTAAGAGCTGCCTCCTGCTCTCCCAAGGTGAGAGGCCGGTCATGCCCTCAGTGCAAACCCACCTGCTGAGAGAGAGGGGAGGAAGTTTAGCTTCTTCGTTCACTGGGTTAATACAACTAGGCATCTCCGGAGGGGTATAGCATAAGGTTTCTACTCTCTTCCTGGAACTATTTTTCAGCATGACAGACTTAAATAAATAAACCAAAATGTTAATAATCTGGGTTTCTCTCATGCACTTCTAGAAATGTCTTTAGGTGGAGAATTAACCATTTTCAAACCAAGCAGAATTCCACTTACAACTCCAAATAGACACAGTATCTGATGAGGCCACTGCTTCCCAAGTGTGTTTTAAGAATCTGAATTTGGGCAGCATGTATGTTCTGTGGAGCTTCAAGGTTTCTTGTGTCTGCTTTATCTGTTAATTTTTGCCTGGGAGTTAAGTTCCTTTGCTGCTTTGCTGCTTACATTTCTGACTGAGATTGTCAGGAACCTAACAGTCTGACTTTTTAAATATAGACTAGCCAAAGTAACAACATTATTGGACCTCCCTGATGTTCTCATTATTGAAGCTAGTAGTAACTATTAGTAACAGTTAATAAAGTAGGGTATAACTTAGGATAAGGTTTGGCTAGGTAGACACTAACAGCTTATAACAGAGCTTTTTATATTGCAATTGGAAAGTAGGGTTCTAGGTTCTGGTCCAGTCAAGATGGTTAACTTCAGAGAAGTTAAGTAAATGAGTCTAAAAGTCCTTCAAAAGATTTCAGACATCTTGCTGATATAAAGCCAATAGAAATCATCATGATTGATAAGAGAAGGCAAACTTTTAAGATACTACTGTTTGCTTGAAATGCAATATCAGAAGTAGTATACTTTGAACAAAGTCCTGTGTAGGAAGTTTGTTCTGTAAAAATGTAAGTATTATGACTTTTCTGTCAATCTGTAAAAACACAACAGCATGTTATGTGGAATGACATTGTCAGCTCTTAATGTTCTCAGAACTTTCTAAACTTCTGAAGAATCCAAGTTCCTCAGGTTGTATCATGATGCCACACAAAGTTAAAAAAACAGTGGCTGGCTAGAACTTCAGATTCCTTTATGTGCAGGATTATATATAGGTGGTCTTCATGGGAGGAGAAAAATCTGTAACAGATTTTCATTTTTAATATTTTGCTGCTCTTGTAGAATTCTCATAAGTTGGCAACTTTGCTGTTTGAGTTGCAAGACTTATTTGGAACAAGTTTAGATGGCTTGGTGCTAAATTTTCCAGTGTGCCATAAATATCAGAGGTCCTTTAACTGTTGTTGTTCAGTTAAGTTGTAGGTAGGCGACTGGAAAAAGAAAGTCTGCTAGACATAAGACATGAAGAAATTATTGAACACAGAACTTGTATTTACTGGATTTTATGGTCAATGGGCCATAAGACAAGCTGCTGCAATTTTTCTCTCTGCAGTTTGGCAGTAAACGTTTCAAACCACAGTGATTACTTGTATGACGTTATCTGAATGTGTTGAGTAGCATTTCAAGTAAAGCAAACTGTGGCTTGACCAATCCAATTCCTTTATCGTTGGTAATGGCAACCAGAATTGTTATTGTGCTAAAATGTAATACACCACAAAGTTTTCAGAAGTTATGTAGTAATTCCATATTGATGCTGTAGGATTGCACTGTAGGAAATTATTACCTTTAAAATTTGTTTTCAGATGAAAAGCTTATTTTTATGATGTAGCTTTTAGTTTGTATACATGATGATTCAATTTTTGTATTTCATGTTCTGAATGAATGCAGCACAATAGAGCAACAGGGGCCTTCATCTTCAGATGTTCCAAGCACATCTCCTGTACAAAGATCAGTAATACATAAACCATTCACGCAATCACGAATTCCTCCTGATCTGCCAATGCATCCGGCACCAAGGCACATCACTGAGGAAGAGCTGTCTGTCCTAGAAGGCTGTTTACATCGCTGGAGGACTGAAGTAGAGAACGACACTAGAGGTAATGCCACAAGCTGGAGAATGCATTTACCATTGGAAAGGATTTGTGGAACTGGGGGAAATGGCCTTAATGTCCCTGTGTGTGCCGAGTTGCTTGTTTCATACTTCCAAACTTATCTCTAGCACATAGGAAGGGAAGTCAGAGATCGTATAGACTGGAGGTATGTAAACTGAAGATGCAAACTGGGCATTGAGTGAAGCGTACACAGGTGTTTCCACACCGGTTTCTGTGTGTAGCGTTGAGGGGAGTAGAGTGAAACAGAGGTGGGATCCATGCCGAATAACATCTCTGCAGACGTGTCTCAGCTGTCAGTGTGACAGTGGCTGGGCCCATGCTGTGACTTGGTGCTCTGCAGGGGAGTTTATGGTAAAGTGACCCCTTCCATAAAGGAAAATGCAGCAAATTTCTGAGCAGAGGCTTTTTGGAGTCGGTGGAGCTTATGGTCTATTCTGTTGCTCTGTGGGAAACAAGGGAAGTAGTTGTTCCAGCAGGGGTGGGCTTGGCTGAGCTCTAGGAAACAAGCAGCAGTGTATAATGAATCACTCTCTCCACTTTATCATCCGAGAAGGTTTAGTGTTTGGCATGTAGGTAGATAAACAGATGCACCAAATGTGAAACATACCCTTGTTTGGCTTTTAATGAGATGAAAGAAAGATGTAGCCATGTGTAATTATGCAGCCTCATGGAAGAGACCTTCTTTCTTTATTTTTCTTTTAGATTTACAAGAAAGTATATCTAGAATACATCGGACAATTGAACTGATGTACTCTGACAAAACAATGGTCCAAGTAAGTACAACTGCTGCATGAGATAATTCAAAATAGATACTTTTTTTCACTTTAATAAAAGTTCTTAGATACTTGAAAATAGAGCAAGTATACAACAATTATATATAGTGGTTCGAGAAATTTCATTGGAAAAATCTTAATGGGTTTTGCAAACCTTTCTATTATGCACAGTCAGATGAAAGACAGCATTACAATATTTTACAGGTGACATACTTAAGTTTAAGCAACTTTGTGATGAAAAGCCCAAATATGTTCTGTATCTGATCCACTTTTTTGACTTGAATGCAGAACTTCAGCTTTTGTATAACACAACAAAATTTTATCACCCCAATTTGACCATATTGCTAGGTTATCTTATGGCTTTAAGATGGTGAAGCATTAGACGCGAAAAACTATTATTTTTATACTTGATGCTTATTGCCATTGTGTATTGCGACTTCCATGCTAATAGTTGGGAATTCAAGGCTCCTGATTTTAATTTGCAGTTAATAATGCTAGTGGAGGGGTGGCGGTGTTGTTTTGGTTTTTTGTTTTTTTTTAAAACTCTGTCTAGATTTAGTACCAGTCACACTTGACTATTAGACTAAGTTGCCTTTTAGGGAGATTCTCATGCTGTGTAATCTGAACAGCATTTTTAGAATGCTTTACTACGGAGTCGTGGCTCCTCTGGTATTTCTTATGTTCACATGCTCGTGTTTGCTCACTTTGACAGGTTTTAAGGTTAAGGATTTCTTCCTCTGTTACTTTCTGTTAGTAAAAAGAACTATTTTCCTTCCAAGTAAGATCTGTTCAGCTTACAGTTTTCCTTGAGGTACGTTTTCATTTTGTACATGGCTTGTAAGAGTTCCTGGCAGCTGAGCTCTGATGTTAAGGATTTCAGACAGACTTGCCTAGATGGCTTTCTTTAAGCTTGCTACTGGCAAGCATTTTTTTTTTTTTTTTCTTTAATGCTTGTGTTCTAACAGGAAGGCTACAGGCTACATGTCATCTAACAGTAAAATTAAGTAATTTGGTGATCTCGCATCCAAATAGCCTACCTGTGTTGGCTTAGGTGTTATAAGAGGAAATACCTCTGGGTGGCAAATATATTAGTCAGCAATCATTACAATGGAAAAAGGAGATTACTTAGTAAAACGCTTTGTCCTAGTGCAGATTTATGTAATGTAGACTAGATTTTTTTGGTTTTGTTTTGAAACAGAATTCCAGAAATGGAGGAGGATGAAAACGGTATATAGATTTGTAGAGGGAGTTCCTGTGCCATGCCTGAAAGTAGTGGTGTGTGTTAAGTGATTGAAAGGGAGCAAGTAGGTACTGAACGCATCTGAAATCACAGGCTGGAAGCAAAGGCTGCCCTTCTGCAGCTCAGCTGGTTTTGTCCTGTGGGTGTTATGGCACAGTAGGAAGGAGGCAGGTGCATATAGCTGTCGACTTTCCCCCTGCCTGGCTCTGCATCTGGGCGAGTGGATAGCTGAGTATTGCCCCATTCTCTGGGAGCAGATTCACAGTATCGATCTTTTCCCCTGAATGATACAGTGGCAGGGCTGAAAGCTTTTCTCTTGTGAGTCGATAAGGTCCAGGCACATAAAACTAGACTTTTTAAGGAAAATGTATTGTATTTGCAGGATACTTCCTAGTGTTTGTATGAACTATTTAAGAAGCTCTTAATCTTCTCCTTGTGTCCCCTTTTGATTCTAAGGAAACTACAGTTGTCCATAAAACCCTTGTCAAATTGTCATATGAAATATATTCCCGAAATTCTTATTTTGTCATGTCCCGAATGAATAGATTTTTATCAGCTGCTTATGGGAGTATTTCCTTCCTTCTGTGAACTTGCTGTGAGGAAATGAGACACACCAGTTTTTCCTGTGGGAATTCATCTTTGACATACCAGCTTTGATAGATCTGTTCTGTAGCTACATGTGACAAGAGTGGTAAAGCTCCATTTCTGTTCCATGAGTAGCACGTGTAAGCTAAGAAGCTTAATGCCAACTATTTACTTGTTGTGTTGCCCTGTACCGTTAATTGCTGTGGATATAATGGCTTATCGCAAGAGATGCTTGTTGGCATTGAACTTGCCTGTCCCCAGCCACAGACCTCTGGGGAACCGTCCTGGAAGCTCAGCATGGACGACCCACAGCCGGTCCTGCAGAGCTGGCGCAAAGGGTAGGCGCCCTCAAGCTGACCCAGTTAGCATGGTTTTAAGTAAAATGATTTAAACTCACCTGGGGTTTTAATGCCCTATTTTAAGGTGAGGAAATTTTATTGTCGAAGTCTAAAGAGACTTCACTTTTTTTTT
Source organism: Nipponia nippon (assembly GCF_047370975.1). Lineage (NCBI taxonomy): Eukaryota > Metazoa > Chordata > Aves > Pelecaniformes > Threskiornithidae > Nipponia > Nipponia nippon. The sequence continues at coordinate 23,220,588 of NW_028262336.1, forward strand.
AATCAGGATCTGCATATCTTTTCATGTGCGTATGCATGGGCTTGCAATAATTTTAGGAAGGCTTTCACACTGTTTTGATAACAGATGTTAAAAACCCCAGAGCATTCAGATTTAAGGACTTGCTAGGATTTCTTCTGTGTATACTTCTTGTGTTTGGGAGATTTACAGTGCGGTTTGGTCTCTGGGATGACAGTCTGTTGGATTCCAGCTGCTGTGCAGTCAGCCAGCTTTACAGTTCAAGGGGGGGTTGCAAAATCGCCAGTACTTGCATATAGCCTGGAAGAGAATGACCAGGTTAAAAATAACTTCAAGGAGTTCCTCAAGTAATAGTTTCATATGTATTTATGGTTACTAACTATTGTGGTGCTCAAATGATACTTGCAACAAATATTTAGTACACCTTATGTTTAAATAGACAATTTATCTTCAGTCCAGACTGTGACACCAGTAAAAGATGGCTTCATTTTTTTTCATCCTAGCCAAGCTGCTGTCATTCAGGCATACTGTGCATAGCAGGGAAGATCAGTTTTCCCTTTTGTGTTGCATGTGCTGTTTCAGCAGGTTAAAATGAACCGATCACTAAGATGCTTTTAAAAGACTTGTGAGGAAGGAAGCACTCGTTCATTCTGCTTTCTCCTTCAGCTTTCCAACTACTTATGTAGAAACTAAGTTTCCTGTTCTTCTTCCTTGTCGATGAACACATGTAACCTGGGATGCTTTTTGCATTGATTCTAGAAACTGGTATCTTCCTTCTCTGCCTCAGGAGGAGGAGAGGACCTCTTCATGTGTTCCATCCTTCTCTTAGCAATGTTTTTACTGATAAGTTTAAAATAGCGGCAAACAGTTGTATTCCCATTCTACTGTAAGAATTTTACCTCTGGGTAATGGAAGTATTCAAGTCCCAGATATTCCTTTAAATAAACTCTCTTACTGGCACGTAGAAAGCACAGAGTTTATTACCTTGAATTTGCATATGCCTTTCCAAACTTCAGGACAAGTTTACCAGGTGAGAACTGGAGCAAACCGTAGACGTTCAAGGCTGACATATTTAATGGTATTTGTCAATACAAGGAAAGCAGGAATATTAAGGAATTAAGAAAAGAGGATGCCTGGCAGTAAAGGCAGCACAGTAGACATTTATGCTATAGACTCACTAATGTTTTTAACATCTCTTTACTAGTAGTGGTAAGTAAAATAGTTCAAAGTCCTTTTGCTTAATGGGTTGCTAGTTTTACCTTTTTATTTTTCCTCTTTGTCGTGTTTTGATCCTGTGTAACTTTTTTGTTGAATTTTATTTAATGTAGCTATTATTGCTAGTAGGCAGTAGGAACTAAATGCTGGCAAGGAGAGTTTGACATTTTGTAGTTTCTGTTTTTTGTTTGTTGTTTTTTTTTTTTTTTTTAAGGTTCCTTATAGGTTGCATGCTGTGCTAGTTCATGAAGGTCAAGCTAATGCAGGACACTACTGGGCATATATTTATGACCATCACCAGAACAGATGGATGAAATACAATGATATTTCTGTGACAAAGTCAACTTGGGAAGAGTTGGAACGGGACTCTTTCGGTGGTTACAGGAATGCCAGTGCATATTGTTTAATGTATATCAATGATAAGGAACAATACTTGATACAAGGTAATATTATGGATATGTTTTCTGCATGATATAGAATAGCTGAATACATTGATAAAGCGAGCTTCTTTCAGATAGATTTCCAGATTTTTGAAATGGTTTTAATAATTATTGAAAGCTCTATTTATGCTCGTAACTGACAGTCAGATTGTTTTTGTGGGTGGAACAATTGCTCGTCAACTTTTAGATTAATAAAGATAATGCCAGTGTTTCAGCATTATTAAGAGAGCAAAATAAATTAAGTTTATTTGTAAACTAAGCTAGTTTTTAAACATTTTAGCCAGGTGATCACATGTTCAGAATTTTGGAGATGTCATCTCGCTGAAGATTAGAACAGAAATATGAAAATACAGAAATTTACCTTCCTGACATTAAAATCCTCGTGTAGCTGCTCTTTCATAAGCTTCAGAACTCTGAACTTTACTGGAGCATGGAAACTTGAAGCTTTATGCAGTATATTGAAATGTGAATAACTTAGCCCTACCAACGACACATTAAACCAAACTAATACATGGATTGGGAAATCTTTTTTTGGGTCATGTATTAGTATGTAACTATAAGGCATGTATGGAAGTGTTTGGAGGAGGGCAAAGATCCCTTAGCATGAGTTTTGTGGGGCCTGATAGTGGTGGCTAGGGAGCTGACTGTGAAAATGGCCAGAGATTCAATAACAGGTGGTGGATAATTTTCATGTTCCTGTCTTTTCATAGGGTGGAAAGCTAGACTGTGCATTTGTTTAGTTTTTAAATGAGAACCGATATTAACCTTGACATTTCTCGATTGCCAGATTAGTAGTGGACTTGCAGCCGCAGGGTTTATGGGCCCTTGTAGGGTGGCTGTGCCACTCTAAGTCTGAGGCCTGCTTGCTGGGGGACAGTTACCGCTGACTGATCCCCCAGCATCTGGGATACTCTTGCAGAGACCATTCTCGAAGCAAAAAGGAAGGTTACTTCATGTAGCTGGTGTTCTTATCAGTTGACTTCCCAAATCCCCGTAGGCCCATTCTCCTTCTCCTTTTCTGCTGGGAAGTTGAGTTGTGTCCAACTCCATGTGGCAGTAATGTAATCAAGCTATGGTGGGTTTTTCTGTGACTTTTTTTTTCTGAATGTTCACAATCTTAGGGTGCTCATGGCCCAAAAGGCTCATCTTTCAAAATGGCAATGACCTGATGGTGCCCAAGAATGTAGAACTCAAAGATCACAAGAGCAGTAGCCATGCATCTCAGTAGCAGACGAGTGCCTGACAGATAATAAAACCAGTTAAAAGTAATATACTTGTGGGGTTTTGGTGGTGTACTGTATGTTTCCAGTAATTCACTTGAGGAAACTTGTTGAACATACTTTCTTTTCCCCTATTCTTTCTTTCTCTGAAATTTATATTTCATGTTACTGCAGAGGAGTTTAACAAAGAAACGGGACAGATCCTTGTTGGAATGGACACGCTGCCTTCTGATCTAAGGGATTACGTCAAGGAAGACAATAAACGTTTTGAAAAAGAACTCGAAGAATGGGATGCAGAACTTGCTCAGAAAGCACAGCAGGAGAAGTTGTTATCTCAGATACCCAGGGCACCAGCACCCTCACCTGCTCCAGGTTAGCTTCTTGTGCCTGTTTGTAAAAGCAGTAGAACCAAAAATCACTGGGTTTTGTATATATTGTTTTGCAGCTTAAGAAAGGCAAAAAAGTTAATTTGTGTAATCTTAAATTATAACTATTTACTTGGCCAAGGTAACTGCACTTGAAGTTTAGTCTGTCGGGGTTTTTCTGCATTTTATTTTTTATTTAAAGAAAAAACATTATTTGTTAGTTCTTCCGCCTTTTCCCTCCCAGTTGTGCTTAGCTTTTACTAAATTAATTCTTTTTCCCATAGGAACTTTGGCCTTTTAAGGTAGGTAATTATTAACAGGTCTCACCAGTCTGCTTTGAGAATTTATTAATCCATAAGTGATGTATAGTCTTCAATTCTGAGTGATTGAGTAGACGACCTACCTTCTTATTTTAAATTAGGACAAAATTTAGATGTGAAGAGAAGAATAATTTATTTGGTGTGATGTATTGAATAGAGTTAACGATAGTAAGGCCCACTCTAAGAAATTATTATGTAAAAATGAGGGTGTTAAAACTGGAAAAGGCTGTGAACAGCAACAGTGAGGCTGATGCTGTTAGGAACCTAGTTAATAAAGACCACTGGCAATCTGACTAAAAAACATACGCCTGCTTTGACACAGAAAAACCTGTAAGGTTTTAGGTTACATCCACCTTTTTGCTCCATTGCAGAAGGCTGTATGCACATTATGCGAAAGATGACATGATGGATTTGTGTAGTGAGACTGCTGTCCAGATGTTCTCATTGTTATATTTGAGTCATTAAGACTGAGTGTATATTCTCAGAACTGTATGACTACAAACTGAACATAAAAAGTGCAGTGATTTAATGACATTTTGCAAACCCTGTAGAGAGTGACTTTATCTTCTATGTTTTGACTCCACATATACTTTTGAGACTGGTTTTAGTTCTTTTGTTAGTTATGGAACATACTAAATGAATGTTTTATCTGCTAAAATTTGCTTTCATCATGTAAGGAATATAAGACACTATGCTAATCAATTTTATTGCCCTCAAGTGGGAAGACTTTGAGATTTCCCTTAAGGTAGAACAATATAATGTGTTGATTATTTTGCAAAGTAAAAATACATCTGGCACTCAAGCGGCTGTAGGTCATTCTATATATTGGGTCTGTATGCCGCAGAAAGTCCCAGCAGAATCTCATCTTTGTTCTCAGTCGTCCCCTGTAGGACTGATGAACACCCCTCACTCGAGAGCCTTAATGGGTCTATAGACAGGACAGGTCTGTTGTCCCTGTTATGAAATCATGGGTCCATTTATATGAAAGTGTTCAAAATGACCTGAGACACAGACTGGTGTAAACTTGTGCTTGTGAGTGGTGTGACCTACCCTGCATTTTCTGTGTAGGTTACCTTATCTATGAGACAGTGATCCAAATAAAAGTAATCGATTCAGAATTCATGCTTATGTTAACACACAAAACTGTTATTTTATTTCTGTCACTAAGTTCAAGCAGGAGAACCAGAATATTTAGAACAGCCATCAAGAACTGATCTTTCAAAGCACTTAAAAGAAGATTCTGTACAAGCAATCAATAAAGCTTTAGCTGAACAAGAAGATAGAGGTCCAGAAGCTATAATGGATACGGTGAGGATATTTTGAAGCTTGAAATACTTCTTTTGCTTTTATTTTGCAAGTGGAAACGATACAATAGCTGATAAAAGGGTGTGTGTGTGGAAACTTTGAACTGAAAATTACTATTTCTTCAGGGACTGTCCAACACTGAAGTCCATCCAGAAAGTGTGTACTGCAGTAACGGGTGTAGTAGAAGAAAAATACTAAGATAGATGTCCTCTATGCAATTAAAGTACTTGTGGAACGTACAGCATATTTTTCAAATGACAATCATGTTTGTGCCCACCATCTCTTCAAAATGGTACATGGCTCCATTTATTTTTGAGGAGTAAACATTGACATTCCATGTAAAAGACTTGAAAAATACTGATTTAAACATTCAGGTTTTTATCTGAGAAATATAAGATTATAATTTAGTTCCCTTGAAAGACCTATGGAAATTAAAGTAACGTTCAAAAATAAGGGGTTTTTCAACAGTATTCTGTAGCTTTAATGCAAATTCACAACTTGGTGAAAATTATTTTTTTTGTGGTTCATCAGATGCATATATTATCTTAAAATGGTTATAAGAATTAGTGTTGGGTGATTCTGTTTTCACTTCATACTACAAATACTAAGAGGAATTGCAAATTGACTACTTCATGAGTTATTAATGAAACTAATATTTAACAGGCTTTTTTCCTTCCAGAAAATTTTTTTTGCTTCCCTGTAAGTATATAGATAAATGACCAATGTATTTGTCACAAAAGCAAGTGCCTTTAAAGCAATACATGCATCTGTCTCGGAACTGTATCCGTAAGGATAAAACATACGAAATGTATAGAATAGCTTCCTTAGGCACCCCTAATAACCACTAGAGATACGAACAATTTAGATCTGCGCAAAATTTCAAGCGTGCTTCCTAAGTTCAGGTATGAATCCTCATTAAACAAAAGCACCCTAGCCCCAGATATCTTTGGGGCCAAGAGGAAAGTGTGAGCCTCTGAAAATGACGTGAGAAATCGTTGATTCTTACACCCGACGTGTTTTCCATCCCTCTCTCCTGTGGTGTCAGGAGGGCAGAGAAGCAGGCTTTCTCTGCTAAACTGCAATCAAAGCCAACAGGGAAACTAATCTAACCCTTGACGAAAAGATGCTCTACCGCTAATGCTTTAGGCTACTGCATATCTGACTTCCTTGAGTTCTCAGAATACAGAACAGCTTAGGGGGAGCCTGTTTAATATGAGTTACCCCCAGCTGAAGGGGTAGCTATGAAGCTACCAGACCCATGATAAAATGTCTTGCTTGATGCTGTCCTCATTCTAGGGTCTGTGGGATTCCATGCCGGTGGGATGTGGAAAAATCTTGGACTTGATTCCATGGATCAAGTGTTTTACTTTAGGCTAATGACATTTTACACAGTGATCAGCCTTAGGACTTTACAAGATGTGGTTGAGGAACCACATGGGGAACAACATGATAGGCTTAATGAGGCAGATGCCGGTTGTCTTTTCCAATATTTCCTCTGCATTATTCTGCAACAAGGTGGATGGCTCTTTAAAAATAAAAACAACAAACCCCCAAACCATGCAAGCTCTTTTATTTAGAAACAAATGTATTTCAGCTGTTAGAATCTAAAGCCAATTTCTAGCTAATCTGAAGGTACTCTCTTAATGTTTAAAAGCTGCTCTCTGTATACCCAAATTTAACTTAGGCAGAATTGTGCTTCCTTCTCAGTGTATCAGCATGCTTTTTCATTATTCTGCTTCCATATGCATTCTGACATGCAGGCATATGTTCCTTTCCTCCACTTTTTGTTTGTCCATTTTAAAAGAAGGAAAGCCAACATCAGAACATGTAACAAACAGGACTGTAGGTTAGTCACCACATGATCATTTATGTCCATTTTCTCCCCTTTTGTCTTTTTTTTTTCCCTACCCTCTGCACAGTCTTCCTCTATATTTATACGGTGCTGGGTGTAGATAGATCCTATACGTGTTTCTGGAATCTTTGTTAAAAAATGAGACTATTGTAATAGTTGCAGAATAAGTAGTATGGCACTCTGTGACTGCTTAGATTAGAGTCAAGGTTTAAGTTCTGCAAATGTTGTAAACTGGCTATTATACAATGACAGACCGTAGGAGCTGAGCTTTGCCTCTGTTGTTGTTTAAAACTTACTTTAACACAGCAAGAATTTCAGCGACTGACGTACTCTTCCCCTGATTTTGTCGAATTACTTTTCTAAAAAAGTAAATCTGTTGAATGTAATGCACCTTTAAATATTTTTTTCAAATATATCTTAATTGCTAGAGGCTTTTTTGTATTTTTTTTTCCCAGAGCATCAGGAAATGTTAGCCTTTGGCTTGTTGCCATCCATTAGTATGAATTCATCAGATACTTCAGTTACATTCCACAAAAAAATTACTAAATATATGAAAAGAAGTGGTGGTTCACAGACTCATCCTTTAACAACTGCCTTAAATTTGTAATGGATGTTAGAGTTGCAATACTGGATACTAACCTGTAGAGATGTAATTAGTGAATAAAGGACAAATGAAATGTTTTTAATAATCATGGCTTAATTTTAAAATGTACTGCTTAAACAATTAAGAAACTGTAAGTAATTAGATATTATAAGTGATATTTATAATTTTTTTCAGAACTTCAGCAGTGCACATAATTTTACTTGATCAGCCTGTCAGTTTGCGTGTCTCTAATTTTATCTTTTTTTTTCTTTTGATGATTATTTCCCCCCACACATACTGATAATGATTTTCTTCTGCAGAGCTCTGATAATGCCCCAGCTCAACCAGCTCCTAACCAGCGAGTGGTAGAGGTGGCGATTCCTGATGTAGGGACTTTTGTGATTGAGTCAGAGGAGGGGGGTTATGACGATGAGGTACATTTGATTGCAATTGTGTGCACCGCTCCTCCTCGGTGCTTTCTTGTGCTGCCTGATGAGAATTTTTGGCATGTTTGCACATCATGACACCTAACAGATTTCTGCAAAACTAAATGCTTAGCGATTTGTAACCTTAACAATGTCTTAATTTGTAATGAAATATGAAAGGAAAGCACTAGCTATTCTAATTGGGCACGCTTTGCATGGTACCTTTTACACTGGAGGTATATTCGTCTTTTTAGCTGTGGAAGTTGAATGTTTGTGTTAGGCCAGATAGCCTTTGAAATGCTGGTGATAGACTGCGGACTATTACATTATTTAAAAAGTGACAGGCTAGTGAGTGACGTTCTTAATGTTTGTGCTTTCTTGTCAGTCCAGTAAAGCTAATGTTCAAGTCCGATCTCTTATTTGCCAAGGTTAAGCTTTTCAGACTTCAAGGATTAGATTATCCATGGAAATAACCTGAAACTGATCTAGCTGGTAGACCGGCCTCTTCCAAAGCTTAAGGGGAAAAAAAAAAAAAAAAAAGGGAATTTTTTCCCAATTCAGACCCAGGGTGGTGCATGTACCTGGTACTACTTGAGGAACAGGTGAGAGGCCCATCTTATCCTGAGAGACGTTATTTTCTGCTGCCCTATTTTTAGCAGCAGAAAGCAACGCTGCCAGGTCATCAAACAGTCCTGCCTTGACACTGCTTACTCCAAGTTTGTTGTGGTTGGGGACAGCGTTGGTGCAGCCCGTGTTCTCGGGTGTCTGAGCACGTGGTGGTGTTGGGCTATGGGAGCTTTTGCTTCCCTAGGCAAATATGGGTATTTCAGGTCATTCTGCCCTGTAATTGTGATCAGTTGTAACTGGGAGTATGGGATGGGGAATAAAATGATTTAATTGATATTGTCACAATGAGTTTGGCTCCTCACAGATGTGTAGTCTCCACCTTTAAAGACACGAGGATTTAGCCTCACCTAATGACCTGCTTTTTTGGGGTTTTTTCTTTTTCTTTTCTGCTATTGTCCCCATGCCATTGTCTTTCTAGAGGATGATAACTTTCTTCCTGATTTCCCTGTTCCTTTTTTAAGTATATTCACTTTTTTGTTGTTCTTATGCGTGGGAAACTCTTCCGGAGAGCTTAGGGTTCTTCATCTTTTGTTGCTGTGCCAGTTTCTGTGCCAGCTGTACTTTGGGCAGGGAGAGAGGGAGTGTTTTTTCTTTGCTCACAGATAACAAAGTGAGTAACCTAGCTGTATCAAATTGTTTGTATATAACTGATGTGAATAGCTGCGAGATGTGTGTTTTATGTTTGGCTTTGTGTTTGTTAAATGTTTTGGGTTTGGTTTTTAAGAATTTGTCTGCAAATGCTTCAGGGACCAATTGCATTTGCAGCAATGTATCCCTTATTTTGATGTTGAAATACGCATAAAATACAGGCACTGTAGTTTACTATGTTTTTAGTATAGTATATATAAAGTGTGATTGGGTGATTTTTCTACTTGAAACATCTCTTTTTTTTTTTTTTTTTTTTTTAATCCTTTGGTGGTCATGGATAGCACTCATTCAGTATGCAGTTTCTGATGGATACTAATGCTGAACAATGCATGTTCCTTTCCTGGGAAGTTTTGACCATATAACTTTTAAATTGTATTTGACACAGTTCTTCAATTTTTTTTGTAAGCTTCCTTTAATCATATGTTGTTACAGTAAAAATATATACACATACCATGACTGATTCGCAGAATAAGCACACCAGATCTGTATTGAAATGTGCCATTTCAATGTATGCATGCGTTAAGTTGCTTTTTATCTTGCATGAGACTAAGAGCATATTGAATTTGGTCATTAAAATATTAATCATTCAAAACTTTTACCTTAAATCCCTTGTGGCAGGTCATGCTGACCCCGAACATGCAAGGTATTATCATGGCTATAGGTAAAGCCAGGAATGTTTATGACAGGTGTGGGCCAGAAGCAGGGTTCTTTAAGGTACAACTAACATTTTCAACTTTTTCTCCTCTGACTTTTCTTGTTAGATATGCCTTCTCCCTTCACCCTTTGATGCATATTAAGACTGTTCCAGTGTTTATACATACTCTTCTATGATATCAGTCCTCCATTTAGATATTTCTGCCTTGAAAAGCAGACAGCTGTTTCCCTGTTGATTCAGCAGTAACGCTGCCTTGATATTAGTAGTTTATATACCTTTCTGCATTTTACCTTTCTAATAATAGGAGTAAGTAACATGAAGCCTAGATGTGTAATCAATAAGAATATGTATTTTTTTTCCCCCTGTTAGTAACAAAACCCATGCCTTCGCTAGACTGTTTGGGACATAAGGTTTTTTTTTTTCACCCAGGGACATCAGTGTTTAGTCATTTGTTGTTTATTTCAAAGAGATGTTCTTGTTTTGTACTTCTTAAAAGATTTTTAGTAAATCTAAATTACTGCCTTTTGCGTAACTGCATGGGTGTCAATACTATTTATTTATGCAGTGTTTTATTACTGGGAATTAGACATTAGGATTTTTTGTGGCTGTTACTCTTCACAATGATACCAGATTTAAAAATGTGTTAGTCTTCTTAAATACACAAACTTCTGAGAATTTTTAGCTCATGATCTTTTGAATGTTCATGGTATTAGAAAAGCAATTACTTTGACATGATGTAAAATCCTCTCAAATGTGATTTGTAGGGGGGAAGAAGTTTCTTGCTTGTCACTGAGTAGCAGTCTGTTTTCCTCTTAATTGTTATGGCGTAGTTGTACTAGAAGAGATTGTAAAAACCAAAAGAAATAATAAACCCCAAACAAACAAAAAACAAACACACACACCACCCCCACCCCCCCAAAAAAAATTCTCTAACCCCTTGGTAAGGAAATTGAAATCTCATGGGTTTGCTTGTTTGTCTGGTTGGCGGGGGGGGGTGGGTTTGCAATGGATAGTTAGAGAAGTGTTGTGATCCCAACACTTGTTTGCAGGGCTGTCTCTGTTAACCATGCCTGCCCTCAGGGAATGGAGAGGCACCTGCCATAGCTGCTGTTTAATGAAATGGGTTTTGTTATCAGATGAAATCTCATGTTACTCCATAAACTTATTGTAAAAGTTTCTACGATGTTTTTTAATACTGTTATACTCTGGGTTTCTTCATGTGTGTTTTGGTTTTTTTTTTTAATAAAACGAGGGTTTACAGAAAATTGTGGGGTTTTTTTTCCTATGATGTGTTTGGTTTAGTGTAACCCAGGTAAAACCCATTTGATGTGGGTCATTGTTACTGCCAAGGTTTCACTCCCCCTTTAGATCTCAGGCTTGAGACGTGACTAATACAAACACATTAAGGTATTTCTTGATCAATGACCTTTTGCAGTCTTCCTTCTTTAAACTTAATAGATAGTTCCTTGCAGAATGTTTGCCTTAAGATCTTTATATAACATTCTTAGTGACAAAATGAAAGCACATAATACTTTTTTTCTAGTGTCCCTTTTTCCTGTAGTCTGTGTAAAGAAATAGTGTTATTTTTTCATTGTACATAGGATTTCTGAATCTGTCGTATACCATTTTATTTTGTTTAAATACATATATAAAAAAAAATAGGTTGTGCGTTGCATTTTTTCCTACTTTCTAAGTAATTATCTGAAAAATTAAATGTCTGACAGCAATTGCTTTTTGTTTCTGGCCTACCCCAATAAACAGGGTTTAATTGTGTAGTTATCCATGTGGGTTTTGTAATGGTAGAACTTCTTCTGATGTAAGATAATAGAAACTCTGGGGCTTTTGATATTTATAATCGGTTCTCCCAAACTTCCTTTTTAATGATAATGCATATGGTTAGTATTTAAAAATATTGATGCAGAACGTTCTCTTAAGTTTTAAAGCTCTCCACATGCTCTGTGTTTAAGCCTGTATGAATAGTATCCTACCCACGTGTTTAGTCCTGAAGCAAAATGTGTATAAGTAGAGAATGGGAGCCCAAATTTGTGATAGTTAAACATCAGGAAGTTACCTGCTACTGCCAGGTATTTCAACATAACGGAATATGAAATATTGAACACATTTCTGCTGCTTTGGAGCTCTATTTTGTGCATATGTTGTATTGAAACTTTGCTAATGTGTGAAACTACTGTGTTATTTGTTTTGAGTTGACATTTATTGTTAGCAAACCATCTGATCACCTCCCTGTTTTGAGAGATAAATTATGGAACATATTAACATTTGTCACCATTTTTCTAATTATTTTTCTTGTTGTTCCTCTTCTTCATGCTGTATAGTTTCAGAGAATAAAATCTAATGAACATAACAGATGATGTTCATTAAAATCTAATGTGCTGGCAAAGCTGGAAAAGTTAATGCTTCTGATGACCTCTAAAATATTCAGTGAGGACTCCATCCTGCCCTACAGGGGATTAATACTATTCATATTGAACTATTATTTTCTTCAGAAATCCTGCAATTTTGATTTTTGTTGAAAGACATTTTTCATTCTCACTTAGTGTTTCCAAAATCATACATGTTTGTTAAACTTCCTGTAGAATTTTTAATTCATGTATTTGCATTTTAACCATGTATTAAGGGTACCTTTTTTACCTTATGAGACTTTAGAAGATTCTTTTAAGTCAAGTGTCTGAAATCTTATACTGCTTTGGACTGTAAATGCTTAAAGAGTCCTCTCTAGGCATTGGATAAACCTTCTCTCAGGGAGACGTAGCACAGGATTGGGACTGCTTTTGAAATAAAGGTCTACCTGGGGTTTTGGCAGGCTTAGCTGGGGAGAGACAGGAACAACTATTACCATTTGTCTGGTTTTTTTGGTGGTTTTGTTGTTGTTGTTTTTTTTTTTTTTTAAACATAGTTCAGACTTGTTAGAAGGGTGGAGTATAGAATCCTTAAAAAATTATTTTTGTAGGCAAAAAGCCATGGGACGTGAAGTATCCTGTTAGTGTCTGTGATGTTTAAGAGTTAAAAGCCAGAAAGAATAATGTATATTTTTAAAATTATTTAGGCAATTAAATTGGAATACACGCGTCTGCTAAAATTAGCCCAGGAAGATCCACCCCCTGAATGTGATTACCGTTTGCGTCATGCAATTGTTTACTTCATCCAAAACCAGGCACCAAAGAAGATAATTGAGAGAACATTACTGGAACAGTTCGGAGATCACAATCTTAGCTTTGATGAAAGGTAATAAGATCTGCATGTCTCATTTCTTGTGCTTACGAATGTTCTCTGATGGGTGGCGACGCCCCTTCGTCTTCAGATAGTGCACGTAATAGAGGGAAGGCTAGCATGTTTGTTTGGTGTTATCTTTTGGCTTGCAAGTATATTTTGTAAAAAATATAATCTTTATAAAAATCTCTCGAAAAAGAGTAAATAAGTTGCGTTTCTACCCTTATGAAATAAGGAGAAATACTCAAGTGTTGCTCATAATTTTGCACATAGATTTCTGTACCTTCTTTAAAAACACTGTGTAAGGCTGTGTGGTTTGCATTCTTCACTGTCCTGAAAGCCAGCAGTAGACAGCAAAGCCTTGCAGGCTATATGGGTAATTTACTTGGATGTAAGACAAGGTCTCTTTTCTACTCGAAATTCCATATACTTACTTACTTTAAAGAAATGAATTGAAAGGTAGAGAACATTAGTCTGATTTCTGCATAGTGAATAATCCTCTAATGTTACCTTTGCAAAGTAAATATCAAGGAGTTTCAAGCCATCTGAACTTTAAATTAAAAAGAAAGACTGAGCAATGTGGCAATTTTGCAAAATAAAACAAGAAGTAATTCTTAAATAGCACAGACCTCCATCACATGTACTTCTAAAGAATGCCCTCTGCTGCTGATTATACCATGCATAATAAAAAGCACATTTTCCACAGTGTTTTCATATTGTTTTGCATAAGGCTGTAGCTTATACTGTTTGAGACTGCTGTCTTTGTATGGATAATATTCTTTGCGAATTTCCAGTAATCTTCCATGATTTCTTGTTGCTTTTTGTAAGGTGCCGTAACATAATGAAGGTTGCTCAAGCTAAACTTGAAATGATAAAGCCAGATGAAGTAAACATGGAGGAATACGAGGTCAGTATTTTTTATGCTTTAAATTAAACTGTAACATGAAATAGTTATCAGTAAGCTCAATTTTATCTTCACAAATTTCTTCTTGTCTTCCACTAAGAATTTAAAGCTGGTTATTGAAAGACCATTTATTTGTAGGAATGCTGCTCTTACCAGGTGATCTAAAGCTAGTTTTTCCACATAGTAGTTATTCCAATGACTTGAGCCATAAATACATGTCAAGTTTTAGTCTGTCCTTACTCCTTAACGTGTCTTGACGTCACTAACAGTATTTCATAATTTATCACCATATGAGCCAACTGGCTTTCTCTAGTCAGAAACAGCTAGCAGTGAAGGAGTGAGAGTGGTCCAAGCCCAGCATTACACATCTTGAGAACTGGGTCACAGGCGCAGTCGCATTTGTGCTCTTCCTCCAGCTGTCTCTGCAGCCGTTCCCATTTTCTTAGGAGCACCAGATTCTTTTGTTTGCTGAGACCATACATAACCAGTTTGCATTTACTTTTTCCTCCTGCACTGTTTAGAAAAACTTGGAAAGAAGAGCAAATCTCAGACATTAAATAATCATGACTAATATTTGCCAAAATAATTCATCTCATATTTAAAGCTAAGTTTGTAGCTGGTTTTACAACATCAGTTTCAACTCTGCGTAATACTGTTCATTACGGCCTCTTAACAGGGGATATTTATGTCCTAGGCGGATTCCAGTGTACCACTTAAACCTCATTGTTATGCCTGTAGGTCCAAACAGCTTGTCCAGGAGGAGTACGGGAGTAATCTTCCCCTCAACAAACCAAATGAAAAACATTTACTTGTCCGTTCTCATTACCATGTGTAGGACCTAGAGTAGATGCCTACTACATAAGTGTCCTGTCCCTGGCCTGTGAGGGGAAACAACTCTCATAGTGGGATTTCTGTTGCATTTTTTTTAGGCTGTGCAAGGCTCAATATCTTATTTTCTGAATGGCATTGCACAGGTAGAATAAACAATTCTGGGCTTAGCTTTAAGAGTGAGGGAGTGGGGTGTCTTCTATTCCCCTACGGATGCGTGCCACTCTTTTAGCTCCTGAGGCAGATAGTTGTTGGTTTCTCCAAAGATTTGATCAGTATTTGTCCTGTGTAGCGAGTTGGCACTTCATGGACCCTTTCTCATGCTCTTTGTATTGAATCTGTAAGTGGCTATGTGTTATGGTATGCTGTCCCCTATTTTATATTTATTAAGCAATTGAAAGTTGGCTACTAACCAACTGCAGTAAAATCGCCTTTCTCACTTATTTACCTGTAAACTGTACCACTAGTCACTTTGTATAAATGGCGATGCAGTAAGATAAATGTTTTGCTCTGGTATAAATATCTCCACAGTCTGAATTGCATTTGGGTTTTTTTGTCACTTCCCATGTAATGTTTTCAGGCTTTTTCTCTGTCATTCTTATATTGAAAGTTAAGCTTAATATTAAGCTTATGAAAAAGCTTTCTAACACTTTCTGAGTAAATAACTGAGTGTAATATAGGGAAGAAAAAAAGGCTGTTAGCCTCTCAACTCTTCTTGAGAAGAAAAAGGGGATCTCATATAATTCTGACTGTGTTTCTCCAAAGATGCTTTGTGTTCCTTTCAAATGGTAATGCATTCTGTAAAAATAATCTAATTTAGAAATATTTTAGGTATTTAAGAATTATCTTTTTATTGAGGGAGGGGGGGATGCAGGTAGACTTCTCCCACATGCAAGCTGACTAGGAGTCCTTAGCACTTACTGTGAGTGTTCAGCACTAAGTGTGTGGTTAAAAAAAAAATTGTATTTCATGTTTGTGGATGAAATTCTATATACCCTTTCTTATATGCAGAGATGGCATCAAGACTATAGAAATTTCAGGGAAACAACCATGTTTCTCATGGTAGGATTGGAGTTTTTCCAAAAAAAGAGGTAAGTGGTAGTATAGAACTCAAATGTGGTAGAGCAATTTGAAGGCAAAATGTAATGTTGATAAGTAAAGCTATTTTTAAAATTAAGAGTTGTTTAATGTGTTCTTCATTTTATTTAAGCATTTATTCAGTCCATTAATCTCTTTAGTCTTGCATTTACCTCAAAGTTTCCCACAGCTTCCTATTCTTAATCTCCATTTCTTCTTGCCTTATCAAGCCATGTACTCTTTTCAGAGCACCTTCCACGTGCACCTGTATTCCTCCCTCTCTCCTAATCCAAGTGCTCTGGGTATACATCAGACATAAAAATCTTTCTTCTCTGGCACCACATGTGCGCATACATTTATCTGCTTTCATCAGCGATCACAATTAGTCAAGTCCCCATCTTATCCATCTTTTTATTGGGTCTTCCCACAGAAGCAATTTTGCCTTCTGCATTTGTCTGAGCCAAAATTCCACCTGTGATGGGCTTTAAAGGTCAGGAAAAAAGAACACATTTGAGGAAAACTATCATGCATAACTATCATAGTTGTAGCTGATTCTTCTTAGCTCCATGAGACAATGGTGATTCATTCCCTTTTCCAACCAAGTCAGGAATTGTGGCTATGTAAAATTGGTGCCATTTATGTACTTAATGCACTACAGCTAAAACTTATACTCTGATCTGCTACACACAACAGGGATAGCGATTACAGTATAAATGGCCTCAAAGCATTCTGCAGAAGAGTCTTTGAAACAGAATTGTTCAAAACTGCCTTTTCCTCCCATGCCCAGCCAAAGGCACAAAATGATTAGCTGCAAAATATCCAGTGACTGACATCTGTTGTGGGAAAATTGAGCTAGCACATGATAAAAATTTTTGACTGTGAAAACAATTCTGCAGTCAATCCCTAATTTTCCTGTATAACACAGTAGGTAGGGGAATTATAGTGAGAACCAGAATTTCTTGTATGTATGTTGTGTGGTAAATTGCTTCATATTTCTCTTTCTTGTCTTGTATGCTCCCAAACAAGAAAGGCCCCAAACAAAACAAGAAAATTGATTGGAAAAGACACTGCCTTGTCTTTGTGACAAGCTGCATCTTTGTATAGTGGCTAAAACAATGACCCCATAGTCCTGCTTTGTCTTCTGGTTGCTAGTGTGTAATAAATAGTACATTCATTAATAACCTAAATTGCAATATGCTATTTTGTCAGTCTTGAACAGCTTATGTACAAAGGTTCGTCAGAAGATTGCCAGGCTTATTTGAAAAATAAAATAAACACTCTGGTATTGCTTGATCCCTTAAGGAGGCAAAAATGTCACAGGCATCGGTGTGGTATATAGGAACCCTCCTTGTTATCCCCGGACTTCATGCATGCTCTAAGCATGCGGGCAGGAACTGAATATCTTCAAGTTCCTTGGCACTGGGACTCCAGGATGGCACCTTCGACTGTAAAAATACCAGTGTTTGCACTAATCTACTTCTTACCATAATATATTCTGATTCCCGCCAGGGGGAAGGAGGGAAGCACAGGTTTCTGCTCTGTGCTGAACAGCATTTTTGGTATAGTTTTCCATTGTTTACATTAATTTGCAAAATTAGGGTGAGGCATTTATTACCAAACATCTTTGTAATTTTGAAAACAAGCCTATAATGACCAGTCTTAGACTCTGATATTGGTCACAAGTAAAAAAACACGATATTATCAGACTCATCTAATGTCCAAACAAGTGTAGCATTCATTCCCTTTGGCAACAAATGCAATTTCATAAATGCTTCAAGAGTTATTTAATACAAAGACAGTAAGACTAGGGTTAAGCATGCTTAGAGGATGGGCAAGGATCTGGGTATCCATTGACATGCTCTAAAGGCATCTATTGCAATTAGGCACCTATGTTTCAGCTACAGGTTCCCAAAGGACTGAGATCTTTACTGAGGATCACATCTTGTACACTCTAGAGGGCAGTACTACCATCCGTATTCTGAAAAGGAGACTAAATTGATGAACTCTTCCAATTCCCTTCTTAACCCTGAAATCATAAAAATGTAACTTCAAAAATATTTATGAAAACATAGACTTCCATAATTGAAATACGACCTTGATCAGCAGGACTGTTTTGGTTTTTTTCAGAAACCCATCTCCCTCAGTTGACCAACTTTTCTTAGTTTAATAATACTATTTCGTACCTAGCAGCACTCAGTCTCCAGATGGAGCCAAAAATTGGCCTTTATCCAGGTAGTCTGATTTCCTTAAATAACTGTGCTGTGTTGAACAAACACAAAATCAACATTAAAGCAGTAGTTTGCTGTATCTTTCGGTCCTCTATGTAGCTTACTTCTGTAGGCCCTGATGCTGGAGTGCAGAATATGCAAGACTGCATTTGAAGGCACAAGGGAAACAACAGTTTCTTAGTACTACTGAAAATCACCTTATGCTGAGCACTGGGAAGTCATGCCTGCTTTCAGTGTTCACTCGTGATCCCTTACGGTGGTTGAAAAGGCCCTGTTTTCACTGCAGGTGGAGAATTAAAGCGTCTTTCAGGTGTATCTTCTCTGACTGTACGATAGAGTAGGAACCTGCTATATGCGAGATGAACGCAGCCAGCCAGCGAACCTTGGCAGGAGTTTTACCTGCAGCTCACTCTTGTGGTAGTAACTGAAAAGTGAACAAACCATAGACCTTAGCAGTTGCCTTTTAAGTTTCTCAGAAAGCCAATACAGATTTCAGTTTTGACTGAAATGCCTTTTTCAAAGCAGTGCTAAAATTTAGCCAGCCTGTGCTTTCTCCATCTTTTCCAAAGCCTAGACCCAGTGAGCAACATAATTTTGTGAGCAGCTTCAGTGATTTTAGGCTTAGGCTTCATAGGCTGGATGTTATATGCACTTCAAGTGTGAAAAGGCAGAATCTGTTTGCTAATTTACCCTGTAATTGTATTCCTCACTCTCAAGATATATAAGGACTCAGAGCTTGGATGTACAGTAATGATGATTTAAAATAACTTACCTTGCTGTTAGATGGCACTACGGTTGTTTCAGGGAAAGGTCACACAACTGGGGAAGGAGCAGGAGGAGAGGGACTGGGAAATAAGGTTGCTACCAGCAGCAAGTTTTTAATTTGGATCAGCTGAGTTGTTGACACTGTAGTTTCAACCTGCAGTTTCACAAATAACTGAACCAAGAACGGAAAGGAAGAGAAGGTCCTGCTCCTCTGGCTTTATATCCTGCAATTCTAGTTCCTTACAATTATCATCTTGCTTTTCCTCCTACATTAAGTTTTCTGCTGTCTGGTCAGTTGTGTTGGTGATCAGTGGCGTGAAGAGTTTTCATGGGCAGGAGAAATGGACTTGAGGAGAGGGTAATAGGATTTCTTCTTTTAATGAAAGCATAGCTTTGTATTTTGAGGACAAAAAGGTGGAGAACAGCGACTGTACTTGTAATATATTAATTACTTAAACAATATTTAGACTTTCAAGGAACTATGAGCAGATCTCATGGTGGAAGAAATAACTTCACAGTAGATCGTGAAATTATGATGTTGGGCTTCATCTTGTTCTTCTAAACAAGGATATTAGAAGGTAAAGCTTTAAGGAACCATTGCTATTTCAGGTAGCCTTTTCCCTTTTTATCTTGCCTTATTGGGAGGCATTACTGTAAGTCTTGAGTTTGTCTACTGATTTTTAGCCATTTTTAATAGTTTGGTGGTTTGGTTTGGGCAGTTTAAACCTTAATTATGACCTCCTGGTCTCACTAGGAGGGAGTGAGTGCACAATGTACTGTTCCTCTAACCACTCCGTTAGGAAATTTCTCTTCCTAGATTTTTTTAGTTTGAATAAAAATGAGATTTTTAACTGCTTGGTTTTAGGGTAGCTAGAACTGCTTTCAGTGGCTGTCTGTCATAACTGGCTTTCTGTAAGTCAGAGAAGTAACAATTTAAGGTGTTTGCTGGAAATGGTATGCAGCAGTGTGAGGGAGATTGTTAATCTGTGCATGAAGGTATCTCTGATCATTAACTGTTAGGTTCTTACATGGCCTGGTACTTGTCCTTTACCAATTAGGCTTGTATTTATCTTCTGCATTTAGATTAAAGACAGAAATATCAACAGTCCAGCAGCACTTAGCTTTTGAAGTGCTGTTGTGGCTTCTTCCGTCGCTTTATACTTCAATAGTTTGGAAGAATTTATAGTTAGTGAGGCCAAAAATTCACAGTTTATTTCCTAGAAATAAGGTGACAGCTTTAACTCTTATTTGCTAAGGTGTAGAATGCTATCAAGATACATGTGGCAACAGAAGATCAAACCTAATGCAACGTTAATGCACGCAGAAAAAACTAAGTTTCCGTGCATATTCAAGGCTAATCCAAAGCTATTTTTGAAGGGAGTGAAATGATATCCATTGGTTTCAGTGAGCTTTGGATCAGCCTTCATGTGCAAGTGACCTAACCCGATAATAAAATAAATTGTTCAAATGTGTGTGAAAGATGAAATTGTGTGGTAAAAAAAACATTATGAAGAGATTGTTGGGAGGGGTGGATTTACAGTCAGACAAGCAAGTGAAGTTACCTATCCTCTGAAGAGCACAGTAGTTAGCTTTAAACAGGTGGTACCTGGATGTTGCATCTAATATTTTTGTTTCTTTACTTCAGCTATATGGAAGCCTTGCTCTACCTTATCTATGCTTACCAGAATAACAAAGAACTCTTGTCCAAAGGGCCATACAGAGGGCATGATGAAGAGCTGATATCTCACTACAGACGAGAATGTTTGCTAGTAAGTGAAGGGTGAAGTATGTTTCAAAAAGTGGAATTTGCTGCATAGCTTTAACAAAATTAATTAGTAGAAAAGTGTTGCCATCATGTAAAACAAAACCAAAACTAATCAAAACCCCCTGTCGTTAACAAGTTAATACTTAGACTTGTGTAAGGAAGAAAAGCAAAAGTAAGAAGGAAAACGTTATTCCCATTTTTTTGGAATAATCAATCATCGTCTTTATGATTGTAAATAGCGTGCTCACTGCCATCATGTCTGGGCTAGGTAGCATCAACAGTTGACAGTGTGGGTGAGCAGACTCACCCCGTTGCCACAGTTTGACAGGGAGACAAATATTGGAAAAGGCATCAGCAGGAAACAAGGGGTTTTTTTCCTTGATTATGTCACTTTTGGCAATAGTGAGAAAACAAAAGCAGGTGATAGGACCTCAGTCTTAGAAAGAACAGCTGCAAAGGTTGAGTTGGCAAGTGTCAAATGAAGCGGCTTGAGGAATAGCACAAGATCAAGTGGTTTAATAGAGTAAATGCATCATTGCTGTAAACGTTAAAGCGCAACTGTGATTAATGCGAATTACCAGGTAGCTTTGTAGGAAGACTGTGCTTTAAAACAAACAAACTGATGTGTGGCAGAATGTGAAATGCTGTATACTTAAAGGCTTTCCTTTTTTGTGGTGGTTTATGAAGAAACTAAATGAACATGCTGCAGCACTGTTTGAATCAGGAGATGATCAGGAAGTAAATAATGGCCTGATCATCATGAATGAGCTTATTGTCCCGTGTTTGCCATTACTACTGGTGGATGAAATGGAAGAAAAAGATATTGTTGCTGTGGAAGATATGAGAAACCGTTGGTGTTCTTATCTTGGACAAGAAATGGAACGTAAGTCATTTATTCATTAAGGTAAAAGGCCCTTGTGCACCCTTTTTGTAAACGTGATGTCTTCAATGTCTTGAATTGATCCTATATCTTTTGTGCCTTGGTAGTGTATTTTGAGCTACCCTGACTTTTGAATAATCCCATACACGTTTAAATAAACAGTTTTCCCATATATTGCACTGGGGTATAAGGCCTTAAAGGAAACATGCTTTTTGAATGGAAAAACGCTTGTGTTGTTGGACCATCTGACGGGGCATTTATACTAACATCTTACTAGCAGTTGGTGTGTCCCAGTTATTGCTGGCAGACCTGAAGAAAGTGGATTATTCCAAGTGAAATTCCTCCTCTTCCCACCTACCAATAAAAAAAAGTCAATGTTGGGCAGAAAAAGGAGAATTCCATATGCAGACGTAAATGCTTATGTTTGTTTTTCTTGTTCTATTTGCAGCTAACTTGCAAGAAAAGCTGACAGATTTCCTGCCAAAACTGCTAGATTGTTCTACAGAGATTAAAGGTTTCAATGACCCGCCAAAGTTACCCTCCTACTCCACACATGAACTGTGTGAAAGATACGCCCGAATCATGTTGTCACTCAGTCGAACTCCAGCCGATGGAAGATAAATTCTGCAGCCTTCCTAAGCACATTGTATAAACTTTTTTAGTTCTTAAACCTTGCCTTCCTGTCACAGGGTTTGCTTGTTGCTGCTATAGTTTTTAACTTTTTTATTTTAATAACTGCAAAAGAGAAATGACTGTACAAACTTTAGCCAGACTGCAAACAATTAAAGCTGAGAATCGCATGGCGCTCAGTCGTTTCAACCAGAATTGATGCAACATGCAAGTCTGATCATTATGGCAAAACTGCTTTTTTGCCACTTATCTGTTACAGTATTACTTTGCTTTTATCTTAAGATCCTTTACTTTATCAACAGCTGTCTGGATCATTTTGTGACTGCAACTACTTTAAGTGTCCAGTGCTGTGTAAATACATGGTACTTGGTAGCTTGTAAATGAAATGAAAGAATAAAGTTTTATTTATGGCTACTTCTGTGTTTGCAAGCAGATACCTTGTATATTAGTGTAAAATACGGGTATTTTTAGAAGAGGTACAGTATATTGATGGGTTACTCAATTTTATAGACAAGGTTCTTCAGGATTTAAGGCCAGTTTAGTTACAGGTAGTCGGAGATTACTGTATGTGAATATATTGGAAAAACTGTCACAGTATTATACACTATGGCTTTTTTGTATGTTCTTTACTGATCTGTATGATACTGCACCTGAACACTTTTGTGTGTGTGGCCATGCCAAGTCTTTTCTGATAGTAGGGACTGGCTTCTGAAGCAAAACAATAATGGCACCTTCCTTCTATTCTTAGAAAAAAAATAGAAAAAAAAAAAAATTGAAAGTATTTTCAGTAGAGATATATTACATCCTCTGAGCAAAATTTCTAGAAATTGATTTAAGTAGAGAAAATAAAGGTTTTTTTTTAAAAAAAAAAAAGTGGAATTTGTGAAGGTTAAGAATTAATCCATTTTTTTAAATTGGTATTTTAGTCATGTAAGTGACCAGAAATAAAACCTTACGTCAATTCCTTACTTGAAATGGGTTGCTATTGTTGCAACAAAATATCTCAGAAATCTTTTATCTGTCCTAATTAAATTTCTGTTGAAAGAAAATATCTATAGGGCTTATTTTGTAGAACTGAAATACTGTCTGGTTTTAATGAAGAAACATCATTATTTTGTGGAAAAAGAAATTTAATGCGTCCTTAGGTAATCCTGTTACCTGACACTATTTTGATTCCTACTCTTTATAGAGAACTTTTTGTTTAGAACAGTAAAATATGTGAATATTTGTTTGTATGTTTTTATTGGAGCGGCACTCAACTTTCCATTACAGGCTTTCAAGTGGTGTTTATTTGAATATCTACTAATAAAAGAACACAGAGAGTGGAAGGAGCAATTAAGTTCAGACCACGTACCAGCTCACAATATAAAGTGAATAGAGTGTGGCCTTCAATTCAAAATCTTTTTAGGGATGACTTCCTCTTCTGTTTTCAATTCTGGAGTGCTTCATACTTTGTAAAACCATCCATTTATTTTATCAACATTTTTTAGAAAAAGAATATTGAACTCTTACAAGTGCAGTACTACTCAGGAGCCTTTTTTTAGTCTGAAACTATTGATGTGTGAACTATCACCTTTCAAGGAAAAATATGCATATTATGAAAAGGGTGAAGATGCATTTTAAAAGATTTCACATTTTGCATCTGTTGCACTTTGATCTGAAACTCAAGAATATGCTTACTTAGCACTGTGGGGTTTTTTTTAGACAAGGTTTTGAACAGATTAGACGTCTCGTTTGCCTTTTTCAATGATGGTAAAAACAACTGAAAGCAAAAGAGCAATTTTATTTCTTTGCTAACAGGTTTTGAATTCGAATGTTTGAAAACTTTTAAGGAAAGTTCCCCTCTAACCCTGCAGGAGCCAGTTAACATCATCATCTCTGTAATCTTCCATGACAAACACAGGGGAAAAGGCGCTCTTTTGAAGGTAAAACAGAACAATAGCATTTCACTTGGGAAAATATCTAAGATACTTAAATTAAAAGGAAGCAAGCAAGGATGAAATTATTTGTTCTTTTTGTTTAATTTTTTTTCAGTTTCTTAAAATGTGAAAATAATTCATTGTAGTTTGTAGTACTGAAGATAAATACGTATGCATTTGCAATGACTTTAATTTTTGAGTTGACTTGAGAAGGTCTCTCTAGTAGAGCAGAAATAAATATATACGTATTTTACTATTTTAATATCTTTTAAATATCTTATACAAATTTAAACCTTCAGTTAAATCATTAAGGTATTATTTTGTCTTAAAAACCTTGCTTTTTTCAGTGCAATAAGATAGCTGATAGCTTGGATTCACGGTGCCTAGCACAAAACCTATACAAGTAACTGTGTAAGGTAGTAAAGCATACAGTTCACCTGGCTACCTAATAATCTGTGACTGAATTATGTAAGTAGATATTTCTGTTCAATATGGGAATTGTGAGATTTTTATCAGGCTTTTTTCAGTTTATAGTACACAAAAAGATTAAGGGAATTTAACCCAAATTCATTTACTAAATCACCTGCACCATGCATTAAATGCAAGGGTTTTTTTTTTCCAGATGTTGCTTCATACCGTGGAGGACCCTGAAGGCACTGCAGTCTGTGTTAAGTACCCGACATAAACAGTAGCACACAGGACACAGTCTGATACTGTCCAACAAACGTAAAGGTCCATAAAGAGAGACAATGGTGGTTGTTTATATTCTTCATTTTGTGCCATTTCCTTTTCTCAAAATCCAGTGAGTCCAAATGTCTATGGGAGGCCTTATATAAATACAAGTTAAGAATGCTGATGGAAAGATGCACTGCTCTAAGTGTATAATAAATCACCTTGTCTATGCAGCATTTTCCAACATAAATACGTACATTAATTTTTAAAAAAATATATTCAGGTTTTGTGTCTAGAAGGATGCAAGAAAAATGGGTATCAGTCATGGCGTTGAGAGGAAAGTGGTTGCTTCTGGAGAGGATATTAATACAGATACAGAAAAGCTCTTATCCGAAGAGGTCTTTTAGCTAAATGCAGTAGGTAGAATTCAAAAGGGGAGTGATTCTTTCAAGTGAAACAGAATTATTTTTCATGTGATTGATATCCAGTTTTTCTTTGCTTATTGTGTCCTCGAAGAGCTTTTGAAAGCACAGGCTTGATGGATAAGCTATTAACTGAAAACACTCTTAATTCCTAAGGAACATCTTTCTTTGTACGCAAACTAACAGTACTGGTATTCCCCTAGTTGAGTTTCCATCAGCAGAACATTCCTGCTTGGTTCAGCTCTTCTATTTCAGTTTTGATCCTTATGGGAGTGAAGCCACAAAACTTTTGCAGACACCTGTGTTTCTTATAGCTCCGGCCATCGCTATTGTACACACGTGTGCTCCAAGTTTATTGTCATGCCCTTAAAATCTTGGGACTTGGCTACAAATTTTTCTTCGCCATGAATTTCAGATCTTCGCTGTAAGTAGCAGGAAGAGACTCGCACTTCTCAGAAACTGCTTCTTGAGGCAGCACTTTGAAAGAACAGCTTGACTTGCTTTCTGGTGGTTAGAATCGGCCCAAATCCCCTTCTCAGAGGCTGGGAAATGTATAGTGAGAAAGGCTTATTTTCAGAATGGCGTTCACTGGGTAGATTCATTGTGATTGTTAAGGATATGGTCATCCTTCGTCTCTCCCTTCATATCTTAATTGAAGTACCTCTCAAATAAAGGTTTGGGCTCCATGGTTCTTTCATTCACTCGTTTTATTATTTCCCCCTTGCCCTGTTGTTCCCTGTTTAAGTCACTTGAGTATCCACTTTCTAGGCTTTCTAGTTTGTTTAGCTTTTGCTTCACCATCAGCTGGTCTAATCACCGTGCCTTTGCTACTGGCTAGAGCTTGCGATACGGACTCAGGGTTGTTCTGCTTCCATCTGATTAGCGTGGGCTTCAGTGTTCACCTCTACAGGCTCCTGAGTGCTTTTCTTGGAACCGCTCTGGCGTGTATGCCTGTGCAGGATCTGTGGGCCAAACAACACCGTATACACACGTGCTGTCGGGCAACTCAGCGTTTGAGAGCCTGAAGTAGGAAAGGTATGGAGAGTTAGTTCAAGCTGAAGATTTTTTTTCTGTATGGTCTCTTGGCACATTAAAAAAAAAAAAAAAAAAAGAGTAATTTGTTGGAGACTGACTTAACCGAGCACTCTCTGAACTAAGCACTTCAGAAGTGTGTACTGTATCTCAGCACTATCTCTCCAGGTTTATGAAGGCTGTAGAGGCTGGTCCTGATGTTGAATAATCTTCACTTCAGTTTACCTCGATCCTCATGCTTTGTCTTGGATTATTAAAACTGCAGTCAAATAAATTTTGGCAAAAAGCAGCTATGTCTTGCTGTGCTGGTTTAAGTTGGTATCTGTGCAGTCCCTGCCCACATCTGTGTTCTGTATCCAGCTATTTCCTATCACTTTTTGGGACTGTATCTTCTTCTTTATCCTTGTTAAAGTTCTCTGAACCCATTTGTGTTTCACGGACATGAAGGCAACACAGAGAGAGCAATAATTCCTGTAGATTTCCTTCAAGAAACAAAACTTGTGTTTTGTCTGTGACCTTAATCTGTAACAGTGAAACTTTTAATTGAACTGCGGACTAAGGGCTTGGAAAATCTGTGGGAGTTTGGAGAGGGGTTGCTTTTTTATTATAGATAATACAGAATCATAAGGTGGAGGCAATTACTACATAAACATAGTAAACTTTTATATGGATTAGGAAAAAACCATTTTTTCAAGTAAGTTTTAAGCAAAAAAAGTCAGTGTTAAGT
The DNA here is from genome assembly GCF_047370975.1 of Nipponia nippon. Classification (NCBI taxonomy): domain Eukaryota; kingdom Metazoa; phylum Chordata; class Aves; order Pelecaniformes; family Threskiornithidae; genus Nipponia; species Nipponia nippon. The sequence goes on from NW_028262336.1 coordinate 23,247,299, forward strand.
AATGCTGTTTGGAAAAAAAAAACAAAACTTATGCTTTCTTAGGGAAGAGGTTGGAGAGTTAGGCTTTTCAGAGAAACCTTGATCTATGGAACTGAAAATCTTGTAGCTTAATAGCTCAAGGTAATACATTCTTGTAATCTGTTTATGAAGCTGTTTTGTTTGGAAAGATTCTTTTAAGTTTTGCATCTCATGAAGCAGATTCTTTAAAAAACATACAAACAAAAAAAACCAACAAAGCAACCAAAATACCCCTTCCCACAAAATCAAATAAAACCCCCATTCCTTGAGGGATATAATATTGTTCTGAGAAGTCCAAGTTGAGTTTGGATGCTCAAAAGACTTCTTATCTCCTCCCTTCCATGCTGACAGTCTGTTTTGAAAAAGTACGTTCTGTTTTGGAATACCTACAATTTCCATTTGAATGTCTGAAGGAAAATTTGTTACCTCCAATACCTTCAAACGTGAGATGAAGACCTCTCATTGTGTTTGGCACAGACGCTTGTTCCACTCTCAGCTGATGGTGATTTCAGTTCTGTGGTTGTTGCAAGGTGCTTGAACAGACAATTTCTCACTTCAGTATCTATCTGTAGGATGGAGTCCTCAATATACGTTGCATACAGAGATTTATACTTGCTGCGTGTTAAGAATTGACTCCCCTTCCCCTTTTTCTTGGTCCAGTTTAATCCTCTTATTCACATGCCTTGTACTGGGCAAGTAAAACAGTACTGATTTTGTTTGCCATCATTCTTGTCTTTTTCCACTTGAAGATGGTGACATCTCTGTGTTATCTGGCCTTCTTGGATTTTGTAGTGCTTTGTGCTCTGTGAAATTGTTTAACTGAAATGGAAAGTTAATTACCTGCTGGTTGTAGTTGACAGAGAAGAGCCATAATGATGTTTTCTAATTAGTAAAAAAGTAAAATAATTTCTCCCTTGACACAGTGCCCCACAAGATTAGGAAAGCTGAGTATCTTTTCTAAGAAAATAGAAGTCACTAGGTAAAATCTGGCAAGTGTTAAAACTGGCCATAATCCCTTAGGGAGGGCACCTGCATGGACGGCATGTTTGTTCTCATATCTTTGTTCTTGGAGGAGGCAAACAGCTGAAAAAACTGACTCAAAAGCATTTCTGATGGATTGTTATCTGCTCTGTAGTAATTTTATGGGTATTTTGCTTTCTACATGTTTGCTTTAAGGAGGTTTGTGTTGTAAATGCGTAATGTCAATTCTTGGTGATAAGCAAGAAAGTCTGATGAGTTCAGATGGCTATTTTCTATCAGAAGTTCAGTGAAGCTGTGAAACTTTGCACTTATCCTCAGTTATCTCTGTCCTATTAACTGGCTAAGTCCCCCTCACCACTAGTCAAAACACTTCTGAATCTAAATAGTGGACTCAGGGCAGACTATAATGTTCCTCTTTTTTTTTTTTAGGGCAAAATCAGTTGTTTGGCAAAAAGGGTTACAAGAGGCCTGAGGTAACTACCAAATAATGGTTAGCTCTGGCTAAGAGAGGCTCATAATACAGCTAGTTTTAAACTAATCTGTTTCATACATTATTTCTGCGATTAAGATTGAATAATTCGGTTTTAAGTCGTGTGCTAAGTGTTACAAATGCTATTGACAAGCCTTCTATAAAAGGGTGCTGTACAAAGAATATCTAAAGGGAAGTGCTGGACTATAAGTAAATGTTGAGGGCTTCTAAGTACCGTAGTCTAACACCTCTTTCCAGAGTGAAAGTATTGTGGGGTTTAATCCCAGGCAAGATCAGAAAATAAAGGAGAGGTGTTATCAACTGGAGAAACACTCAGAGGTATGAACGGACAGAGATACTCCTTCAGGATTTCTGCAGAGCAGGAGAGTGAAGGCTGCTGTGTTCCCTCATCTTGCATTTGCTCGACCCCTGACTCTTTGCCCAGAGGAGACTCAGTGCTTCTCAGCAACGTAGGCAAAGCTGGATTTGGCCATGACAGGCAGAGTACAGGGCTCCCTTCTGCTGTGAAAGAGAAATGGGTGCATTTTGGACAGGGGCCCTAGGGAGCCAGGCGTGCCGTTCCTGGAAGTGGGAAGGATGGCAACAGTTGAGAGAGGCCCCCTCTTTTCCATCGGAGTCACTGTCCCTGCACCGGCCGTTCCTCTCCTTCCCCTGGTCACCAACAGGACTGCGACTCCAGGCTCGTGGGTTGGCGGAGCGGGCGCAGAGCTGGCAAGCCTGTCCACCAGCAGCCTGCTTCGTTGGCCGACTGCCTGCTTTGCTACTCTCCTGTTGAGTGTCACACCTGCAAGCTCATTTTTACTTATTTTTAAGTCCCTTCCAAGCCTCTCCTTTCTAAGGTACTAGACCTGTTGGATAAGTGATGTTCTTGCTTCCTAAATTGTGAAGCAGAGGATCCTATCTTAAACCTGTGCTCAACTGAATCCAGCTCACTGAGTAATCTCGGCTACACTATAATTGACTGACTGACTCATGGCAATGTATATCCTTCCTTCAAATTTTACAGAATTCTCAGATTTCATCAGTTATTGCTTATATTTCAGCTCGCTCATGAAGAGATCTTTGCAGGACCTGACTCTTCCCCCTCCCTTCACTAGTAATGTTTTCCCTGGAAAGGAGTTCCCAGTAACGAGAAACCTGTATGTCATAATTCTGCAAAAACTTCTTTGGAATGAAACATAAACGGTTTGGTCTGGCAGCCATTTTGGGCAGTGTTCAGAGCCACAAGACTGTAATGGGGTAGCTCCTCTGGTGGGCTGCGGTCTCTCCCCGTAGGTCACGCCGGAGCTCCCTGGGCCGCTTGGTGCAGTTAGACTTGGCACTAGACTTTGACACCAGCGCAGTGTGCTGCTGTGAAATAGTTTTCATGTAATAGCAAATGTCCCAACAGCATGTGCAGAAGGGTCGTGAAGGAGATCATCAGGTTGCTGTATGGGAAGCTACTTCTCGTGTCAAGTCCCCGAGTTACAAGTTTCAGCATTAGTAGTAGGCCTCCTACAGCAGAGAAAGAAAAACACTCGGGTTCAAAAGGCATCAGACAGACTGCAAATGAACGCAGATGTGCTGAAACCGAAACCTTTGTCTTCTGAAAAACCTCAGATGGCGACAGCCTAACAGTGAGGAATACGGTTAACATACTTGAAGTTTCCAATTTGTTCAATTTTGACCAAGGTCTTACCTACTGTATTACAATATTTTTAAAGTTTCTATTTCTTATCTTCTATGTCCCATCTCCCTAAACTAGGAATCTGCAAGTTTTCACTGGAGTGCTCAGTGACAGTCTATACGTATTTTTTTTTTTTATTAACTTTCCTCTTGAGCTTTTCAGCTGACCTACATAGGAAATCATTTTAAATGAATGCATTAATTTGGACAGCCTTTCTTCTTTAAGCGTATAAAACATATGTATTATTGACCATGCTTTGATATTGCAGATTTTACACTGCCTGTGGGTTTTGCCTGGACTGGGTTTGGTTTGCTTTTACGCTCGTCATACTTTTTATGTTTTCCAGAGAGCCTAATGGTGTAAGTGAGCACTTCAGAGTCTCCGATGACGTATGGTCTGAGGGAACAGGGTTCACGAAGGCCCGAAGTGTATCACTGCCGCGCTCCGTTAAAAAGACGAACGCTTTCTGTGGCGATGGAGACAGCTGCTTATCTGGGAAGGCTGCGGGGTTTTAATCTCCGGGGGAAAAGGATTCTGAAATACTTTAAATTTCTTCTGTCTATATAGATTTACCGAAAGTATCAAAGTCTGGCTTAGGGTGAGGAGACACTGCAGACCAAGAGCTGGAGGGGGCTGCTTGTGCTTGGGGCGGGTTCTGTAAGGCCTCTGCATGCGCTCTGCCCTTGGGCAAAAGGTTTCCAGCCGCGGGCGGGCGGGCAGGAGATGCCATTCCCGACGCTTTGAGGCGAGCTTCCCAGGAGCTTAACTCCTTAGGACAGGGTGACAAACTCGCTCTTGCCACCGCAAGGCGCGGGGCTGCCCTGGAGCCGTGCCCCGGGGGGCGGCTGCAGCTGCCGGAGCCGGACACGGAGGCGGCCAGGGGCCGGGGCCTCGGGGCGGCGGGGCCGGGCTGCGGGGCGGGGGGCCGCCTGCCGGCCGCCACAGCACCGCCCCGGCCGGGATGGGGCCGGGATGGGGCCGGGATGGGGCCGGGATGGGGCCGGGATGGGGCCGGGATGGGGCCGGGATGGGGCCGGGAGGCAGAGGCTGCCCTTGGCTTCTGTGTTCCTCTTTTCTCTGAGCCTCGGCGGGGCAGAGGAGCGTGCCGGTGGCAGCCGCTCACTTCTCGCTTTGAGTGGGATGCGTAAAGGGAAACCTTCAAAAAGGTGTTTTGTTTTGTTTTGTTTTGTTTTTTTAAAAAAAAGGGTTTTTTTGTTTGTTTGCTTTTTAGAAAAGGGTTTTATTTCCTAAACCCCCTATGCAGACCTCCTCGATGCTTCATTCTGGAGCAGATGCCGAAGTTATTTGAGTCATTAAAAAGCTAGGGGCGTTCTGCAGTACGTTTGATGTTTCAGCACTTAGGCTGTGCTTTGCTCTGCCTGGGCAGAAGGGCACATTACAGGTTATTTTTTTTTCTCATGATGCTTCACACCTGCCTCTGGCTGCAGCAGGGGAAAATAATTTTACACTCATGGTCCTCATGTGAACCAGAACAATTCCTTTCTTTCCTTGGACTGGAAACGTGGTGTAGGTTTTACCACAGAAGGTCTGAAGTGATGAGCTATTTTGTTAGGGTAGGCAGCTTCTTTCAGTAGTTTGTTCTATGGCTGTAGTTAGTGTTGCCGTTCATACTAAACAGCTTTCTGATCTTTAAAATGACCAGCGATTGGTAGTATGACGTTTTTAGTGACTGGTCCTTTTGCCCTGAAATTCACTTTTTGATTGGTCCCAATCCCATGGCTTTGGCAGGACGTACCAGTTCCCAGTAAGCGTTCCCAGGAAACTGGTGGGGCTTTCTGAGACCCCGGGGTGCCTGCGAGCAAGAGGATCAAGGAGGGTTTATTAGATGTTTAAAAATAATCTGATGTATTGTGAACTTAATCTTTCTACCTTGAGGTTGTGTGCTAATGACGGACTCAGGATAGCCATGTGCTGGAAGCTTTCATGAGCTTTTGGAGGTTTTGTTTGTTTTGTTTTGTTTTTTAAATTTCTAGGAAAACAGTTATGTCAGTTATTTTTAATGGCTGCTATCGATGCCTATCAGGGAAAAGAAAGAGTAGTCTATGAAATGATGGAAGAGTATTTCAGGGGATGCCTAGAGCCAGTTCCTTGCTAACTAGTTAGTGGATTAGTAACTAAGTAACAGGTTTCGTGCCTGTTTGGAAATGCGTACATGTGAGGAAGCAATAGTGAAAACAAGATGATCTGACTTGGTCTAAGGCACAAAGGAAAAAGTCCACAGAAATACTTGAGTGAAGAAATAAAATTGCTGTCTATAATTTTTGGTACCGTGTTTTAACTGCTACTGTTCCTAGCAAACCAGATAATTTTGTCCCAATGATGTCCCACGCTAGCTGCTCCAAAAATGCCAGTTTTGTCTCTATTCTAGCATGTATGGCAGTGTCCCTACCTGCTTGATCAGCATCACGATACCTCAGTTGTTGATACGGGTGCGCAATGTCTGTGGCTTGAGCTTTTCTGCTGTACTTGAACTTGCTCCAAAGAAGGCGTCAGTGCAGCGCCTACCAGAAAACAGAGGTGAGCGGAGGTCTCCGGCATCCTATTTGGTGCTTAAGCAGAAACGAAGAAGGAATTAATCTTTATTGCGTTCACCTAGTTTGAGATTTAGTAGGCAGACCAAAGATTACTTTAGGTAATTAGACTCTCTAATTGGATTTTAAAAGTTATTAACCTTTTAAATAGGCCCTCCAGAGCGGTATGTCAGCATGTACCGAGCTAATTTTCAGCTAGCTGTTGGTTCCGCTTGCAGGGCTGACAAGCGGAGGGCAGGCAAGGGTCGGGTCGCTCCTTGGTGCTGGGAGGGCAGGAGGACGCCTGCGGCCCTGCTCGGCCACGACCGGGGCGCAGGCGAGGCAGGTGGTGCTCTGGCAGCGGGCGCACGAGTGCAGGCGCTCGGCGTGTGACGTCGGGCTGGGTGCGTGCCCAAGTAGCTTTCTGCCTTACCTCCTGCATCGCTTGCTGCTAGTGAAACTAGCTGGGGTTTTACCAGGAGGCTGAATGAAGAAGACTCTTCCCAGTGAGAGAAGACTCTTCCCAGTGAGAGTTTTTCTGTCCTTTGTCTCCATCTTGCCTTTGTGTTTGCCTTTCCCATGACACATATTACAACATTTCTCCATCCCACAGACAGTAAGGAGTTCCTTCTACACAAAACCCTGAGGTGCATGTTACAGAGCACCGAAAATGACTGGCCAAAGTTGTGGTGGGGACAAAAGCTACAAAGCAGCATAATATTTCCTGGACATATTGGAAGGTACGATTTAGTCTTTTACAATTTTTGGACCAGGACTATTGGAGACTTTTTCATCCTTGATGAATTTAAGTAGTGCTCAATGTTTGCTCCTCTGTGCCACTCAGTCCTATGTATGTAAGGCCAAAATTGCACTATATGAAGATGCCGGAGTGAACCTGAGATGTTTAGACATACTCATGGTCAAAATCATGAAGATGGATGGAATTTGGGTCTGCTGTAGCATATCTACAAGAGCTTTCCTGCAAGTATTTGTCCTCATCCCATGTGGTTTAGGACTTCTGAAATTTTCTCTTGCCTTAACAGCCTAGCAGTATATGAAGTCGTATGGGCAGGAAAGAAGATACATGTTTATTTGCTCAAACTTGCCCTATGAAATAGAACCCAAATTTACAGCACAAAATCTCCCAGATATTCAGTTTTCATACATCAACAAGAAGTTTAAAAACCTCAACTCTCAAGATCAATTGCATTTTTCTTTCTTGCCGTAATAAATACTTTTCCACTGCTGGTAAGTTATAGCACTCTGTGAGAGCTGGAGAAGTGAGGCCAGCATTAGGCCAGTTGCAGTGTCCGTGCTAAAGAGCTGCGATTTGATGGATTTCATTAACACAGCAGCTGCTCTGTGCTTGCTCTTTTCCTTCATTTTCTTGACCGAAGTTGTTGCTCTACCTGCTAGGCAGAGCTCAGCCTTACCGTCCTGGCTGTGTCACACTGCGGGTTGCTGGCAGCACGTCATACGGCTGTCAGCCTGGTGACGATGGACTTCTGTCACTTTGCAAATGGAAAGCTCGAGGGCTGACAGCAGTCCTCAGCTGCCAGCCTGCTCTATCAAAATCCTGGCACTGAAGAGAAGGAAATATGTCATGCTTCTGGTGCTGAGCTTTTTCCGTAGTTCCACTTCCAAATGCTTTGCTGAGAAGTAGCAGTCACTTTCTTCAGTTGCATGCCATGCTCATTGCAAAATATTCAGAGAGGTTTGCCAAAAGTCAGGGATGGAGTTAGTGCGCGCAGTAATAACACTGAGTTCTTTTATCACATGGATCTTTGTTCTTTTTAAGCAAGTTTGCTGGGTTCAGCATGGAGTGAGCAACCTGTAGCTATGGAATGTCAGACTGAGACACAGCATTTTTCTTAATAGAGTACCTACAGCAGTGGGAGAAGTAAAATAGAAAGAGCAGTTCTTATAAACTCCGAACAAGCAGTACTTTACCTGCCCTTACACTGTTACCAGCTATATACGTGCCTTGTTGCAGAATGGAAGTGCAGTAAATTGCTTTTTGTCATTATAGTCTGTGTTTGCGGTTGTTAAGCTCTTTCTAGACTACACTGGGAGACTTCTGAACTGATTCACTGTCCAGTGTATTAAACTAACATAGTGCAGCACTATCCCCTCTTCATGTATCAAGGCTTGTAAGTCTCCTGTGTGGTTCATTCAGCAAAGGTTATGCTGTAATGGAAACGTTCACTGGGAATACATAGTTGTAACCTGTACGGTCTGAAATGACGCACACTCGGAAAAAATCTTAATGTGATATGTTGTAATGAAGGGCTATAAAAGTATGAAAAATAGGTTCCTGCCCTATTCCTCCTCTGAAAGATTGATTATACACTTCTTGGAAACGTGCTTTCAGTTTTGGAGAACGAAGTATCGTCTGTCGTGGTTTATGAGCAGGTATCCCTGAGCAAATGCAGCCCTTCGGCAGTTGGACCTGACACTCACTTGAGGCAGATGGGGGAACACAAAACTTGGAGATGTGTAGTCTCATCATCACCTTCTGGTTTGCGTTAGGGTATATTCTTGAAACCCCATCTGGGAGAAGAGTTCTGCTGGTAGTGCACTAAAATCATTAATAGTAAGAGTGAATATCTCTCTTGAACATCTTTTAATTTTAAAAGACAGAGTGGAGAAAGATATGTCCTCCCCAGTGTATGGAAAGGAAGCTGAGCGGAAATAAAAGAAAAATAAGGTTAGGCCATGTGTTTGAGGACTACATTTCTGATCTGGCTGTTGAATCTTACTTCTAGAACCACGAGCTTCTAGAGAAGCTGGTTGAATGCTCCCTCTTTCCCACTCAGGAAAGCCTAAAATATGTTAAAAACAAGTCTTGATTATGTACCATCAAGCCAGTCTTCATCTGTTCCTCCTATAGATTAGACAGAACAGTTGCTGGCTGTAGTCTGGGATTGGCACAAGTGTGTGTGTGTGTATATATATGCGTGTGTTTGTGTGTGTATTCTGATTCTTCCTCCACAAAGGAGAAAATGGAATATACTGTATGTTCAGAAAAAGACAAAAAACCTTCAGACTCACATTTTAACAAGTTCTGGATGGCTGCATGTTGCCATGCGAGCAGATTTGTTTGCAAGGGCTTGGTGGTTCCCTCTTGAAAGCTGATAATCAATATTTTTGTTCAAAGCTACTCAGACCTCTGTAAATATGCAACCTTAAAAATGATTTAAAGGTTTTGGTTTGGTTTTTGAAAAATTTTAAAAATAACTGTCAAAAGTAATGAAGCATATAAAAAGTGTAAAGAAACTGTGAAAAATCTGTAGAGATAATAGGTCCAATGCAAGTAGACAGGTTTTGGAGTGCTAAGTGGAACACACTTTTCAGAATGTTAGTTAACCCTCAATATCTGATATATTTGCACTCCAAGTCTAATCTGTGTTTCTTCTCTTGAATAACACTGTCGCTTTATAGGTAATATGAAAGAAAATGTTATTTATGATATAGGTGAAAGCAGAATAACACTTATTTTAGAATAACTGTAATGTCGAAGTCAATTAAAATTCAGTTTTATTATGCCGATGTTAAAACTATTTGGAGTTCGTGCACCACAGGGAATTATTCAGTGATTAGCTATTTCTGTGCTAAATGGAATTTCAGCCAAGCTATTTTTTGGGAGTAAATACTAAAGGTAAAAGTGGGACTTAAACTGTCATTTTCAGCTTCTAGTTTGTACCTTTTTCTCTCTGTTAAAGCCTTTGTGTCCTGAGTGAACTGTAAGATTCCAGAGATCCGAAGTGTTTTGTGCGTGGCTTTTTGCATGGCTACCATGCATCACTGTTTGCATAAACAGCAGCAGCAACTTGGATACCAATGCAAAACAACCTTGTTGAAATGACCATCTAGTGGCAACCGGTCCTAGGATCCAGCTTTTAGTCCTTATTTAGTTGTACTTCTTTCCTCCTGAAGGAGGGGGGGGAAAAAAAGGTTTGCTGTCATCGCTCGTGTCAGAATTAGCTGCTTTCCCATCCTCTCAGTCGTAGTAGATCCAACCCGCTGTGCAAACTCCTCTTGGGAGTAGGTGGCATAAATGCACTGAGACAACTCCATCTCTGTGATCCCTGAAAAGTTTGGAAGAAAGAAAACTGAACCTAGAGTCACTGCTGCCTTACTGATGGTGCCGCAGAAACCAGGCAGGTTCACAGGAGTTGTTTTCACGCAGTTGATGCTTCCTTGCAAAAATCTTTGGCGCTGGGCTGTGAAATTGCTAGATAGCGCCCTGAGCCCGTTGCCTTACCAGGACTCCTGTTGTGGTGCTGACATATAAGGAAGATGAGGCTTAGCTGTCTTTAGACCTCTTAGTTTCTGGTACGAAGTGCTTCTGGTACTCCTTTTAAAACAAAAACAACCACCTCTCTGTCGATATTTTGCTTTACAAGCTGGTGCTGAATGTACTCCTGTAATTTCCTCCTCCAGTTCTCAGAGGTAAATGCCCTTCTTGATTTTGAAGTGGAGGAAACGTGCAGTTTCGAATCCCAGCTTTAGAAATCCTGTTATCTCTGTAATCATGGAAGGCAGAGCGCAGCATTAGACATACATAAAACGTGATTTTCTTTTCCTTTCTCTACTGCAGTCCCAACTGCTTTTTCTAAAATCCTATTCAGCAATTTGAGAAAAAGTTTTAAGGGCCAGAACAATTCAAGTACAAGTTAAAAAGTGTTTATAAAAGGAGTGCCAGAACTAGGAAAACATGTAACAGCAGCAACAGGAAGCTTTGAGTATATGGCTGCTGTGTTTTCCATCACTGGTGTTCTGATACTGGCTGCGTATTGTATAAGTAATAGTGTAATTTATTTTAAGAAAATAACATTAGAAAATAAATACTGTTATTCTGACATCAGAAGCGAATGAAGCAGTGGAGTCTTATTGCTGCAAAAGAATCTGGGGTGCCCAAGTCATGCTGGCTTTGGTGGATTTTTTGTTGTTGTTGTTGTGGGGTTTTTTGTTTTGGTTTTTTTTTTTAAAGCTGATTGTATCCCATGAAGTTCTACATGATCGGGGTGCTTTTGTTTGGCTTAGGTATTTAAGTACTGTGGAAAAAAAAATGGAGAAGCATGGTGCAAGAGAGAATACTAATGATTAGTACATCTATGTCTACACCTTTTACATTTTATTTTTAATTTGGGGTGAGCTTTCAGAAGAGACACTACTACGGTAAACACCTTAGTATTGGGAGGACGACACTTAATTTCCTTCTTTGAAAATCCAAATACTTTCTAGGAGATGAAGAAATGTTTAAGCAATAGGATATATGAAAGCTATCGACTTTTCCTTCAAAAACAAAAATGTGAACTATAAATACTTTCACAAATGTGTTCCTGTTATGTAGGTGTGCAAATTTTGATGATACCGAAGCAATGCGTATGCGCTGCTTTGCGGTAGTCATGTGAATTTACCCATCATTGTAGCAATAATGAAGTGAAAAAGAGCTGTAGCTGTACTGTTTTAAATATTGATTTATTTTTTTTTTTTAATAAATGATCACTTGGGCATCTGAAAGTCAGACTTGACGTGTATTATTAAATATTGACTTTTCAGAGCCTCAGTCAATCTTTTAAGACATTGAGGAATTTTATCATATAGGCTTGGGAAGCACTGTACCCTTAACGTGTCTACAATACTGCGTTTTACTATTACTTCAAAAATCTGATAATCCTATTCCTTAAAAAAGGTTATCTTTTAATTTATTTTTGTATTTTCAGAGGATTGAGGGAACACTCTAGGAAGAATGAAGCTGTTCTAATGGAGGATAACTTGCTCTTCTGATGAAAGCATTTTCTTGCTCATCTCATATGAAACGAGTGTTTGTTAACAGCGTAAGCAGCCAACTTTTGTTCCTGTGTGCTTCAGGTAAGATATCTTATGGGGTTTTTATTTGCTAATAGGAGATGGCACTGAGCATTCCTTTCTTGCGCCTAAGTAACACGATGTTTGCCTGTTCAGCAAACTGAGACCTCAGAAGAATAGTCATGTAGTTGCATGTTTTCTGGTAAGTTAAAACTACTTTGGAGTGTTTGCAGTGGATCAGTGAACCTGATCGTGGTATTAAAATGGCACAATTTAGTGCAGTTTCTACTGTAAAAAAAATCTTTTAATAATATTTTTATTAGATTATCTAAAGACTTAACATCATATATCATGTAGCCACATATTGTTTAATTGTTGGCCCCCCACCAACATTTTTATAAGGTGTCGCATACTTTGGGACGGTTTCTAGAAAGCAACTCTTCTTCTTTAAATGTGTTGTGTGGCTATGAGATTACCTGTTCTATTTTCTTCAGTTTTCCCCTCCAGCTGAAGTGTTTGCTCTGTGAGAGACTCCTCTCTTGTTGAGGTAGAGCTAAACGACTCCTATAAATCCGAGAAGGCTTTAGCATGGTTGAGCAACGAGCCCTTATGTTGCTGGTAGCCCTGGAAAAAAACACCTGCTGGTTCAAGTGAGCCCCAAGGCTGCAGGGTGTCAGAAGCTGGGAGGAAAAATCACTATGTGCTTGCCTTGGTGTTTCCCCTAGGATTTTACGTTACTGGATAGCATCAGCGGCAGGATACAGGTCTGGAAGAGCACTTGGCCCTGCCCAGTACAGCCTTTCTTGTTTCTGTTACCTGGCGCATCTGAGCTTTCCTGCCTGCCTCATTCTGTGCCGTGGGCTTTGGTGGAGGGTCCTCCACCGCACCTCGGGATCCATCCAGAAGGGTTAGGATGGGAGGCCACCCGGCACCTTCTGTGGTCATTTTCTGCCCGCTTCTGCAAGAGCAGACGCAGCTGTGTTCAGTCTTTCATGCTGTTTGCTGACCCTCTGTCAGCAAGTGAAAAACCTTCCCTGTAAGGTGCTTGGGTGGGGAAAGAATAGAAAGTAGTTAAACTGAGAAACTTCTTTGGCCAGCTGTGCTTTGCAGTGCCTCTCAGTAGAAGGCGTTTGTTGGCTTTCTCCTGTCTAAACCAAGGCTGCAATTTAATTTGAATGTCCTCTAGCCATGCAATACCCCTGGGAATGAATCCTATAAAACAGCCTGTATCAGGCCTGTACAAATTGTAGACCTGTTTAGTCTGAATGAGCTTTAACTTCGTTATGTTAGTACAGAATAATTAGCAGAAAACTGAAATGCAATTTTGTCTAAAGAATGGCAGTTCTGAGGCTTTACCTCACCTACAACCTTGCAAGGCTTTTAGTGTCCTGACAAGCGATCTGTCAGAGCAGGAATGTTGAGTGCATTCATTTTTTACTTCAGTTCTTTTCTTACAGGAGCTCAAGTGACTCCACTGAAACTCTGGCATTTATCACAGACAAAATTAGGTCAGAAGAGAGCACACAGGTACTGAACTGAAAAGAGAGAAATCCATCCTTAAAGGAAAAAAAAAATCTCAAGCTGCAAACTTGGGTTTGTCTCCTCCACATAAGGTAAGACTTTTCCTAAGGGATATTCCAGCCAAGCTAACGGTGTCTTTGATATAAATGTACTATCAAGTTCTACAGGAAGAATATTAAATATTTTTTATTGAGCTGTGTAACTTCAAGTAACTAAAGAACAGTTTTTTCCCTAAATGTAAACAAAAGCAGCCTAGGGAAGAATCTGTTCCCGTTTGGTTTTACGGTCAGCGTACAGTCGTGCGAGCTGCTGAGCATGTTCGGGTAGCAGCAGGAGTGGCAGGATTTGTTGGTTGTCATTATTTTGCAGGATCCTAGTACTTGCATTCTGGTTACTAACAGTCTGATGATAAAGCTGATACATAAAAACTGACTATATGTATGACTGACTACTGGTGTGATGTTTTCCAATGTCAAAAAATTATAACTTTCTAATTGACATTTAAGGAAACAAATATCAGCATCTTTGCTATAGGATACGTTCCTTAATTGCATACACTGTTATAGTTTAGATTAGGTTTTGAATTTTTCACTGGGCCCAGTTGAATGCGTACACACAGAAACAGCACGCTCTTAGGAAACAGCCTCGTGAAGAAGCTGGCTCTGATTTTACCTCGTTATCTTTCAGAACACATTGGTGCATTTGCCACTTGCTCTTCATCTCGTGTAAATCTGATATTACTCAGACCCTTTCTACAGGGATTCTTCTCTTCTAAAAGCTTCTGTAAGCAATTAATTCTCCTGTTGAATGCACTACCTAAAGCCCTAACACTATTGCCTCTAAGAATAAACTGGGTAAGTCTGGGTAACTACTCCAGATCTATCAGTTATTTTTGATATAAAAACAAAAAATTATTGAAAACTTTCTTACAAACAACCTACAACTTTCTGCAAGAGGGGAATCATCTGGTTCACACCGAATAGCACTACATCGAACATTTAATAGTCCCAGAGAATCAAAGTCTTTTTCAGCAGAGAGGATGTGGGGAAGAATACCGGAAAGGGCAGACAGGATACAGGAGGTGCGTTCTGATGATTTTTCTAGCAGTAATAACGTGTTATATCACGTACTGTGTACTGGTCCCATTATTTACCTATATGATGTGAATGAATTCCTTGAGGCTACTCACGTGTGCCATCTTAAGCACGTGTGGGTTTGCAGGCTCGGTGCCTTGGCGAGTTGTGTGATCTACACGCAGTCTTCTAAGAAAGAACAGGCGGGTACCTGAGCGCAGGCTTCTGCGAGCAGAAAGATAAGGCAGAAGCTGTTCGGCTCTTTCCTGATCAGGAGAAAGAACTTGACAGAGCTCTGGCCGCCAGGCTGCAACTCTGACGGTGAACAGCCAAGGTGACTGGTGACCCCTAAAATACTTAAATACAGCATGAAGCAAGTCAGAAAAACACATGTGGTTCCAGATGTTCTGTGATTTGTGTCAAATCAAGGTTATGAATAGAGTCCACATAGTCCAAGTGTAAAATACCTGAATAGAAGCACCTCCAAAATTTGACATCTGCACCCTAATACTGAATCCTCATAGCTGAGGCTAAGTTTAGCAGTGTTTAGAAAAAAAACTAGTCCTCTTTTGAATGCAGAATACATACTAGTTTAAAAAAAAATCTACCTGAATGAAGATTTTGTTTTTCCTCATCCTTCATCCCACTTTGTGTGGGAGTGTACTGCAGCTACACAAAGTCTATTTGACAAAAGTAGTAGGTGTTTGTTTAAAAGCATCTCTTATCACCAAGTCCTTTCTAATATTAGCTGAACTTTTGTTACTTCTGATATTACAAATTATTTTTGTAAATATTTTTTAACAAATTGTCAAATATTTATGTAAAAGCATTTACTGTATTTGCAGCTGTATCTTGGGGTGTCAGACGCTGACTTTTTTAGCTAATTTATTTTAAGAATTATTATTCTAATTTAGCACATCTCGTAGTAAAATCAGATTCTGAAAGGTAAAGACAGACTTTTTATAAGGTTGGTAAATCAAAGTTATTCTGTTAAGCTCATACTGTCATTGCTAGAACATATAATTAACCAGCTTCTAAAGAATTACCACATCTGCATATGGGAAGAATAAATCGCTGAGGTAGAAAGAACAAGACCTTCTAAACGTCCTTGTAAATAACATGGAAAATCTGAAGATTTGCCTGTGAGCTGATGTAAAAGAAAAATCTAGTTTAACGTGCTGACCTGATTCTCTTCCTCTTGGTAACCTTGCTATAAGGTTTTAAATCAGATGGAGCACATTCGTGAACCTAATAGAAAGCAGTCTGGATAATGAAGTGTTTTAAATGAAATGCAGAAAAATATTGGTAATTCTGGGTTTAGGTTTGGGGTCTTTTTTTTTTTTTGTTGGTTATATTTTCTTTCAAATGTGGCAAATTATTTTAGAGCAAAAGTATATATACACCAAAGTGTGTTCGTTTAGACATGCTGTCACTTCACGTTCTGTGTCTGTGTACATTCACATCCATATGTATGTGTGTACACACACATATTTCATTGAGATGAAAGATAATGATTGTTTTCTTAAGAATAACAGACCACATGTTAACACAAGCTTTAAGAACTTAATGATGTTTTTCAGCTATTACTACCCCAAATGGCTGCAGCTATTACTTTCTTCAGGTTTGATGAAAAGAAATGTATTGAAACACCTTTTCTGCGTCTTAAGTATCAGCAACGTTAGGTACCACAACTTAAAAACAAGAGTGAGAAAATTAAGCTGTATGTTTCGCTAAGCAGTAGTACATCTCAAAGATGATGATAATAATGGGAATTAGAGTAGCTCAGACTAACTGCTTTCTCTGATACCAAATGAACACGGTGTTAAGGCATTTCTCTTTGAAATAATCCCAAAGCTGCTGTTGCTCAAGGGCTGTAAGGAGCAATCATTTGAGACAAGGACAAGTCAAATGTCTCTTTTGAAGTGCCAAATTGTATTTTTTTTTTTTTTCTTTTTTCCGAGCAGTATTCTCAAAATGGAAGATAAAGTTCAGAGTCTTTTGCAAGAGAGCTTCAGTGCAATCTGCACTTTGGAGAAAAGTCTCTGTGGTTTAAGTATGAGTGATAAGGACTTTTGCTGTAGTAAATGAAAGTGCGGGACTTCAAAGTTCAGTGTTTGATTTGCAACAATTGCCAGCTTCTGATATCTAGACTTGGAAAAGAGGTTGATCTTTGCTCTCAAAATTGCTAATTTTGTCTCAGAGGTTGAAATTGTCAGGGAGAAACCAGACCTCCCTAAAGCTGAATTCTGGTTTTCATTTCGACAGACTGCTTCTAGGTAGGCGTTATCAGGATGCCTGCACAGCTTTTCATTTGCCCCATGTCTGCCTTGTATGAATGGAGCTGACTGTGAATTTGCTAGTTAAAGAAATCTGATCGAATTCTGATTAATAAGAAATCTTCCTGACCACCCTTTGGGTGGGTGGAAGAGAAGAAGAAAGAAAGAGAAAGGTTCTGCTGCCAAATAGCAAGTAACATCATTATGAAAGCTCTTACCAGGAAGCCAAGGTTCAGGCTGAGATTGCTGTCTCTCCTGGATGACCGGAGGGTGTGCCCAGCCACCAGCTGTCCAGGCAGGGTCTCTCGCTCTGTTTATACAAAGTGGAATAGCTCCAGCAGGAGGTACTTTTTCCAAAATAGCTGGTGATCAAGTTACAGCTTTGGGATCTTGGAGACCAAGGTTGAAACACCCTTTCTGAATCGCTGGGAGGCATTCGTTTTTGGAACAACTTGATCACCAAGGTTTCTCTGCCATGTAAAATCCCACTTCAACCAAATCAGACGTGCCTTTCTGTATCGCAGATGGCTAGGAGGCGTGCCCTGAGAGCTAGCCCTGAAGTGAATCTGGGTCCATAATTATGAATGAATGACAAACTTTGAAAGCCCTCGGTTTCTGTCCTGATGTGACTTTTGTTGTTGTTGTTTAAATCTTGATCTTCCGTAGCATTTCTCTGTTAGTTTGTAGGGCAGTCTGTAATAATCCCATGTGGGTATTATTGACAGGGTCAAATGGGCGTATGACCACATGCCTCTCCCTTACCTTCTACCGCTTGCAGAATACTTGCTAAATGCCGTGCATTGCTCAGATCACCTGCAAGGAGTGAGTGAGGGCTGTGTAGCACGTTAGGCTGGCTGTGAGATCCCAGCTGTGCTGTGGGAGGTATGTAGATAACAAGGCAGGGAACTGGAAAGGAGGGAAGTGCAAAAGGAGGCAATGAATTACGGACAAGTTAAATGATACCCCGGGTACAGTATATTAAAAATACACTCATCTACAAAATAAGTGTAGTCTCCACTAAATGAGCTACAAAATGGTTAGCTGAGGAACGGATGACTGTGCAATAGTGGCTTTCTGTGAACTGATTCTTATTTCAGTGTTTTTCATTCTCTTCACGAATGGGAACAACTGTCCTGTCCTAGATCAATCTGTTTGGAGACATCCATGTAACTTCAGCCTTGTTCTCTTCTCTTTCTTCATTTTCTCCTCCTCGCTTTATTCCCTCACTGCCCACCCCAGGCCTCTCGGCAAACTGCTGCCGCTTGCTCCTTGCCTCCCTGTCTGTCCTGCCCGTGCTGCTGGCTGCGAAGCAGTGGGAGAATCAGACTAAACAAGATTTGCTCGTGCAGTGCCCAGGTGAGTGTTCAGGCATGCTCCAGAAGGGGAGCCAGTGACTGAAACAAAATTAAATACAATAATTGCATTTTAAGTTGCAGAGAATTTATAGACCACTCAGGCTTGCTTGCTTGCTAGGGAAGGCTCATTTGGAAAAGTTACCTCTAAATACTGTTAGATGTCAAAACGTACAGCTAGATGAAAGCATGTCCCTTACACTTAGATGAGCATGTCTGTTATTGGGAAAAACTGATATAATAACTACAATTCTCTGACATGTGAGAATAAAGGACGCAGTGTTAACTGCATGTGTAGTGTTTGTGACACCAGGACTGTGACCAGTCCCAGTATTATTAGTGTGGCCCTGGGGGGCCGTAACACAACTCCATGTAGCCTAGCGTTACATCTCTGACAATTGTCAGTAGTGGATGCTTAAGGATGAATGTGTAAGGTATCAGCGTACACTGATACTTCCCAAGAATATTTTCCTAACCTCCAGCAATTTGTAGTTCAGGAACTTTATGAACCAAGGGTAGTGACTTTTCAGTGAAAAACTGAATAGCTACCCATTTAGTATTTGTAATGAGGGAGTGAATGCTCATATAGCAAATGTTATATGAGCACATAAAGGCTCTGTGTTCAGTCTGTATATATGAGTAAGATGGGGAATTAATTTCCCCATTTCCTGCCTTAGGAATGTTTTTCTTAAGAATATTTATACTATTTTTTTAGTAAAGTTCTGAGAACAAGGGGAGAGTCCCATGGTAAGGAGTGATTTGATAGGGGAAATGGAATAGTGATATTTAAAATAACATTAAGCAATGTTCTGGATGTTGTGAACAGTGTTTCTTATTTCCGTTGCAACTCTAGTCTTTAAGCAAATTCCCTCACGTGTTGTGGCCTTGTCATTCATTTTATAGGTGAATCATTTTAACATTACTAGGATATTGAATCCATCATGTAAGTCTATCATATGAAAGTGAGGATGGCCAATTATTTTGCTTTTATGTAATTTCATTGTAGGCACTGATATACCTCTCTGGAGAATATTTTCGGGTAGTGTGAATAGCTGTTCCATGTAAAATTTCCTTGTGTTCTGTCTCTAAGAATCTTCTGGCAAATATATATCTATTTTCAGTTCATTACTCTTCGAACTTTTATGTAAAAATAAGTGACATAGAACTATATTTTTTGGTTGTTATTGCAGAGGTGCAATAAAAAGCAATAAGCAAAGATTAAGTTTGTGTATTTTGGAGAGGAGGATTTAGAAAATACATGTAATTTAATTCCTAATGCAAATCTTACTGTATATTACAGTACATTATCACTTTTGAGATCCAATTTTAGACCCCGGTCCTGCAAATTCAACCATATAAGATCATGACATAAGAAGATTCTGGGAATCTGGTGCCTCCAGCTCAGAACAAACCCTGGAAATGCGACCTTGGAAAGTCTGTCAGGAAATATTTTCTAGAGATGTCTGGAGATCTCTCCAACTTAACTTATCTAGAATCTGGATCTTATCTAGCAGGAAGGAGATTTGTTCCAGGCCTTGCCATGGTGACTATTTGTACGTTAAATTGTTGCCTAAAAAGTCGAAGTAATATTGGAGTTGAAATGAGGAACCATCTTATCTTTCCTTCCTGCATGGGAATGGCAAAAGGCCAGGTCCTCAAGTTCCCTCCTGCCAGCACTCCTTCCAGAACCATCAGTTTTCATCTCCTGATTGTATACTAGTGCAGGATGGAAAGTGCTTGTGGTGTGCAGGGTGTTCACCTGGACCATGAGAGGAGCAGGGGGGTCTAGAAAATGATTTTTTCAGTGCCTGAGAAAATGGTCTAAACATTATACCCTTTCCACAAAAGAAAGTTGCTGTCAGCTTCCACTTGTCTGAGTTGCACAGGTGTCTGTGCAGATTTGTTCCTGGGTCAGCCTTTTGAACTTCCGTGCCTAAATTCTAGTTCCTGAATTTTTCCCACTTTAGGTACCTAAATTGTCAGTAGATTTGGCCTTCAGTCTGCTATGATAAATCTTGTTCATAGACATGACGACAAAGTCCTTCTCCTCTCAGACTTTGGTGTCATCATGTGGACTAGTGTAGATGTGACTGATTTGTTATTAATTCATATGATTAATTTCCTTATTGCCAGAACCTCTTGTGGCTATTTTATTTGTGGCTATTTTATTTGTGGCTATTTTATTTGTGGCTATTTTATTTGTGGCTGTTAGGTTTCTGTCAAGGAAAAATTTTAGACTGATATGGGAAAACTATAACACTTACAGACTAGTAAGGTGATTCGCATGGTCTGAGGCTGTAGCATTCACACTGCCACGGTTATTTGCCAATCAACTGTCCTCTCTAATTGGAGTATAACAACCCTGGCCATTTATCATTAAGCATTGCAACATCAGTCTCTGGCCTTTTCCTGAACTCTTAAGAATTGTGAGTTTTCTTTGAACTCTCAGCTTTTAGTTCCACTGACCTTATTGCCCATTTATAACTGCTGCGCCATTTGTCACTCTCAGGCTCAGAAATATGGTTGGGGGAAAAGACTCAAGTGCAATCACTCACACCTATGGTCTCTTTGTATTTGGACTTCACAGTTTCTGTGTAGTGTAACTGATAGGGAGAAATTAGTTACAAAACTGTAATTCCATTGAAGGATTGTGATAATACTGTACCATAAACTGTATATGATGCTCAAGAGGTTTGACATCATCGGGCTTCTGAGATTAAGTTACAGCACCTACTATTAGTCTCTGTCAGTATCTGTTTTAAAAGAGGGTTTTTGTGTAACCCCAGTGTAAAATATAGGATATTTTGTAAGTTAGGAAACTTGCTGTTGCATTAATCCTATCAGAGTCATGTTAATAGTTAAACTATAGCATTACATAAACCAGATTTGGTACAAAAAGACATAAATATTTATTTTTATATGGTACAGAGAAATTCTCTGTACTGACTACTGACAAGGTCTTGGCATATCAGACTGAATTGGGACTACTTTGGCATTTTAACAGTTTTGCGTTCTGAAATAAAAAAAAAAAAAAAAGAGCAGCATGTAAACCTATCAGAAAGAGTTACTGGTGAGCCTACAGTATCATTCCAGGAAAAAAAAATCAATGTGTATTTTAAAAGCAAACCAAGCCTACTCCTTTCTCTCTTGTGTTCCCTTTTCCTTGTATAGTTTCTGCTGTTTACACACTCACACACACACTCTCTCTCTCTCTTTTCTTGTGCCCCTAGAAAACTGTAGGTTTCCCTTCTTTAAGCTGTTCTTCACATCTTTCTTTTATCTCATTTTTCTTCATCTCACTCTCTCCTGCCTTTTCTTGTAAATTTTTCCATTACTTAAGTGAGAAACAGTTGAGTAGGTTGTGCTTTAATGTAATTTTGGCCAAGAAATGGATATTTTTAAAGTGATTTGCCCTTCTGTAGAAGAAATAAGGAATTACTTCAAAACCCCATGAAAGTATAAATAAAACTCTATCAAAGTAAAAATTAATTTGTTAATATGGGTGAGAGATCTCTTCACAATTCATATGAGGGAGACTAGATAAGGGAAGAGTTCAGAAGGCTGAGTAGCTCCAGCTAAGACTTTGGGAAGAACTCTCGTCTGAGAATAACTCTCCTGCTATGAGAAGAATAGACCAAAGCTCAGGATTTCATGCCATGGAAATCAAAAAAGTTTTCTTTGAAACCAGAAAATTTTTTTGGTTTTTGTTCCCTACAATATGAACCACTCAGGACAACAACGATTAGAATAATTATTTCACTTGGCATTTTCTAATCAAGTACTCCAATTTTTATACAAGATTCAACAAGCTTATTTGCCGTTCTTCCTTATGCTTCTTTTTTGCCTCCTGTCTCCAGGCTTCCTGGCTGGACGGTGTCTCCTCCCATCCCATACCTCCGTGATGCCAGCATTCCCATGCTGTGTTATGGTGTAGGAAGGAAGGCTGCAGAGGTGCCTGAGCCCTTTTCCTAATGTTTGCCTTCAGTGTGCTTTTTTCGGATAGAGAAATATTAAGTTCCTATGAAGAATTCAATTTATGCCTGATAAGTAATAGAACGAAATATTTTGAGATATATGTCTGATTTCACAGTAAACCCGTGCCAAAGCTTCTGACAACTTCCCTTGCATTTTCAAAACCACCTTTCTCTTTACTGTGAAACACAACCTCCTCTCCTCCAAGTGTTACTTGTTGTTAGCGAAAAGTTTATGAAAATTTCCAAACTCATTAGAATGAAAAAGCATGTGATAAGAGACTAGCTATCTTAAGAACCAATTAGCCAAAAAGTCTCAAGCCACAGGAAAAGACTCAGACAGGAGAAAGTGTGGATGTAATTTTTTTTTCAGCTTTGGATCCACAGTGCATATAGGCACTTCCTTGAAATTCTGATTAAAATGTCTAATGTCCAGGTGAGGCATAGGACTGGAGAGCTGTTTTTTGGGGTTTTTTTTCCTTCATTCTCAGCATTTCCTATTACCTAGCTCTAAATAGTTACAGGCCAATATTCAAATTTTGCCTCCTCAGTAAGGTGTTGTCTTGAATGATGTACTGAAGTGCCTAACTCTGGTGAGAAAGCCTTGTACCCTCACAAACAGACCTGAATTTCATATGTTGTTTGTAGATCTAGCCTTATGTTATGTTTTGCAGTAATTACCATTTAGAATAAGAGATGTTGTGGTATCCCAATACAGCCATTGGTTAGGGTGCAATACTACTTATGTCTAATTAGTAGATAATTAGTCGTTAGTAATTGTAATTGCTGTATATGCTGCAAGCCTTTGCAACCAGCATTGTTGTGTTGAAAGGTTTTTGCTTTTCATTCATTCAGGATAAGGTAATTAAGCCGCTTTGTTTCTGTATTCAAAGTTAGTCATCAAATGAAGTCCTGTAAATCTTTGTTCCCCTCAGAGGGGAAAATGTAAATGACATGAACTGGTCACCATTAGATCTTTTAATGCCTGCCTGTTCAAGATGATGTAGTTTAAACAGTGTTTCATAAATCAGGTGTGGTTTAGTGTCATTTAAAATACTCCATTTAGTTTTAAAACTAGGGCTATAACTGAAGCAGAGACATATAACGAAGGGAAGGTTGTTCTGGTTTAAACGTAGGCAAACTGGTTAACTGTTTGATTCTTGCATCATTTACTAGAAGCTTCTCTGGCATTTCCTCCCTCCCTAAATGTTGCTCAGCAGTTTTTAGTTCATATTATTTTAAATTACTGTTTCACAAAGATTAAGACAACCGTTTTGGTGCAAGCTTCAATAGATGTATTTTGGAGCTTTTGTATTATGAGTAAAATAGGGTTAGTATTACTCCTCTTTTCCACAGAAAAAGACACTGTGGCCTATTATAAAAACAAAAATGGAAGAAAATGAAAATGCTACTTCTAGAGATTGGAAAATGGATCTTAGTTTCTTTTTGTGGACGATCGACTGAGGGTTTGATTTAGTTACGTAAAAGGTGGCTCTCTGCAAGAGAGCTGATTTCAGAACTCTGCCTCTGTAACAACAGATTGTCCTCTCTCTAAAAAGCGTGTGCATGTATTTTAGAGCTACCTGGGTGAAGTGAGTTTTATTTTTTTCTTAACAATTCAGAAGGCATTGAGAAGCAGTCTGTGTCTTGTAGGAATACAACATGATACTCTTAAGATAGCCTCCACGCAGGCTTTTCCATTTGGGGGTAGCGTTAGCTTTTTGTTCCTGAGATGGTAAACCCCAGGGAATTTCCCTCCTGAGTGTGCAAACGGAAAAATTGGGACAATTAAGTTGCTTGTCTTTTTAGTTAATTTTTTTCTCAGTGGGTTATGAAAAATTAAATAATTAAAATTGGACTATAAATAATGTACTGAACTTGCTCTGCTGAGAGGTGCGATGTTGTCCTTCTCAGTAGGAGGACAATTTATACTGTAAATAAAATGAGTTCATTCTGTTGTCCAGGGACTGAAGGGGCAAGGGGGAAAGGAGGGACTAGCGCAAGCTGCACAGCAGTAAGATCCAGCTTTAATTTATCAAACCTAGCCTTGCTTCTGCAGCTCCTCGCAATTTAAATAAGACTTATCTTGGCATGTACCTGTGAATTTTATTGAATAAACTCCCTATTTGGTGATATGGGTTTTTTTCATATGGTTTATGTGGTCTGTAATAGATGCTCCTACCTCTTTCCCTCAGATTTGAAAAAAATCGTAGTGGCTGCTGACACTGTTTTTTAATGTGCTTTTTTAACATTGTGTTCTTCAGATCTGAAGTTCAGGAAAAAAACTTGTATTTTAGTGACAGCAAAATGCCTACAGCTTAAATTCTTTGAAAAAGTGAAAATGCTTTGTGACATGAATGCAATTTACCCTCTTAACATTCTCTGTACAGTGCTCTCTGATCTGTTTGCTTCCCGTGTACTTTCAACCCCATTGAAAATGCCTTAAGGTCCCACTGGATAACACTCGTGAGCCAGACGGCGCTGAACCTCTGCGAGATGATCAGAATGGTCTGCAAACTGGTGCATCCGAGTGTTCAGAAAAACCTGGGAAAGACTGCTTTCTTCTAGAGCCTGCTTGTAATTCCAGATTTGATGATGGTTTCACTGCTTGGAATTACGTGTACTTATTAAGGATTCATTTTTGGCTGATCTCTACTTCTGAATATTACAGAACATGCAAATTCAGTCATGGAAATATGTTTTGAAAGGGGTATCTTGAATGATTTTTCCTTGAGTAAAGTTACTGTTGGAGAGCAAAAGAAAGAATTATAACTATGAAGTAAAAATGAATCTACTGCTTTTATGGGAATCATGTGTGAACTTGTGAGAAGGAGATACAGCTTTAAGGAATAAAAAAAAAAAGAAAATAACCAGTAATCACAGGTGCACCTGATGATATTTTTTTTCGTAGTTGCATACTTGAAGTAAGATATGACTATGATTTTTGACATATGATTTTCTTTTTTGTTTTTAAAAAAAGCTTAGAAAGGTTGGATAATTTTCCTTTAGTCAAGTTCTACAACTAGAACTGCATTTCTGTAGAAGCTCCCTTTCCTAACTCCTCTTGAGGAGGAAACAGATGCTCTAAATAAAATAGCACATGTGTAAATATAATACATCAGGAAAGAGTGGCAAATATGTACGTAATAGCATTATATAGAAATAATAGGCAAGTCTGTCCACTTCAAACTGTAAGCATTGTCAGCTTTATGTTGACCATGGATTTGCTGTTAGGACCATTTTATGCTTACCTTGAATGTCCTTATAGCTAATTATAGTCTCTGTCCTGTGATCTATACTGAAGTTCACACTGATTTCATAATTGAACCTATTGACCTTGAGTGTTTGATTTAGAGCTACAAAAATGGTCTAAACCAGCTTGTAAAGTCAATGCTTTGAAAGCCTCACAGCATTTCAGACTAGCCCAAAATGTGTTACCAGACTGGAGGTCTGTATTTGCTCGTGTATACCCTTTGGCCAAGTAACACTGTGCAAGCTCAGAGGTTGTGTTTTTTCTAGTCTCAACAGCGTAGACAGTCATTGATGAGTGGCTTTTTGTCACCAAGTCATAATTGCCAAGTGGTATAACGTTTGTCATTAACACACGTTTCTTCTGAAATAATATATAGCCGTATTTAGAAAGCCTTTTGTTCCCCTCTGAAAGGCAGTTAAATGTACGGAGAACATCTTTGTCTATAGCATATATTCTGTAACCAGTTTCGAATTGTTCATCTTTTGTGCTGAGATTGAAACAATTTATCAACTTCTACTGTCAAAACATTCTGTTTTATTATATGCTTTACATAATTTCCTTCCTATCTAGTAACTGTCTGTTAAGAAAGAGTAATATATAGAAAGGACTGGATGGTTATTTTTACTGTAGTTGTGCTTAAAAACTCCAGTCAGAATTATGGTTCTGCTGTCTCAGTTTCTATATGTGTGAAAAGAGACAAAACTGGAGCCCCTTATAATCTGATTACACAAGACTTTCTTTCAGAAAACAAAGTAGTAGTGTTTGTTTTGCAGACAGACTAAAGTGAAGTGCAAAAAAAAAAAAATTAAGGATCAAATTTTCATGACCTGAACACAAGGAGTTTAGGTGTTTAAAAGTTCACAGTTTCAGGTGCTGAGCAATCAGGCCTTAAGTGTCCCCGTGACAGTAGGCTGCCTGTGGTTGTCTGCTCTGTATTTCACTCACCAAATGGATATTCAACAATTTTGAAGATACAGGCTGAGGATTTTAAGTTCTGGATATTGGGAAATCTGCTCCTGGTTGATTTAACAAAAATAACCTAAGACATCTTGGGCAGAGGTGGGAAGAATCTCACTGACTTTCAAGGCAGAGTTTAAGGCATCTCTTCTCTGTTTTCCCTAGATTTTATGTGTAGTTTAAATCCATAGCATGGTCGGTGAATTGTTGGAAAAATTCTTGTTAAGCTTGGGAGTCCTATTGGTAGAGGACCACTCTAGGATATAACCCTCATCTTATTTTAGCAGTTGGTATATAAAGACCTGTGGTTTGGCTTCCAGCTTTGGGTGTCATTGTTTTAACTTGAAAGAAACTTTTCATATTTGAGTATGAGTTGCTGTTCTTTTTTTGAAAGTTTTTTGTCACTTGTATTTAAAGTATAAGTATAGCGCTATTTCATGAAGCTGATCTGGTTTAGAACGTTTATCTATACCTTGCCCAAAACTTACTGTTACAAAGGAAAAAAAAAACAAACCCAAAAAATCCCACCCTTGGAAATAAAAGGCATGACTTTGAATGAAATGCTGGTTAGGCCTCAAAAGTCTTTGTATTAATCTCTTTGCCATTAAATATGCATTTTGGCACTGTAGTGGGAACAACTTTCATATCAAAACCGTAATCGGTAGCAGGAATTTTATTGTGTTCTGTATAGACAAAAAATGCATTACCTCCTGATAATCTTCTCTTTTCCTTGTGTGTTCGCTCGTATGTCCTTTGCTTCTGTAGAATTTTTATCTGGCAGACTGTGAGATTCTTTTCTTCACAATACCCCTGTGTAAGCAAGTTGGTTGCATCACACTTATAGAGACTGATGAAGCCCAGTCTCTGAGTCTCTTGAGCTTCTGTCTAGTAATATGACCCTTGGCCATCATTTTTCTTCCTTCTTATCACTTACTACTTATAAAACACTCCCATCGGACTGGTAAATTGTCAGAAATGGAATTAAGATAAAGTTGAAAATAGTTTTGGGGGTAAGCAATTTTGAAGATTAGGATAGTTCTGAAAATAATCGTTTTCTAAACTATAATGCATTTTTGTCATCATTGCATGTTTTTCTCTCATCTTAAATATCAGTAGTCCAAAGTAAGTACAGATCAAATGCACCGTTGGTCAAGCACCTTTCAAACTACCAGTTAATTTTAGCTTCTTATTGACAGACAGCACAAATTTTGAAACTTTGTGCCTATAAGCAATGGTGACTTGCAAGAGAACTCAGTATTTACATCTTCTTTAGAAACCCCGTTCCTGTTCTGCAGTGGAGAACCTGTTTCAGTTCAAGAGCTGCAGCTTTTTTTTTTTTTTTAATAATAGAAGATTCACTCACGGTTATGCAGGTTTGTTAAAGTTGTTACAATGTCTCGCAGTATAGTCTTAAAGAGGTAAAAAGAGTCAAAAACAAAGATGTGAATGATGTGCTTACTTTAACTTTCTTTTTCTGTACTCCAAAGTCTTTTCTAATTTACTTTAAATCAGGTATTGTAGCTCATGCTAGGACTTCTAAATCCAGATATTCATCCATGCTTTCTCTCTACACGTGCTCTGAAGTATTTAAATAGAATTTAGTTCAAAAGAACTTACAGCTGTTGAAACTCAAAACCTCCCCTTATTCTACCAGGTCACTTCTATTTTATGTCACTAAGGTTTTCTGAAAACACGTCTTCTGCTTTCTAGATGCTAGTTAAAGAGCTGAGTTCATACAGGCTGCAGCAAGTTTAAGGCCTCTTTAGAAAAGTCTGAGCCTTACCTCCTTTTCTGTTCCAGAAAATGTGACTGTGAAGTGTCACTGAGTATAAAAATGAATGAGGAATGGGGGAAAAGGTGTTTTATTTTCCAAAATGTAAATACTACAAATTCAGTCTGAGACTTGAAAGTGAAACTTTTTTTTTCTTTCTTCTCTTGTTGTGCTGCATGCAGTAAAATTTTACTGTGGGTAGATTCTTGAGATTCTTGGCTCGCAAAGCCTGCAAAGGCGCATGAACGCTTTGCCGTAAGAAGTGGTCCCCCTCTTTATGATGATACTGGAATGTCAGTCGTGGGTGCTTGGATAGACTTCAACTAATAAAGTGTGAAAGGCACCACCATAAACATGTTTGTTATTAAAAACACATGGATTTAGCACCTGCTTATACTCCATTAGAAACCTTGTGCCTGAGCATAACACTTGTGTGGTCGGCTGACGCCATACACGCCTCCCAGATCTCCCGCCTCCCCAGCTCCAGGTGTGTCCCTTAGCACATCACCACGCCAGTCCTTTGAGAAAGTCACGCCGTGCTCCAGGTCACCTTCTGTTTAGCACAGGGTGAAAAGTCTCTCTTCTCGCCTCTTCCCCGTGGGTTGAGAGAAGAGTGAGACAGAGCCAGTGCTTGTGTTTTCACCTTAAGGCTTTCTTGCTCCTGGGGGCAGAGGCAGTGTGCGTACATATGCACCACAGGGATGCTGGCTGTGGGTCCGTGGATGCGCATGAGCTGTACATGGGGTGTCCGTCGCTAGAGCCTGCAGTGCGGTGCAGGGAGCTGCTCCCAGACCGATCCTCCTCCTCACGGCAGTAATACCTCTTCATTGTGCCCTCCGGAGTGGCTTGTGTTCCGTGGACAACCGCAGACACAGTGTCCCTGCGGCTTCCCTCGCAGGCAAATATTTCCCTTTGTCGTTTTTTCCCAATGGGTTCCTACAGGAATTGCTCCCTCTGGAGCACAAGGGGGA
Source organism: Nipponia nippon (assembly GCF_047370975.1). Lineage (NCBI taxonomy): Eukaryota > Metazoa > Chordata > Aves > Pelecaniformes > Threskiornithidae > Nipponia > Nipponia nippon. The sequence goes on from NW_028262336.1 coordinate 23,275,944, forward strand.
GAGGCATGCGGACTAAGCTGTATCCTTGGTGGTATTGGGTTGTATGTGGGTGGCTGAAGGCATAATTTGATGTAAGAAATAACTGTTGTGGATGAAACTAACAGATATAGAAAAAATCAAGGGTGACTATCTTTTTTTTCAGTTGCTGACCATTTGGGGTAGTGTTTGGTTTTCTCCCATTGCTAAACAATGTGCCAATCAGAGAAACAAGGGGCTCTTTGACCCTCCCTTTCTGATGTTCTTATAATAACCCTTCAAAACTGAAATTGTATTATTCTAATGTAATAATCACTTTGTTTTTCTATTCCACATCTCTTCCCATGCTTTCTTTTCAATTAGATCTAAAATCTTTTAGATGTAGATTAGAGATCCTGTAGGGTAGGAGTTTATTAAATACAACACAGAAGGACTGTATATATTCTCCGAAGGCCATTATGAGGTAACCAAATACTACAATCGCTGGTTATGTGATGGAGAAATGTAGTCACAGACTTGTCCAAAACTATAAAGTATTTGGCATGCTACAGAGTTGGAATACAGAAGCTTTCTTGGCCCTATGCCCCAACCACCAATAAATAAGGCTGCTTCTCCTTAGAGCTTAAATATAACTTGAGCTTTTGATCTAGTACTGAGGGAGAATCCTGCCCTTGATTTAAAGATGCATTTAGTAAGCTTGTGTTCTTCCATAACTGATGTATGTCAAGCAGATTTATCGCCTTATGTTATGTAAGAAGGAAGTGGGCATGTGAGATGCTCCATAACTTGTAATGGCAGGCAGGAGATCCCCTCACCCCCCTGCTGCAGCCTTCATAGTTCAACATTTGCCTTTGGAGGAAAATGTAGTGTTCGGGTGTGCATCAATATGAACTCTTCCAAGCACGTGCCATTGAAATATTAGGTTACGTTGGGTCATTCTGTTCTGTTAAAATAATGCTGGTTTGAATGTTATTCTTGCCAAATGCCCCTATTCAGAAAGGTTCCTTGCTCTCTGCCGAAGCTTTGGTTTCTTCAGGTTCATTGCAGTAAGCCAAATTCTAGTTTTTCTGACAACTCTATGTGCTTTGCTACATCAAGACTTTGTGTTGTTGCGTAGTCAAGATGGCTTCAGGTGGCTTTGATTAATAGTATGTGAAATACACACTTCCCTGTGTAGTTTGGGACACTGGTTTCAGCTGCTCAGTATGTGTTTCAGTCCTACTGAATCTTCCCTTTGCTGTTTCTCATGTTCATCTACCTTTGCCTGTGTTCAGGGCAAAGATTTAAAGGAGGGTGTTGTCTGGGAGGCCACTGTAAGTGGTCCCAATAAGAGTCATGTCTTAAGCAACACTTACTAAGGAAAGTTCCATATCATTTTATTAAAAAATCTATGTGAATTCAGCAGAGGTGAAGATGGTTGCTAAGTGCAAAACCGTAAGAGCTAGACATAGAGTAGTGTATGTCTTCTCATACATGTCCCTGGAGCCACAGTCGTATGCACCAGCTGAGATCTCACCTAGGATATACTGATTTTGCAAGAGAAGTCCCAGCTGGGATGGTGAGCTTGGGCTTTCCACGTATCTGATACAGGTAGAGTAGAGCAATTCTAAATTTGGCTCATCGTTAGCAATTGCAGTAGCAAACACCAAAATTGCTCAAAACGTAGAACAGTTTTATGAGCCTCTCACGGGCTTATGATGTAACTTTTATGTACTGAGAAAACTAGTGAGCCTAAATACCACCGTTCCGGGTGGTCTCATGTCACTTTTAATGTATTAGTCAATGATATGGTTGGGTTGAAATGCAGAACTACAAATTTCAGTTGCAGTTTTCAGGCTGTAAGTTTTCTAACCTCTTCCAGGATTTGTCATAGCTGAATTGTGCAGCATTTGTGATTTCTGGTACAAACCTGGAAGGGTTAATCATTCCTTTATGAGTACCTGAGATTTTAGCAGAAGGTAATTTTCTTGCCTTTTTCTGAATGTCGCTGTGAATTTCAGATTAATCTTCTGAATACTAAGGGCTTTAGGAGCTCATGATACGATGTAAAAGTTTGTACCTAATGTGACTCTAACTCCTAGTCCCTTATGTTTCCATTATCTTAATGGACATGCAAAAATTGATACGGATAAATGATCAGATTAAAAGCAAATGCATCTACTAAACCCTATATATAGTTGTAGAAGACATAACCCTATACACAGCCATAGAGGTGAGCATATTGGAACATTGCAGAATATTTTTTGTTATGTCCTCTTTAGTTGCTGGTAATATTCCAACTCTCTACTACTATTCCCTGTAGTTTTTCGTAATTAATGTTGAAAAGATGCTGGGAAATACTTGTTACATCTCTAAATGATGTGTTGCTCCGGGTTTCCTGATGTTCCACGATTTCAGCCTGCAAATACTTAGGGTTTCCAGTAGAGGTCAGGATGACATTGTCAGATATTTTGTAAACGTGTTGACCTGAATAGGAACCTTCCAAGGCTTGCTTTATTATCACAGACAAAACGTTTGGGTGGGTTTTGTTTGTTTTACTTCTTAATATGCAGATAAAGCATTGTATAATCATTTTTGTTTCCCCTGGATTTCATCAGCAACTTTGTAAAGTTTGATGACAAATGTGTCGAGTTTCTTGAGAAACTGTGAAGGTTGGGAATAGAGGAAAAACAGTGGGAAGGAGATGACCCTGAAGAATTAACGCTGCTATTGAGGTAAAGGTCTGTTACACTGCATATGTTAGGACTAGGGGGCCTGGGAAATCAATTGTTTTAGTTCTTTCTATCGAGTGTGTGTAAGTGTACGTGTACATACATGTATATACGCATGTACATGTATGCATAGCACACACATACTTACACACAGACATACATATATACATGTGCATGCATATATTTTTATCTAAGTCTGTGCTGCACATACACAGCAGCAATACTCAAGCAGCCTTTGCTTTGGCCACTTGTTTCTGCTTTGTCATCGTAGCTGCTGAGTCTTGGCTTAAGCAAAAGAACACATCTAGCTGAAAAAGTAACCCTGTGCAGGAGGGATTTTTTTTTTTCCCAGCCACACCAATTACTTGATCAGTTTTGCAGCACAACCATGCAAATAAACATTTCAGCACAATGCACTGGGCTGCTCAGGGGATAAGGAGTACCTAAGCTGTCATGGTGATCGAAAAGAGCTAGGGAACACACTACGTATTTTTAAAAATTAAATCTTCTTCTAGACTCTGGAACATAGTTTTCTGACAGGGGTAGATTTTGTGGCAGATTCTATAATGCAGAACCACAAAGTATGGGTAGCCTCGTGTGCTGGTGCTCTCACCTAACGCCACGGATTTGCTAGTGCACACGCACGTGCAGATCACAGAATAGCTCACTTCATTTATTTTGCAGTGCAGTGGTGGCTGACACTGAAGTAAATGTTTCTGGTTTTAGGCTTACTTTGCATTAAGATCTCAGATACACACACACACACACACACACGTGCTCGCCCACACACACTACAGAAGAAGTTATCCGTGGTGTATTACATGCCTTCTTGCAATTACAAAATTGTGGTGTCCAGGCTCCGTGTTCCTACTGGCACACCATTTAGCGGCACATCAGCAATCTACATGTACGCACACACAAAGCCCTTTTGCAACAGTGTGTGTTGTTCTTCTCTGGATGTGTGTACGGTTCAATTCTTGCAACCAAGCTTTCAGTGGGCACCGACTCCTGGCACGCTCATGTAATCACTCTGTTCAGAGACACTTCAGCATCTGTGTTCAAAAAGAGCTGTAGCAGCCTGTTTACTGCCCCTTAGACTAGCTACAAAATGACTTACTCTGCTTTTGGTAGGAACCGACTACAAAATGCGTGTAAAATTCAGGCCCCAAAATGCAACTTGGTTACCTAAATGGAGGAGATGATGGTCACCATCTCTGGGTACATAAAATGTTAGGGAGGAAGATAAATAACTGAGGGTGAGGTGCAGTAAGATGAAAATGAAATAAAATCTGCTTTTCCTGATGTCTGTTCTAAATTATCTTGACAACAAAGGTTTTATCAGACCATGGCGTACTTTCCAAGGGGAAGTGGTGAAAGTTCATGTTGCCGGTGACATTAATAGCGAGACTGGAAAAAACATTTTGAATACTTATAGGGAATGAACCAAAAAGTTCAGTGAGACAGTTGCTCTTTTTTGATCTATTTATTGTGACAAAATAAAATTAAATATCATACTTTCTCTCTCCTGTTTTAGGAATTATTTTATATCCACATAGATGTTTCATCTTTTTATTGGAAACAAGGATACTATGAAATCGAGCAGTTCTGGACCAAGATGGCTGCAAATGAAATAAAGCAATACTCTCTCACATTATATGCTCCATAATTTATCATAGAAGGCAAGGATAGTTTACAAATTACAAGGTCGCTTTGCATTTTAGGAGGTTAGGTTTTCTTACCAAAAAGGGGGTCTCTTTCCTCATAGCGACTCTTATCATTTAAGAAGTCTGCCTAACTAGGTGATGATACATACTTACTTTCATAGAAATCCTGAGAGAAGTCTATCGATACATTGGGCATGAGATACAATTACTGGGTAAAGAAGCACGGCGTTTCTCTCAAATTCAGGGATGTTCAGCGCATTAAGATCAAGCTGCTGCTTCTGAGCTGAGAACTGCCTGGATGTTTGAAATTTAGGTTTGTCTCTGCTAATCAACCATGAAAAATGTAATTCTGTAGCAGGGGTACATGGCAGGCTTTATTTATTTTACTTCGGTGCATTTTTAAGAGAAGAGGTATTATTGGTAGACAGTCCAGTGGCATTTGGGTTACTTGGGCTTTATAAAGAGTTCTACCTGAGACATCTTTGGTGTTTTTAACCCAGCCTCTTTTTAGTTCTTGTCTGTCTCTGCCTGGCATTTACACCCAGTGTAGGAATACAAAGTGCTCTCAGGTTCTGCCAGCTTTTACTCTCTTGGGCTTAAGCAAGCTGCGTTCCTGCAGAGGCCTCCCAGAAGACAGTGCCACAACTTCCCTGCTTCCCCTGGTAGATGTTTTCTGTTACCGGCCCAGCTTTAACTCGTCTTTCCCATAAATGGCAGACTTCCAGACGGTCTTGTGCAATGGCGTTCATCCTGTCTCACCCCAGACCCAGCTGGCTCTAAGCAAGGCAGCACTGATGGTTACCAGTACTGTCTTAAATTGGGTACTGATACTCGAGTCCTCCTCGCATTTATTTTCCTGACTAGCTGCCACCTTCTATGCTGGCATTTTGTCTAACTAGAAAGCTATCACCCAAGCTTTACCAGTGGAAAGTCTTGATCTCTCATAATACTCCAGCTAAAACGTTTTCCATTGTCACTGGTACCATGTACATCTCTGCAGCACCTGGCAGGCCTGTGAGGAGGAGGGATATCCATTTCAACTTTGCCAACTTCTAATCTTGCCAGCCAAACTCTCCTCTCTTCTTGAGTCTTATTATGCCTATTATATCTGCTTTGCCAGAAATACTGGAAAAGGTTGGTGGGTGTTTTGTTGTTGTTGTTTGTGGGGTTTTTGTGGTCCTTTTATGCTGGTAGGTAGAAAACAGCTCTTTCTAGCTCATTGTTTGGAATGTGTAAAAAGGATGAAGTCAAGTCATATATCTTCCTTCCTGGTCAAAGTGCAAAGTTAGCACTGTTAACAGAGAAGATATTAAAGAAATAAAGCACAAAAATATTTGTAAAAGTGTTACTTCATTCTGGAAAAAAATACCCACTGATTTCCGCAATACGTAAAGTACCTGTTTTCCAGGGTAGTGTTTTAGGAATGTGCTGTCCTGAGGAAAAGGCCTACTGTAACTATAGCCATTGTAGTTATTGCCGAGTCATAACTCGGTACTGTTTGGCTTCCAATTTAAATGGAAAGATCTGATTTATACTTGATTTTTATTGCATATGTAACTTTTCCCCCCAGGCGTACTTCACTTTTTCCGATTCCTTTGTGGAGAGGTAAGAAACTTTACATTCTTATTAGTAGTAGTTTGTTGTTTGAAATTTAAATTGAAAATGGCACAGGGCATCAAGGGAACAGGCTCAGCTCCTGCCCTGTTCTCCTTTTTGCCCAGATCTCTTATCTGTAATTTGGAACATGACCTTTTATATTTCAGATCCACAAAGTGCTCACCTCTTTGACCTCTGACATCCAAATAGCATCCACAGAAGTATTTCTGAAGACAGGTTTTTCTATGTTTCTGAAATAATGTAGTGAATACATGAAACAGTAGTCTCTTCTTATGTGCAGCCTGCTTTCAAATTTAATTCATTTAATACACCAAATATTTAATAACGAAAAAGTTATAAGTAAGTGTTACCATTCTGCTAACAAGAATATAGTGTTGATCACTATTCTCAGATCATGGTTTGGACAACAAATATAGGCTGTGTGTCCCAAATTTTGAATGTTTATCTGAGTACATTTCTGTGGGAAATCTTACGAGTATAAAAAAGATTAAATTCAGTTGTATTTAAATCTGTGTTGAGCTCTGTCCTGTTGTGTTTACTGTTGCCCCATTCCATATGTTCCTTATTTATGTGCACCTGCCTCCCAATTAAATCTTCATTAACATGCACATCTGCAGAAGCACTACTTGCTTTCATCCCACTTGAAGCATTAGATGTTTGACACCACATACATTTCTAGCTTACTTTTCTCCTGAACTTCCAAAAGAAGCATAGAGAGATGAAATCCCCAGACATGGAAAAAACCCCAATGTTAACAAAACTTGGGGACTCAAAAGTCATGTTAAATTTTGCTCTGGCTTCTGCTTTATTTGTATTTGTTTCTCATTTCTTTGTATTCACTGCAAATGTAAATGCGTATGACAATTTTCATTATACAATTTGGGACTGACTGACTGTTGCCTGGAATAGTTGATGTTCTTCCCAGAAAGCTCTTATTTAGTAAGAGAAGCTCTTCAAAAGTCTCTAAACTGTGGGACTGATTACACTGGGAAGCAAGTGATCCACTTCACTGCAGCGCTCGAGGAAAATAAATTTACCCCTGCTGCCATTAACACCATAAGTGAATCATGTGCTGTACATATGTTGTGTACATGTTCAAATGAACTTGCGTTGAAAATCTGACTGTGTAGGAAGATATAACAAATGCCCACTGGTATAATGATTGGTCTCTGTTCAGTACTAGAAGCACAGAACTAATGCCTAGAATACAGAAGCTGAATTACTTGTTACTCCTAAGGAAAAAAAAAAAAAAGAAATATAACCATTACTTCAGGTCACCCCTGAGGTCACTGACAGCACAGCACGGGGGATTCAAGTATAGCAGCATGACTGCAACTAGCTCATGGCTGTGAAAGAAATCTTTAGTCCCCATTGCTGCTATAGGCTTAAATTGGAAGAAGCAAGAATACATTCTCTTTTTATTTACTTACTTTTTGAAAAAGAAAAGAAAAAGAAAACTTTAAAAATGAAATTTGAAAAGAATCCCTTATAAAGAAACATTACTGTCAGTCCTGCCATATACCCTTCCGTGAAGATGTTGTCTGTTGAATTAGTAAAATCAAGGGTGAGTGGGTTGGTGGGGAGACCCCTCTGCAATCCATGCACTGCTTGCTTTAATAATTAGATATGGTCCTGTTGTCAAACTGTAGTCCAGCTTTTATCATTCTTGGCAGACAGAGCAGAACAACAGTCTGGCACTTGACCTGCCCATAAAAACTTGAACAGGAAACGGCAATAAATAATCCACTCAAAAGGCCCTTGAGAAAAGCATTGCACTTGAGTCCTTATAGGAATTGCATGCTACTCCGGGGGAAAGTGTGGGCTCTTTCAAAACATGGGCTTTGTACTGTTAGCATTTTTTTATTATTAATTTTTGCAATTAAATGTCTCAATGGTAGCTTGGAAGAGATTTTTTTTTTTTATATAGTAGAGCTGAGAGAGGTTTCAAAATTGTTTCTAGTTTATTCCTTCTAATCAACATAGAAATCAACTCACAGTATACACATACACGCCCAAACAGTGTCTCAAACAAACCAGCCAACCAGCCCTCATATTTCTCCAGAGCTGGTCCCGGTCCCGGCTTCTTCCAAATGGGGAACCTGATTCTTCTTGTTCTGCTTTACATTGAAACCTTCACCCTTCTGCAGTGAAATTAGAGTTTGACCCCAAATCCCTTACCTCGGTCGGAACGTCCCTGCTAACGTGGTGCCTGGGCACGGGAATGGGCATGAGGTGAAAAAACTGTTCCAGTGTCTCTGGAAATGTCTTCCCTCAGTTTCTGAGGCAAGTGGAAGAGTATTTCAGTCCTCTTTCTAGCCTGAGAGAATAGACTGATTCTGTTTTTATTTTTGCAATGTATTTCTGGGCTCTGGCAATGCAATCCGTTCCACAGACATTTGCTTTAATCTCTGGTCTTTCTTATGAGGTGAATTTGAGAATTAAGGGCATAATTTGTAGTGGGTTTAGTCACACAGTGGAGTAAGTTGTCTTGCACGTGTGTACAATAATTTAATTTTTCATGTTCGTTTCAGTGCCCTGAATGAATCTATACTAATCTGTGAGGGAAAAGAAAAGTCTTTAATATTTACCAAGAATAGTTTGAGAGGAAAAAGGCTTATACAGACTACTATCACACTTCTCACCTTTAATAAATTAAAATGATTTGTAGTTAAATGCAGTGGGGTTTTTTTGTTTTCACTGATGTAGTCTTTGTTTCTAGCTCTGCTAGTTTCTAACTAAATTAAGAAATTCTGAAGAAAAAAAAATCCTTTTTTTTTTTTTTTAAGGTTTATTTTCAATGAGATTAAACTTAATTCATTTTTTCCAGTTTTTAAAAGCCAAACTCCTAGATTTTTGGCTGGTTTAGACAAGTCAGTTTTACTGAAATTATTCTCTTGGCTTGCTGAAGATACATGTATTTAAATATCAGGGCAGTGATTGCTCAAAGCCAGGAATTCCATGAAATATTTTCCAATTTGACGGGAATGTTGTTTTTCAGAAATAAACAGTATGCTACATGAAGAGCAGATTGATAAAGTTCCTCCTAATAGACCTTAGTCTTACACCTGGCCTGAGTTCACATGTTGCAAACCCAAACGCCTGAGGGACTTGAACATGAATTGTGGCTTAGAGAGGTACAGAAACAAATACCTCCATTTGGTTGCACTTTTCCCCATTTATTCCCACACTTCAGCCTCCCAAAAAGCACTTTGAATAACTAATGCAGAAAGGTACTTGGAACCAGGTTAACAGCGTAGCAGCTAAAAATAGCTAGATAAGTTGATTCATGCATTCAGTGTTATGATTTCTTATATGGCGCACGTTAAAGGGATATTGATGACAATGAGGCCCATACTTTAATGAGCTTTGTACTGTCTCAGGTCTTCAGCTGGCAATGTGGTCCATCTTCTGACCTGTCCTTGCAGACCAGATGAAAACAGATACTCATTACCACTTGCATGAATTTGCCTGTTTTACGTAGGGGCAAGAAAGTGGTGCCAACCAAATGTAAGGTAGTCTGCGGTTGCTACTTGCATCCCTTAGTGAGCAGTCTCGTCCCAGCCATATTCCTGCTGCAATTCACTGGTAGGGCTGTCTCAGTACGCTGGAATATTGCATTTATGTCCTTTACTGCTCACTCTTTTTGCTTTTGCAGAATATTGCAAACAGCTTGAATGCCTTGAAATTTTGGTAATTTGTATAGTTTTCAACCAGACTGGAATGCATGAGTGATTTGATAGCAAGGACAGGTAAAACCATTGGATTCTGCCTAGTATATAATTGTTAAGCTGTTAGTGTTGTCTATTTAATTTTCCAAATTTTCCATTAAATGTTCAAAAAGGTTAAACTAGTATTGTGTGGCTTTTGCAAACATCCACCCTTGATGTATATCTAATTTATTTTGTTGAGAGGTTTACCCTTATACCAAGTATTTATTTGCCTACATGGAATTCATAGGTTGGTGGAGAACTCATTTATTTATTTACTAATTTTCTTGGTTATTGACTATGGAAAAGTTTCCACTAATGAGAATTCTTCCCCATTGTGAATCATTAATACATTAAGTACACTTCAAATTCCTCCAGTAATGATACAATGAGAATTGCTTAGCTGATTTAAATGACACAGATGTAGTACTAATTATACATTTTAAATTGGCAACAAACACAATTAATTTGCTGATTATCTAAAACAAAAGTAAACTTTTTTATTATAGTAATTTACTATAATTTATCACACAGCCATTTTCTGTGTATAATATTTATGCGTTTGACAAACCTAAAACAAAGAGATATGTAATTAGACCTGTTTCATCCATCACTGGCTGCCTTTTAACCAGAGGTCTTATGTGAACAGCTTACAAAGACACTGTCAGATTAACCAAATCATAATGGTGGCATCTTCGAAGTCAACAAATGGATTTTTTTTTTTGCTAGTAATTTCTGTGGATTATTAAAATTGAATGGTTTTAATTTAACTTGCATTACTTGAAGGTATTTTACAGGGCTGTTGTTTGGACAGTGGTTTGATTGTCTGTTGTTGTGTTTAGATTGAAAATTCTTTTGGAAAATTTGAAACAAAATTCATTTTTTGAAGGGAAAAAGCCCCAAGCAAAGCCCAACAAAATAAAACTCCCCCCCCCCCCCCCCCCCCAACCAGCAACAACCCCCTCTCTAAATGCTTTGTGCTCAGGGAAGTTCAGAATGATTTGTCCTGGATTCAGGAAATCAGAGTAAGGCCATTATAATATTTTCATTCAAGCCTAGATTTTGGGCATTAAAAATCTGCAAGTGTCCATGTCAAGCCCTGTTACCAGGTCATTTATTTGTCTATTAAATACTGGCTTTAGAGAGCTTTATAGTGGTGCCCATAGTGTCACTGAAATTTTCCAGATGTATGGCATCATTAAAATAGTCTTCGAAGTCTATATTAACATAGAATAGAGAGACACATCTTGTCAGAGATTTTAATTGTTGACTCTGGTATAATTCTTTAAACTGACTGTACCACCAGAAATTAAAAAACCAAACAAACCACAAACCAACACCTCCTGAACCTTCCCCCCCCAATCCAAAACCAATCAAAAAACCCTCCCCCAGATGCTTATTCTGTATTGTTAATGTCATTCACACTTCCACAGGAAACATGCATATTAATCATGTTTTTACAGATTAAAAGGCCTTTCAGTTCATTTAGAAATGATGTACATTTTCAGCTAGTGGCACTGTTGTAGCCCCCATGGGCTAGGGAAGCAAATTTTATCAGAACACGTAATATCCTTTGATCTGTGCCTTCCTTATGCTTGAGATCCCTCATTCTAGTTAAAAACTCAGTTTTGTTCTCCATTAAATGCTTCTAAGTCAGCAATTTGGGCTCTAGCTTTTTCTAGGTCTATGCATGATGGGTGCAATAGGATGAAATCTGAGTTTAAAAATGAAAAATCCTAGTTGTTATTTTTTCCACACTGGAAATTGGTATTCATTCCCAAGAAATAATAATATACCTAAGTCGAGAATGAGATCTATGGAAGAGAATCCAGAATTTAATTTCCTTGGACACCGTCAATAGCAGTGCCGGTGATGATGGGTGCCAGCAGCAGAGTACTCGTCCTAGGTGATCACAGGTGCATTTGAAGGAGTTGCACCTCCATTCCCTCTTCTAGCGTGTTCGTTTCCCCTCATCATCTATCTCCAACTAGAATGACAGCCACGTGCCAAGAACAGTTCTTCCATCTCTGATCCCAAACCCCCAAAATATTCTTTAAAAAAAACAAAAAAACCCAACCCAAACTTGTATTATATTTCTGACAATGAATCGCCTGCTTACTGAGGAAAAGCATTTACTTCTGTTTTATAAAATCTAGCTATGATCATGGTAACAAGCACTTCCACAATGTGTTTTCTCTCTCATTAATTTATTTTTCCTTCCTTACTTTTTTTCAGGAGGGAAGATGGGTAGTGGTGAGTGTATAGGTATGGACATGCATTTATTTGGGAACAATTAAGATTTCCTTTTAAAAGTAGAAAATAGCAATTTCATTATGTAATATAATTTCACTGTATTGTACCTTTAAAAAGAAATATGCAGCTGTTCTTGAACTATTAAACTATATGTGTCACCTATTTATCCTGTTACCAAAAGGATCTCATGTGTCCCTTGGCAGAATGACAGCTTTTTTTCCAAGTCTATTGTATAATTGTGTTTTGTTAGCTGTTTTTGTTTTATAAATACCGTACCGAAGGGATCTCTGAAGATCAAGATTTTTAATGCAGTATTTTTCTTTGCTGTTCTTTGATGTTGACCTTCCCCCACACCCATCACAGCAACAAGCACAGTATTTTGTTCTCAAAAAGTTACCAATTCTATGTCAGGAAAAAAAGCATTTATTTTTCATGTCAGAGTTTTTGCAAGCAGGCTGACTCCATTCCAGCAGATTTCTCGCTGAAACTCTTCTGAAACAAGTTTGCTGGGAAAACTAGGTTTGTGAGCATTTTCTTTATTCGAAAATCTGCAATGAGATGCCAGTGCTATCGTTCTTCATGTGTTCAACAACGGGACCTTGCAATACTAGCATTGGTATATGTTCTTTTTCCTTCTGACAATTTCCCCTTCCAGCAAAAGCAGCGACATGGGCTTTCTCTTTGCCTGTAAGCTTAGAGTGAGAAATTTCTCCTGCAATATTTAATTGAAATCCCTCTTATTGAAAAATAATTGAATAAGTTCTTATCCTATCTCTTGGTAGTTATGGAGAGAAATTATTTGTTGCCTGCTTTATAACAAGTTCTACCTATTGGAAGTCTGTTTTTAAACCCTTTCTCCTGCTTAATCTTCTCTTCTTTTTACTAAACAAATGCAGTTCCCTTAACCTTTCGTCTCGGATCATGTTTGTGAAACATCTTGTCAGTCTTAAGGTTTCCCTCAGGGTTCTCTGCACTTTCTCTGCCTTTCTCAAGGAGAAACAACCCAACTGAATAGAGTATTCCAGCTGAGTCTCCTCATTGCCAGGAGAGTGAAAAACTTACTTCCCATGTCTTTTGCATGACACTTTAAAAATATTTTTCAGATTGACATTTACCAGTTTTGCAACAGCGTTATGGTTTTGGCTTCTGTTCAGTTTGAGCTATTATAACACATCAACCCTGCTTCAACTACTGCTGCTTAGCCAGGTAGCTCCCATTTTATAGTGTGTTCCCACTTTTTTTTGAAGTGAAATATTTGAATTTTGCCTTCATTGAATTGAATCTTGTTGGTATTATAACACTGCTTCAGTTTCTGAAATGAGTATGAAATCTAATCCTGCTCTCAAGGGTGCCTGCAACCCCTCCCAGCTCAGTGATAGCCATAAATGTTATAACTTATTTGCTATCCAAGTTGTTAATGAAAATATTTAAAACTTACCAGATTTTTGCCAAGACCTTGCATGATACAGCCCTCCAGTTTGACAGTGGAACTTTTCTTTGGGAACTGTTCTTCAAATTATGATGGATGATATAACTGTTCTGTTTGCTCAAAATTAAATGCACGTATATTCTACGCTATGTTTCTTAAAAAGAGGTGCACCTGAGCAGCAGGGAGGAGGGCTTGGCTCCTGCCCATTGGGTGAGGTGCAAGCCTTGAAAGGGGGAGTCGACTGCTGCTCTGGCAGTGCCCGAGCATGCTTAGCTGGAGGAGACTTCTGGAGTGCAGGGTTAAGCAGGCAGGCAGCCTACAGCTCGAACGAGGGAGATCTCTGCGGAGCTCAGGAAGCAAGCCCATAACGGTGCCTCAGAGACTTATCATAGCAAGCCATTGTGTCCTTGCAGGAGAGACCGTATTCTGCAGTCTTGCTTCCCAGTGTGACAACTTTCTGTGGTTTCATAGGTTGCAAAAAATTTCTACCTAATCTCCCCTGGGTCCCTAGGAAAGTGGCATCTGGTGGGCTGGAGGCTATCAGTGCTGCCTATTGCTAATAGTTTTATTGTTGTATTTATGCACCAAGATGAGCAGTAGTGAGTTCTAGAAATAAGTTGTATAGTAGAGAAAGAAGTTGGTTTTCGAGGATTTTTTTTTTTTTTTTTTTTGGTGTGTCTGGCTATGTAACTTAGACCAGGGCCAGAGCCTGGTGTGGGATATAAAGTAGTGAGGAGTTAGGGGGAAACCCTTCCACAAAATGACTGTGTCCTGAAAGCGTGCTCTGCATTGTATCACCCTGACTGGGCAGAGAGGCAGAAAGGGAGCTGGGGAAGCAGTCATCGTGCTCCAGCCTTCTTGCTTAGTGGAGACCAGTGGATGACTTTGTCAATCAGGATGATTTTCTGTTATTGAGTTAATGTTTAAACTATCTTTTAAGACATTGATGGCAAATCAAAATGTGAAATTATATTCTAACTATATTCTGCAAACACTTGCAGCTGTCCTGGGGTCTTCAAGTTTATGATATTGGTCTCAAACCACTCAATCAAAAATGCTTGACCTGATGAGAGTTTATATGTTCTCTTAAATGAACTATGATTTATACAAGAATATCTTCTCAGTACATTTGAAAAATAAGTAATCAAAATTATCTAAGCATAGGAAATTTATAGTCTGGCTCAGCTGTCATCTTCTGGCATCTGGGTTCACAACCTGACAGATTTTATAGCTCGGCCAACTAACTGATATAATAACATGGCCTTTTAGAACTGCCAGCTGAAAAACTAATTTTGGCAGGAGGAGTGGCCAGATGTATTCCTCCCCATCCTCAGTCTGAACTGGGTTAGGAGGGACTATAAATATCTTTGTAAATATTTTACTATGTCTACATTTTGGTCTTGATATAAAAGACTGGGAGATAGATTGTTCAGGTTGCTCATAAGTAATAGCGGACAGGGTGAATAAAAAAATTACCCTTACTTTAAATAAGTCCGTTTTCTCATATTTCTGTAATATCTCCCTTTTGGGCTGACCAATGCTTGGTAATATCAGCATCCCTCTCTTCTTCAAATAGAGACTGGTGCTGAAACAATGACCACAAAAAATGGCGGTTGCTGTTGACTTTGGCCAAGAAAAACCTTTATTGTGAGTGGTTATCTCGTCCATGTGGCTTTAACTAAAGAAGGAGATGAACTACAGAAGTAGCGTTGTTCAAACAAAAGGGGAGTATTTTGTATTTGTTGCTTTTTATCTGCTGTTCTGATCAGGAACCTCTGTCCCAAATTTAAATGCTAGCTTTCAACTGACAATAGATGTGTCTATGATGTTCTCAATCCAAGTGCCTCCACCTATTTTTATTGAAGTTAATTTATTTATTGAACTTTGACAAGTTATTACCCAAGCTTATTCAATGTGTGCCATTGAACTTTATCTCAAAGGATGTCCACTGGCAATTTATGGACCAGAGTGCAATATAAAAATCAAAAGGTAATCTACATTCATTTGTGTCCCATGGCCACAAGAGAGAAGAATCACAGTTTGGCTTTTGAATTTACGTTGGTTAGAGCCAAGGTGTCTTTTCCTCCCAATGTTTAAGAAAAAAAAAAAGAAAAATGAACAACACAGAAACATTCTCCTTGCTATTCTGAATGTTGATCTGGGAAATTTAAGTGGTAATCTACTTTATTTTCTTTTTTTTTTTTTTTTTTTATTCTTTTGAAGAAAGCTAGCTTGGTCATGCTCATTTGTATTTGTTTTAAGGAAATATAAGAGGTATTTTTAAGGTGTTGTTACTAGAAAAATCTGCAGTAATTTGTGACATAGATCTCTTCATCTAAGTTTTGACTATAGTAAACCTCAGCACTGTTCACTCCTTTCACAAATCAGCAAAGCTTTATGCTCATTTTGAAGTTTTATTTTAGTAAAGAGAGCTTAAGCATGTTCTTAATATGTGGTGTATGGAAAAGTGCTTTGCTCATTTATCAAATCCAGTCCTTAATTTCCAATGTGCAACTGTCTGTCCTTGTTATTATTCAGAGCAAAGATGGGATCCATGGCAGGTACAGGCCACAAAATCTGATTTTATTTCATTCAAGTCATCATTTGGCTGCGCGATGTCTATAATCAGATGGATTAGTGTTCCTTGGCTTTGCTTTTTGAATTTGATAGAAAGCAAAGTTGTCTTGTTAAATAGATTCCTTGCCTGCTCCATAATTCTTAGAGAAAGCCAAAAAACCCACAAACAATTCTCTTTGCTTTCCTTCCCCACAGCCTGCTCTGGCTGGTATCACAGGTGTGACGCTGGGACAAAAGTTATCCCACTCTTGTAACCTATTTGAATGTCTTTGTTATATGTTAAAAGCACCACCTCCTGTTCCAGTAAAAAGTATTGAGGAGGAGAGGGAGAGAAAGCATTTTGGGTCATGTTCTGTGAAGCAACTTGCATACCATCGATGTATTGGCACCCTCCATAGTTTTTTATTTGAGCTTTTGTAAAGTTTCACTTGTTACAGATAATTTAGTTTCAAACTAGGAACACCCAATATCCAGGGGCCTCTGATGGATGACTGATACAGCCGAGTAGTAAACTTATTAAATTTCTAACTCTGGATGTGTATGTTTTGCTTTGGAGCACTGTGATCAGGATTTCAAATGAAGGAAAATCCAACTTCTAAAATTTCTTATGGAAAAAAAATCTATATAGTTTTCTTTTTTAAAGACAGCTTTTTATCACTCAGACTTGATTTTCTTTATGCTAGTTATTTTCTTAATATTATGCCACTGAAAGTAGCTGATGTCTTTGAACATGCCTGGATTAATCATATAAAATAATATAGATTAATTACAGAAGTTTCACATCATTGAAAATGAGTATTATCCTTTTTTGGATAATGAGTCAACTAAAATAAGTTGGTTAAAGCTTACTGTTTAAAAGCTTTGTTTTTTGGATTTCACTAGTCTACTATACCTTAAACCAAACAAACAGTGGAAAGACAGACAGCCATAGGTATGGTTCTTGGTGCCTCGTGTTTTGGTACAGGGGGCAATCACTCCAAGACCAACAGCAGGTATTGGACTGGAGATCATATGGATATTTCTTCCACCAGGTTGCACTGGGAATAGGAATGAAGAAGATGCTGTGATAGTCTGGAAGGTTTGTATCTGAATGTTTAGGTATTAAAGGTGTCTTAAAATTGTTTGGATCAGATATACACACATAGAACAGACAAATCTCCTGAAAATACCTCTGAATATTGCTTTGTTGGTAGGAAGCAGTGCCTTTTCAACCGTTTATTCTACTTCTCCTTGGGCGATTCACACGGTTGGGGGTGGAGAAGGAAGTTAAACGATTTTTGCAGATGTGTTGTCTCTTCTGTCAAACAATAGCTGAAACTTCTTTGCTGTTCCCTGTGGTTAAAAAGAGGCAAAGGGCTCTCTGAGCAAGCTAAACTTTGTCTTCACAATGTCAGAGCTCAAACTATGCTAACCCTCATAGATGTCTCCAAATATGTGCCAAGTGTCTTGGATGATAGAACTAAAGCAACAGATCTAGGCCTACAATTTTTTCCCCCATAAAATTTAAGTACACCGCAACATATATTTTGTATGCAATGGATAAATATATTTTTTATATAGGTAGATCTGTGCAGTATTATCTCAAAGACAAACTCATCAGCTATCAAGAAACAGACCAATGTTTGTCTTACAACTGTGATGACTGTTAGATAAAGGAATAGGAAACACCTTTTCCATGAATCAGAGTGATGATCAGCAGAGCTTTGTTACAAATACAAATTTAAGTAGTATATTAAGTATTTCATACCCACACCAAAAGAAAAGTTTTCCATCAACTTCAGCTAAGTACTACAAGCTTAGTAAAAGACAACAAGGACAAGTAATTCCTAGCTCTTAGGAAGTGCAGATGCTCAAGAGTGTACAGAAATGTCACTTACCTTTTGTTACTGCTTTATGATCAGAGATGTACCACAACAGGATCAGAGGAAAAGGAAGTTGGGGGGAACCTTACTCTATTTGCTATGATATTATCATTTTAAAATAAGATATAGAAGCATGGTCAACATTCGGAAATGGAAAAAAAAGAGAGGTTGTCCCTATTCTTTCTGAAGAAGTTTTCAGTCTCTGGTATTGGACCGGCATATGTTAGTGAAGCATGAACTGGTGTCGGTTAGACTTTTAATTAATTAGTAGTAACATACATATTTCACATCTCTGGCATGAAGCAGTCAGTTTTATTTTGTACAATAAATTATTACCATTTCTGCACCGAGGAGATAAAAATCTGAATACTTAGATATCCACCGATCATTGTTCAGTTATCCTAAAGCAAAGACTAACATGTCAGATGGTTACACAGTTTTAGAAGTATTTGCTGTAGAGTACTTTTGACCTCAGAGCATGTTTTAACACGCTCAGTTGCTGTACTGCCTGCCCAGTATGATGTGCGAGACTGTTGATAACATAGGTATGTTCTTACTGGAAGATGGGAAAAATGATTGTCAGTAGGAGAATGCTCTTTTAGGAATACACTTGGATGGCAGCCTTATGAAGGGGAAGTTACAGTGCAGTTCTTTAAAATATTCTAGCATGAATCGTTCCTGGTTACAAAAATAAAATAAATAAATCAACTGCAATTTATTCGGTAGTCTTACATGTATGACTCGAAGCTAAGTAATAACAACAAAGAGAATGAAGAAATTAAGTAAGAACTCTTCATAGAAGGGATACCACTATTTGAGGACGGCAACAGACTGTCTTTATAGTTCTTGTCTGGAAAGCGTTTTAAGAAAGAAAGAAAAAGAAAGTGGTGCAAGAACATTATATGAAGAGTATGACAGCAATGTAAATATCAGCTAGGGTCAGGTTATCCATGTCCAGAGTATGTGTACTTGGTTTTCTGGTTTGTTTGGGGGTTTTTGTCTTTTTTTTTTTTTTTTTTTTGGTTGGTTGGTTTTTGTTTTTTGTTTTTCCAAAAACAGGATTTGCTGAAATTAACTGGTTTATCTGGAATCTACTTTAGATATAAACTGGAGCATTTTCAGAACATGGATTTGATTTGTTGGGTTATGAAAAAACAACTCTATTAAGCCTTTTCCAACACAGAATGAGTGATGGAGATAAAAAGGAGGGGGATCTGTGGGAACAAATGAGGGTTCATGGATCCAAGTTTTGTGTTCAGTCCTAATAAATACACAAGTGTGGAGCCCAAACAGTAGTTTTTTAGCATTCTAAGTATTCAGAGCCTTCTAGGCTTCTTAAAATGACAAACCAACTGGAAAATGGTGATCCCACAGTGAAAGATATTATTTGGAGATGAGCTTAAGTTATTTTTTTTATTTACTTTTTCAATTTATCTTTATTGCTTTTAAACAATAACAAATTCAAAAAAAGCCATTTTCTGAGGCATATATAACTCTCCACCTGGAGAAAAACATAATCTTTCTTCCTTTAATTCTTTCTGCAGTATTACTCATAGATTGATTCTCTCTCTTTGTATTAAACCTTTGCTAATGGTGTTGGTTCCCTTATAATACACTTTACAGGAGTATTTGATATTACTTTTGTCAGGTAAATTTGGCCTGAATTCAGAATCGTGCTGCAGTCTTTAAAACGATCTAGCAACAGTGGTATAAACATCAATTGTGATGCACTTAACCGAAAGTAAGTTGAGCTTATGTTGGTTGTAGTTTAACCTTCTCCATTTCTTTCCATTTTCAGGGATTTGATTTCACCTCCTATTACTGTTTGTTTGTTTGTTTATATTTCTGCAATATCCAGAGGCCAAGGTCCTGTTGCATGCAAGGTCCTGTACAAGCATATAGTTGATTGTTAAACTTTCTGGAGCAGGAACCGTCTCTGTCTGAAGAGTCTGTTATAGCTGGACGAGGAGAATGGGGTCCACAAGGATGAAACAAGCTGTGTATTTCCTTTGCCTGGTGGTTTCAATCTTTTTTTTCCCCACCATTCTCTGGAAGACTGAATTTTATTCAGCTTTCCTTTGCACCCCCTTCTCCCTTTTTCTTGTACGTACTCTATCTCACTGGACCTCACTGAACCTGATGCCCATGAGCTCCATCGGCACAGAGTCAGCGATCTATATTGCCCTCCCTTTCTTGCTGAGACTTGCTCTCCTGGCTGGGTGCCTCTCTAACTATCAAACAACCTTTTTCTCATTTTCAGCTCTGTCCCGAGGATTTGATTACCAGATGTGTGCACTTATTTTCACTCATCTAACTGCATTTATGGCTGTGTAGCAGTAACCTCTGGATGTTTTTAAGTTAAATGTTCTTCTTGGGCAGTGGCGGGGGACAGGGAAGAGGAAGGAAGAATTGTTCATTTGCCCTGTCTCAAGAGTGCACAGAATTACTTAGGACAAAACAATCCCTCTCTTTGTGGTAACCTTACTAAATGGTTGGATATGTGTCTTTATTAACCTCCTAATACCATGACTGGCAGGTACAACCATTTCCAGACAATATGGTTCATTCAGTACTTCACTGGAACATTTATTGTACACCGTGGCTGATATGAGTAGCATGGTGGATAAAGGCAATTATTGCAGCACAAGATGGATCCAGGTTAGGGGTTTTTTCTTCTCATTTTTATTTTAAGTGAAAGCATTTCTGGCTCCCTGTTAGACCAGCCATGTCAGGAAAAGTTGAGCGTTACACCTTCTCATCTTCTTTCGTGGCTTGCTAGAGTGTTATAATGAAATCTCTCAGAAGTTAATGTAGCACTTGAAACTGTGACGCTATTTAGAGTCCAAAAAATAATAGAGAGTCATGTTCCAGTGGGTGTCATCAGTTATCAACAGCACAGTAAAAATTTAACAACAAGAATAGCGACACTATCCATGTATCTTGCACTTTGCTTCAGCTGGTTTGAGTTACTTTCGACACTTATGTAAGAGATTTAATAGCCGAAAGCATTTTGCTGCTTGTGGTATTTGTTAGAAATGTAATCTGAACTGCTGCAATGGGGGAACACCTGATCAAATTTTCACTGACAAGAGACTGACTGTTTCAGTTTTGAAGTCAGCCTTGACTTTTCAGCATGAGAAGACAAAGATGAAGTAATCCCTTGTTGGGTGTTCACAAACAGCAGGGTGTAGCTTTCTAAACAGTGTTGGGGCAATGGGATGCGATGCTTGGGAGGACATGGTTTGTGGCCATGTGAGATGCGCAGTGTTTTGAAGCTGGGCTATGTAAATTTCCACACCAAAAGGCTGCAAAGCAATTTTTTTGAGATACATAAAACAACAGATGACATATGTCATACATGTCATCTGACAATAATTAAGGGTACATACTCACTTTTTTCTGTCAAGGTTTTACAAGATTTGACTTTTGTCCATTGCTTTATTTGCATTTGTCACGTTGAGTTGCTCTATTTTCCTGCAAATGGCAAAAATGTGTCATGTAAAGGGACTTTCTTGACTAGTTTTAGCCACCCACACTTGCATTTGAAATATAACCTGGTGGCTGGTACTAAGAATTAGAAGGTATAGGAAACATTGTCTTTCTCATTTACACACCTTCTACAGTACTTTTGGTGGAACATGAAGAATTTCTCGTACATTGAGCGGAGCGTGTAGGAGAAAAGGAGAAAAAGAGCTGGAGTGCTTTCTGAAAAAAATAAATAGTTATTACTTCAAGTTTCAGAATTTGAGGGGGGGGGGGCGGAAATCTTCCTTCCATTTGGAATAGCATATGTGGGAACAATCACGTCTAAACATGTTTGTTTGGTTTTTTTTTTTATACATGTGCTTCTGTGGCAAATTTTATCATTTACTGTCTTGGTGTCCATGCATAACGTGCACATGGGAAAACACGCACCTTTACCAGACAGCAATACCCGTTAGCGGTTTTTCAGTTTGACTTTAATCTTTTCCTTGCACATAAGCAAGTGTGTTTCTTGTTGCTGTGTATAAATATTATCATTCTTGATATTTTAATTTGGAAATACATAGCAGGTTAGTGGTGGAACAAAATATTTTGCATTATGCAAATGACTGGCAAGATCAGATATATTCATGGAAATGATTAGTTTTGGTTTACTGCCACGAAAAAAAAAAGTTCATGATGATGCATATATCCTGTACTCTCAGTGGTTTTAGCATTGGTTATTAGTTGGAAAGTGTCTTTGTATAAATGCTTGCAGCACCTGTAGTAAACAAGACACCTGAAATCAACAGTGGTATTAGTGTTCTGTATCTAACACCACTGATACTACAGACAGCATGCAGCACAATTAATGTCTATGTCAATTCCTTGATGCAGTGAAGTTCATAGAAAGAGGTTTACATAGTGCACCAAGCCATAGGCTCAGACATGGCATAGCAACACAGCAGACATTAGTTTAATGCTCTGACTTTAACTTGGAATGATGTGTTTCATCTCCACAGTCCATTTGCACATCTCATGTGCGTCTTGTTCATTTGGTCTTTATTCAAGAATTCTTTATGCGGTCATGTTGTCTACATGGCTTTCACGCCTGAAGGCCTGTTTTGTAGTAGATGGAGTACTCCAGATGCGTTAGTACTTAGGTGAAATAGTTAGAAGATGTGGATTTGCAGTGCACCAGCATTTGGGAACAGACAAAGTGATGGCATGGTTGTGCTTCTCTTACCTTAGTACTAGCCACCATACTACCTCAAGACGGTACTTTTCATATCTTGTGAGGAGGTTTACAGAAGAATGAAATTCCATGTTCTCTCGACACTGTGAGGCAGGTTAGGATGCTGTCTTGCCAAGAGAAATGGTTTTGTTTCTCAACACAAACTAGACAAAATCTCACCACCATGGAATTCCTGCTAATAACTCTTGTTGAGTTCCTTTCGTCTTCCCGAGCGTTCAAAGTATGGTGTTAACTGAGTCCTTATTGCCTAATGGTTTGGTTTTTTCCTGTTCCTTTCCTTTTCTAGCTACCTCCAGAATGATTAATGCTAAATATGTCTTGCATGTCACATATGTATTGAAGATTGCTCCTTTTTGATTTTTTTTTTTTAATACTAAATTGCAAACGATTGCTTTAGGTAGGGGTAGAAATAGAATTCTTAGCACAAACACAAACTTACGTAAGGCTTTTATCAAAGTCCTAACTTAAAGCTAAATCACATGGTGTTGAAAAGGATACAAGTAACATGAATTTGTTCCTGAATTTTCTGAATTTTTATGAGGTTCTTTGTATTTTTTTTCCTAAGAAGTTAGAAAAATCTGAATGTTTTAATTGGTGGAAAATGGAACTAAAGTCAAACAAGTTAAGTTCTCTAGTGTTTTTGCTCGCTTGAATGTTCTGGGTGAGCTGACGCTTAAAGTGCACAGTGGACATAATTCTATGCCTGCATTTTGCCCAGCTGTACAGTGATGGTATGAAGTGACATGTCAAATAGACTTGAGAGCCCAGCAGGACAGGCAGCACTGCCATCATATCAGAACCTCTATCCTGCCACTGCTTCTCTTTAAACCTTTTATTAACCTCCCTGGCTGGAGACATAGGGGTAGAGGCAAATTCAGAGCAGTTATGTCCTCCTACCAAGACTGAGATGCATGTTTTCAAAGCATTGTATAGCTAAATCCCTAAACAACCCCCACTGATACTAATGGGAATCCCACAGCGAAATCCCTGAATGTTTCCTTCAGCATGTATTCATTAAGACTTCCTCTCCCGCCCTCTATCTCCCACCTCTGTTTTCAAGTAGAGGGTTAAGAGGTCTTTTTTGAAGCAAAACAATTGAACAAGGAAACAGTTAATACAGGCATTGTGTTCTGAGTGACCTATCTATGCAATTATGAAAGTCCTTGTGGTATGTAACATCTTTCTTTTGATGTGAGAGGGTATATCTTAAAGAGTTATGGCAAAGAAAGCTAATGGTATCAGGAGCATTTCCCTCTTACAGCCCATGGGAGAGGAGCAGTATGTTCTTGTGTCATGCCTCAAATCCAGAAGCCAAATATTGTTCAGAGAAAAGCAAAAGGAATTTTATAGACTGTAGGATTATCCCTCCTTTCATATATAGTTTTAGTGACTGCATAATTAATTTTGGTATTTTAAAAAAATCTGGATAATGGGAAACCTTATTGCAGAATAATGTTTTGTCAGCTTGCTACAAGAGTTGTATGCATGCTTACAAGCTTGGGGATATAGATAATTTACCTACTCAAATTTTCCTCCTTTGCTTTCTCATTGTTACTTACTGTAGCTGCAGGTGAGTTAACATCTGTATTTTTTTTTTTCTTATATACAAAATATGTTCCATGTATGTTGTATTGCATACAAGTATAGTGAAAGCTAATAAAAATGTAAAGTGTTTTAAGTTGGACTAACACTGAAGAGCATTATTAAGTGCTATTTATCTAATTCTTACATCATGTAGATCAAGCTGATTCCTCTTGTTGCTCTAGCTCTATTCACAGGAAGGAGAATTTAGGAGATGGATGTTTCATTTCTACTTGCTACCTTTTTACCTTCATATCTCTGGGATTAAAGTCCCATCTGTAAAGTTACAAAGGTAACAGCCATAACTTCCATGAGTATTTTGAGGGTAACTGCAATAATACTGGTGTAATACTCAACAATTATATCAAGATATATTATTTATACAAATAACATTTTTTTTTTTCTGTCTGGTTCCTTCTACTTAAGGTCCCTGGAAATTGCTACTAAGGCTTATTTGGCAAAGCAGGAATAGAAAAATGTTTTGAGGAGCATTTGTACTGTATTTTCCAATTCAACATTTGCTCTGAGCTCTTAGTTTTTCTTTTGCATAAAGAGCTATTTCATCAGTCAGAATGAAGAAAGCAGCTTTGTCTCAAAATGATTCAGTGCTGGCCATATATAGTCCCTCTGCACATCTTATTTCAGTCTCCCTTGGCTTTATTTATTCTTAGGACAAGTTACTGATGCTCAGGAATAACTAGATTGGAAATTACTTTTGAAGTATGCCACTACTTGCAACCCGGTCCAGTGTCTCTCTAGGCAGGTTCCTGACAGCTGTAAGTGGCCCCAGTAGGTAGGTCCCAGAGCAGGGTGCTGCTGATCACGGGCACAGGTCTGGGTTTCTCAGGCAATCTCCCAGGTGCAGAATCATTTTCTGATAACACTGTTGTTCATCAAGGGCCTTGCAGATTGACCACACGGGCTGTGAAACTAGGGTGACAACTGTCAAAAATACGTCAGGTGACGGGTCATCCTTTTGCATAACTAAGCTGGCTGTGCCAGCTCAGTTTTTCTAGCTAAATCCTTCAGGAGAAAAAGTAATGCAAGGTTAACAAAGAAACTTCTTAAGCATGTCCACTTTACTCCCAGATAAGTTAAAACAAACCAACCAACCAACCAACCAACCAACCACCTAAACAGTTGTGGGGAACAGAAGAGCATCCTGATTTTTACAGCACGTTGCTCAGGCCAGAAACTCTGATGAGGCAGAGACTCCTCTGACTTTCTGCCCAGGGCACAGGGAAACTTGAGCCCTTTCGAAGCAATCCTTGACCTTTTCCATCAGGAGACCAGGGTGAGAAACTCGGCCACATGCCTCTAGAGCAGGGTTTTCCTAGCCCTGTAAAGGGAAGCCTGCTCACTAGAAGAAGTGGGCCAGCCTCTGAACGGTCAAGAGCAGCATCCCTCTCTTGGGAGGGACAGTGGGAGCCACACAGAACTAGTATCTTAGTTTTGTGTTCCTTTGGGCATTTCTTAAGTCACATGCCTTGTGCGTTACATCTGAGGATGTACAAATTTTGTCAAGGATAGACTTGTCAGCATCGCCTAGGTGTGTTAAATCAAGGAGCAGGCTATGATACAGACTGCGGCAGTGAACGTTGCAGGGAAGGTTGCTATTGCGTGGAGTGCACAGTTTGACTTGGGAACAGTCCAAATCCTTTCACAATTATCAATACCTTTCAAACAGCAGCTTGTACTGAATACAAGCATGTTTATACTAGGAAACCTCTAATTTATTAATTCTAGCTATTAAAGTAATACATAGGGTTCTTTGATTGACGTCTGGCTCTGCTTCCTAAGAATTAAACAAAGGGGGAAGACCTAATGTAATAGATATGCAAGTTTTCTCCTTCATAAAAAGGAAGTGTTTAGGTGTCCTCACCTGGCTGTTCCCATGGCTGCATATCTGGGGTTGCGTTGGTCAACCTTTTTTGTCCTTTGCCAGTTAAAGTAGGCATTATTTTAGCTGTTGTTCCTTTCTTCAAGCACCACGCTTGTTTGGTGGAGTTCCACAGGCTGTGGGGCAGTCGTGTTACCTGCCCGTGCTCGGGCCTGTGGGCCTGGGTAGGGCAGCAGCTGACAGTGCGAGCTGTTTCTACCGGTTCTGCTCTCAAAGGGTTGTCCTGTTCCTGCACTGCAGGTGCGTAACTGGGGATAGTAACCTCTTAGATCACCCCAGCAACTAATTGCTGGAGAAGTCAGAGAGGTTTTGAGCAATTCTTGTAAGAGTTTTTCTGTCTATGTGTCCAGCTTTGTGGAGGCAAGACAGCAGCAGGAGTTTCTTGTATCTGTGTGCAGAAGGAATTTAACTACTGGACAGAAGATGGTCTTTATACATGTTTTGTCCTGAAGGCTGACTGAGGACACCTGTCCACAGAAAACAAAAGCACTCTGTAGAGAAACCTGAGCTTGGGATGAAAAGCCATAAGCACTATAGCTACTTCACAGCAGTGCTTCACACAGGCAAACCGGTCTATGTGTGTTCATTTAAACACATTATCAGTCAAGGAAAAATGTGTGTGTAAACTGTTGAAGTTTTTCAGTCAAGAAAGAGACAACAGTGTACACAGGGTGCGGGTGCCCAGGTGCTGGCAGGGGGCTGCAGGGCGGCCTCTGTGAGGAGAGGCTGTGGCTGCCCTGGGCCGGACACAGCCGGTTCCAGCCGGCTCCAACGGCCCCACACAGCTGAGCCCTGCAGCCACGATGGCGGTGCCTCAGGGAAAGCCTGGGTAAGGAAGGGCAAAACGCTGCCTGGCAGCCAGGGGAGAGGGAAAAAGTGTGAGAAAGCCCTGCGAGCCCCGAGGGGAGAGGGGGGAGGCAGAGGTGGAGGAGCTGCTCCAGGCACCCCAGCAGGGATCCCCTGCAGAGGACCATTGTGGAACAGGTATCCACACTGCAGCAGGTGGATATTCCCTGAAGTAACTGCAACCTGTGGAGAACCCACACAGGAGCAGGTTTATTCTGAAGGACTGCAGCCTGTGTGAAAGACCCACCTGTGAGGAGGAAGGAGTGGCAGAGAGGAGCCCTTACAGACTGACTGCAACCCCCGTTCCTCATCCCCTCTGTGCCACTGGGGGATGGCAATGAGTTAAATTACTTTTCCCCAAGTCAAGTCTGTTTTGCCAGTGACGGAAACTGGTGAGTGAGCTCCCTGTCTTTATCTTGACCCATTAACTTTTCCATCTTATTTTCTCCCCCTGTCCTGCTGAGGAGGGGGAGTGAGTGAGTGGCTGGGTGGCATCTGGCAGCCAGCCAGCATCAGCCCACCACAATATAAAACAGTGTCATAACGCTATTTTGTACTGCAAATGGTGCCCAAGACTGTGTACCTTTCTGTGGCATTGAGTTTAGCAGTGTAGACATGCCCAAGAGGGATGGCAGATGCTTGCTGCTGAGAGGGTTTTGTAGACTGGCTTCCTGAGGGAGAAAAAAAAAAAAAAGATTACACTGCTTCAAGATTCGTTTTGTTTGAAAGGTGAAGGTAAACTCTGAGGGTTGGATTCAGTATTTTAAAACTAGGCACTGATTGCCATTTAAAACACTAGTAGATATCCAAGGCATTTTCATATGTTGGGCCGCCACCACACAGGACTCGTGGTCTCACCTCCTCTGAGAGGCCAGGTGGCACTAGGTTGTTTAACACTGAACACAGACCGCCAAATCCTGCCATGATTGCTAGCTTATAAGGTGCAATGCATGTGTTATTTACTAATGGACAGAAGTTTTCTGTGTTTTAGGGGAAGTGGTGGAACGTGTGTAACAACATGTCAGAGGTACCTGTCAGTAGCTGTCCTTCACTGCCTTGCTGCTTTTGTCAGTGGCACCCAGTAGCCCTGACTGATGAGAGATTTCACATGTGGACTGAGGGGACTTGTCATCTTGTACTTCGTATTTAGACATCTTGTGCTTAAAGGACTTCCTAACTTTGCATTTTCTTTCAAATACAGTGATTGTTTTCTGTATTTGAGGAGAGTTAACCTGAGGTTACAAAACAGTTGACAGATAAGTGGAGTTACAGCAGGGTAGCATAGGCTTTCTGCTTGGCTGCTGGCTGCATGATGTGTACCCAAAATAGGCTCCATTAAAAGTAGGCTCTGGTGTTCAAGGTAGATTAAGAAATTCCAAGTGTGTCCTAGATGCGTATTTTTAATACAACAAAAATCCTCGATCATGTAGACAGGTGTGTTCAGTCCTCTTCACAGCAATGGTACCTCATTATGAATGAGGAGACTAATAAAGCTGAAAATTATCTTTGTCTCTGGGTCCTGGTAATTCAAACATTCAGCGGTACCATAGCATTAACCGGCCTTCAGATAGACCCACTTACTCTATCTTGAGATAAAACAACATTTGAAGTAGATCCATCATTTAGTATGCGGTTGCTTTGGTGTTTGTATCAAGTGATGCCCAGAGTGTTTGCTACTGGAAATGAACATTTGTTGAGGTTTACTTACTGCATGTGCAAGAAAAAGAAGGAAAACTATGTTAAATCAGCAATTTAGTTCAATTAACGCAGTTACAGCAACAGCTTATGGTAGGCTATGAACATACAACAGGTCAAATACATAGTAACAGCCCATGTGACTTCACCCAGAGCATTCTGTTCCCAAGTAAATGAGAGGCAGGTAAGTGAAATTAGGTTTATGGTGGGTGGGATACTGCAAGGTAAAAGTGCTTACAGCACTATAGCTACTGTGGAGAAACAGACACTTAATCATATGTTTACATGCCTGTACAATCAGTTTAATTAAATTACTGTCAAAAGCATATAATTCAATTTTTCCTATTTAGGAGAACTAAGTAGAGCCTGAGGAAAGGATGAATTCTGAATAAGAGGAAGATGCAAATGAGTAGGAAATGGGGTTTAAAATAACCCTAAGATAAGTTTCTTCAAGGGGTAAATGAAGATGAGTTTTTCACTAGAACTGCACATGCTTTTAACTGGCAAAGACTTTAGGCAAATATTTTTTTACACATCCTTAAAACAGATTCAGTAAAAATTTTCCTAAATGTGACTCCTCAGTGACATTTAAAAGGGCTAGGCAATTTTACTTCCATTTTTTAAAATAATAAAAATATTAAAAAATGGGAAAAAATCACCAAAGAATATATGAAACATTACATGTAAACACTCTATGATTTTACCCCAAAATAATGCACCTTTATCTGCTTTTATTAATCAAGTTTTTAAAAATGTAGACTGTATTTATTGGGTACGTAGCCCAGCAAAATTTCCTAGAAAATCTGAATGAAAAAAGGGAGAAAAATTACTATATCTCACTATTCCCATATAGGTTGTTTGGCTGGATATTTTCATGAAAGATACAATGGTGGGAATCCTTCAGTGAATTTTAATCTGTGTGTGTCTGTCAATGTCATAATGCCAGAGTAGTTTACAACTGAACTGGCTAGGCCCTGGGCAATGAATTTCTAAGTTTCTAACACTCCTCCAGACACAGATATTAGATACAGAGATTATTAGATGGTAACTAAACTTTTTTTACTGCAACTTTTCTTACAGACGTGATATTTCACGTCAACCCAAATACTAGTCTCCTGTTGCCACAAATTTAAGTAGTAATATTGAATGCTGCATTTTTCACCTCTTAAGCCGTTGCTCTTTTTCCACGGAAAGTTACAAGCCCAAACCTGGAAAGCTCTATTCCATCATCACAGCATATGGGGTTGTAAGAGTTACTAAAATGAAAAAGATCAGGTCAATATTTGCACCAGATCCTTTACGAAAGCAAAATGTTTGGCATCTGCATCATATTAAGACAGTTCAGTTAACGGGAGCCCCTGTAGTGTATAATTGAGCTGCAGGTTTCTAGTACTTCTGAAAGTCAGACTATCTGCTTATTTAGGATCTTAAATTTCAGTTATGCGGTAATTTTCTGGAATGAAGTGTATAGCAGGACTAGAGTTTAAACATGGATGCCAAAGCCTTAGTGTTGTTTGAAAATTCAGACCATAATTCAGAAGCCGAAGATGTAGGAAGAATATACACCAAATATCATAACTAATGCTGTTGTCAGCGTGGTGTATTCTGGGAATTTATAAGAACTTGAATAAAGGGCTGAGGCTGATAGTACTACTTGCTATAAAAATACAGAACAAAAGATAATAGGTTGTAAAGAAAACAGCATTTGAAATTAAAGAAGGGTGTAGAAAATGGATGTGATGCATGATGCAGTTCTAGAATTAGAAACCTTACTCTAAACATAGATATATTTTTTAACTATTGTCCACTTCATTTGATGCCAGGTATAACAAATCAGATAATCTTTTTTCTGATATTTCATAACTTATACTATTGTTACAAAAGTTTACTCTGCTGGAATGAGTTAAAAAAATGGAATGGTAGGGATTATAAAACAAGACAAATATCTGCCCACATTTAGCGGTATGTGATTTCCTTTACTTCAATACAGTGCTTGAAATTTGTCAGGTTCATTGCTACAAACAAGAAACGTATTAATTTTTCTCTCTCAGTAAGCACCGAACACAAAATTACATATTTTCTTTAAGCAAAACTGCCTCAAATTCTTCCATGAATACTTGAAGTTTTCAGGTGTTATCTGCTAACAAAAGCTTCAAATTAGCACTAATGTACTTGACATTATGGAGTGGGGTTCTTGAATAGAGGCCATGCTAAGGTTTTTAAAAGGTTCACACCCTAAAAATTATATCACCATTCTGGTCTCTAAAGGCTTCCCTTTTAGCAATGAAGCTTATTTTTGTGCTATATGATGTCATAGCCCAGACATTTAAGCTAAAGGGAAAAATTAATAATTAGCTCACAGATTTGGTGTCTCTGGAGCTTGAATTTTAGGTGGTTACAAACAGAAAGAAGGTATTTGGCAGCTTATTGTTTTGACGGAGACAGTAATAGAGGTCTGGTTGAAGGAATATGTTTTAGTTAATATTAATGGGTTTAAAATTTTTTTTTACTGTTTGTTTTGCTTTTGCAAAAAAAAATCTACTTTAGAGAACCAAAAAGTCTATCACCTTTTTATATATTTTTAGAGTGTAATATATAATATAATTTGTCATTAAAAAATGTTACTGCATGACTGCATTGAAGGACTGATTCAAAGAAATGTATAGTATACAAATGTAAAGAAAAAAAAGGCTCTTTTTCATTCTTTTGTGGTAGTATTGAATACAGTGTTTTGTGAAAACTGATATACAACAAGGCCTGTCAAACATATGGCTGTTGCATTAAAATTTTTCATTTCCCACTGGAAAATTAAATATTTTCACCTTGCTATCTGTAGTATTATCTTTACCAAATGTAGGAAAATGTAGGGGAAAGCACACATCTGTAGGTAATGTTATCTGGCTATTATAAGGAAATTTGGGCTGTTTTGAGTGGCAGCTGCCAGAGAGATAAACAAATATTTAAAAATAATTATAGTAAATGCATAAAAGGGACAAGGTTACAGTAGGCTAATGTGTTTTTTTATTTATTTATATGAAATTGTTATAAAAATCAACGCGCACTGTGTTTGCAATACTGCCTGAATTATCTTTCCTCTGGTGATTTTTTTTTTTCTTTAAAAACCAATGGAACCTGAAAGTCACTCAGAGGATATATTTTATCAGATTTGGCAAACATGCAGTTCTAATAAGCAGGGAAAAAAATACCTATGGTAATGAAGACCACCAGCTTTCCTGGGAAAGGTATAGTTCCCTAATTCAGAGCAGGCATTAGAATATGAAATCAAGATTTTTAAGTATCAGATGGAATTTCTATTCCTTTCTGATTCATTAGTATTTTTGTGCATTCCTGGATGAATATGTCCTAAGCATCCATTAACTGAAAATGGTCTCTAATGCAAAGGCAAAACTTGCAGAACATTGGGCACCAACTGGAAAATAATTTTATTTCAGCTACCAGTGGATGATTACTAATAACACAGATTTACTTTGCCTTTGTGTTCAGAATACTTACATGTTTTTGTAAGTCATCTACCCAGAATTTATAAATAGGAAATAAAATAACTCTCGAAAGCCAAACAACTTCTTCCCTTTGTCGCCATATGCTGCATCTTTTCCCCCTAGGTTTTGTATACTCTGTGTGCTGAAGAATGGTGTCTTTTCTTTTCATGTTGATCTGTCGGCGGTCATAACAGCTATTCTCTTCATGAATATGTAAATCCCATGCATAAAATCAGAAAAATTAGCATGGCGATTCCCATTATAGAATGTGCCCAATTATGTCTGTCTAATACGTGAATAGTGATGATTTAATCTTTTGACTATATGAGCGGATTCAGGTACTGTTACAAGAGGTGCTGTAATTACAGAATACCCAAACACACAAGCTGGATGCGTGCACATGCTGGGGGATCATCGGGCTTTTAATAAGAACTGGGCATCTGATGCGTGGCTGTGATGGAGTGCATGCAGATTCGTTTACAGGCACTTACTCTGATGGTTAGTGACAAGGGAGAAAAATGCCCTAGGTCTGCAATACCCTTCCCCTTACTAACTGAGACTCATTTGCATTTGAAATTTTTTTCAGTTCCTACTGAATGCTTGCAATTAGAATGGAACGAATAAAAGTTTGGATAAATAAAGGGAGAAAATGGTGACCGTATTTGCTAGGCGTCCTTAACACGTTTGGTTTATCAGGAATGGGTGTGTGAGGGGGGAGGAAGGACATGCAGAAAACAAAAACAAAAAGGCACCACCAGCAGTTGATGCATTTTTGTATTTAAATAAGCAGGCGTGCTCATGCATATTTATATGACGTGCATGCCTATGCGCCGCTCTGAGCAGTGGCACTGCGGCTCGGCTGCAGTAATTAGGCTGATGTAATTATAGCAAAACAAAGCAAGCTTAGGCTGATATATTTTTTCTTCATACAGTGGGAACATTAAAGACATATGCGTATTCCAGTGTACAAAAAATGAACCTGAACTGCTGTCAGAGGCTAGGAGGACAGTGTGGCCAGTGCACCTATTGTGTCACTGCTGTAGAAAGCAGCTTAGCGATTGGCCACTGTCTGCAGCACATAATACTGACTGGTTATAAAGGACTTGTCTAGAGGAAAGCCTGTAGGTACTCCATTGTCTGGCAAAGTTGATATGACTGCATTCTTTTTGCAGGGGGTCAGACAGCTGAACTGTAAAAGCTGCACAGATTTTTTTTTTTTTTTTTTTCCTTCTTCCTCTGTCTCTTGCTCTCTCTCTTTCTGTCTCTTCCATACAGCATTTTTCTTTCATGCCCTGTCTCAGTTTGCATAGTTAAAGAGAATGCTAATTAAGATCCCTTGTCTTAACCTGAAAATAATGACTCGGATGTAAATAGAAAACTGGCGATAGTTTAAAATATTCTTGAGTAGCACCAAGATATCTGTTACCGTTCTAGGGGAAAAAATGAAGAATTTTTTTTTTTTAATCAAGGTAAACAAAGAAGAGTTGTTGCTTCTCTTTCTTCCTTTCTTTCATTCTTTTTTTTTCTTTTTCTTTTTTTTTTTTTTTTTAAACCAATTGCTATTTCAGGTCAGATAATGTTTTATTTCAGAAAGTGTGCTAGCTACATAATTTAAAAGTCCACAAATCAGTTGCAATTTAGTGCTTATTAATCCTTCTTAGGATGTAATTCGGTGAAAGAACTGCTTTAAAAAAATTCTTTTCTGTATTATAGACGGATCTAACAACGCAGTCTGGGCTCCGTGCCAAAGGCTGGTATTTCACAGCAGCGACCGCCTTACAGATGAGCTGTGGGAAGCAGGAGGGAGACTCTCTTAGGGTGCCACTACTATGGAGACACAGCTGGGCTGAACAAGATTTGCTTCAAACGACAACAAGAGAGACAGAAAGTGTCTGGTTCGACCGCTGCCCAAGCAGGCAGTAACCAGAAGAGCTAGCAGCCAATCCGGCCATGCTGCACTGTTCGAAACCAGCTCTACATCCCAGCCAATCAGTGACATCACTGGTGAGAAACTCATTTACATCATGCAGTAATGAACTTTGTTTAACGTATCCTTTTTTCTTTTCTTTTTTTTTTTTTCTTCACAGAGATTAGGTCCTCCATTAATTATTCTGCCAGCATAATTTGAATCGCAATGCAAAACGGTGGCTACATTTTTCCTGATTTTTTTTTTTTTTTAACTGTGTGCTGTCTCTGCAGGTAACCATGGGCATTGTTCCACTTTTTTTTCTGTTGGCCCCATAAAACCTTTAAAAGAGTCTTTTATTGTTAATATTGTGCATATATTTTTCTTTCGTGTATGTTTGTCTCCTTGTAGTCCTTACCTAATGTGGTACTGCTTCCTCCATTTATAGTCTGAGATTACCTTTAACCATCTTGGAAGGTAAAAAGGGTGTTGCTGCAGCATCGAGTTTGCATCTTTAGCTGCCATAACGGTCTAAGTACTTATTCTAATGCTTCAGAAATCATTTCGCTGTGGCCGTTTTACATATCTGGCTTTCTCTAAAGGTTCTTACATGCATCTGTTACAACTGAGTGAAGTTCAGTACTGTTATATTTCATTCTTCACCACTTTCAGCCAAGATGTCATTTTATTAATGAATAGAACTGAGATCATTTCTGAACAAATTTCACCCCCTTCCTTCCACCTCAACACAATGCACCTGATTTGCATCCATTTACCAGAATAACTGAATACAAGAGCCAGTATGAAAGGAAGTCAAGGGAGAGCCTGCATATTGCTTCAGGGTATGTTGCAGCAAAGCGAAATATAGAATTTTTGTTTAGCTATTTCCCTTTTTACTTAGGATGTGCTTAATCTACACAGAAAAGATTAGATCTTAACTTGAGAAACTATTCTCTAGCTAGCTTTTCATGTTAGGGAATAGGTTTGGTGGTTTGTTTTTTGTTTTTGTTTTTTTAAATAATAAACATGTACATTTTCTTGAGATGTGTTCAATTATAAATGGAAAATATTTGGGCAAGCCAACATTGTGTTGAACATTTGGAATTAGTTCTTTGTGGGTAAAGTAATTTGTTGTGCGAACAATTTAAAACCAGCCCAGAATACTGTGGAATGCAGAGATTTCAGACCGCATAATCTAATGAGGCAAGGTTTTGCTCTTCAGTATTCTAATAGCTGAAACAGAATCAGATATGAGACAAATTCAATATTGTGTTATTAAATTAAAGCTATATCTATTGCTAGTGGGCTTCAAGAGGTCAACAGTCTTTGGTAGAGCAAAATTTTATTTAAAGAAGTATTCTTAAATAGAATTTTTGTTACAACGTGATAACTTCCCCCCTCCACGCACACAATAATGTACAATTTGTTTATGGAGCTTCAGTTATATCTTGATCCTTGTAGTCACTTTGAAAATACAGAGGATTTAAACACTAAACCATAGCTCTTTCAATGCATGATGCATTCCATCATCCCATCATCAGTATTCTGTGTGCGGCTGTCCTGATTCAGCCACTAGCTCCCCTGCTGCAGATCCTGTAATTTGAATCATGCGTAATAATATATTATCCTACTGGGGGCCTTCTTTCAGTAGGAGAGTGGTTTTATACCTTCTGCTATAAGAGAACTGTTGGCTCCTTGCCATCTCATAGCCATTATTCACGGAGGCAATCAAGATAGTCTTCCTTAAGGAATAACATCTGCACGACTGCATGTTCCAGAAATATGCAGCCTCCCCTCACGTTATAAATTTGGTTTTCTTGGAAGCAGGAATATTTGAGAATACTGGAGCACAAAAACTGGACATTTACAGGAATTCATCAAAAGTGTAATCCATGTACCATGTGCCAAAATCCAGGCTGTGAGGACATTTGGAGTGACTAACAGGGGCAGGGGAGAAGAAGATAGAAGCTGGTAGCTATTCTGTGGCTCTTGCTAAACTTTTTCAAACTCAGGTTATTGACTTAGCTGATGATTAGTGCTATATTAAAAATGTGACATTTTCCTTGCTGACAAGGTAATTTTCTAGCTAATATGCTGATGGTATGTTGTCAATTGGGACTGGAGCTGCATTTCCCAAGTTGAGAATCTAACATTATTTGATGCATTTAACAGGATGCATTATCAGTTAGTAGTGAATGAAAAACAGATACAAAAAGGGGCTAAGGTTGTAGAAAATATGGAAACTTCACAACGAATTATCAAATCTCAGAAATGCAGAATCTGAGAATAGTCTGAAAATAAAAGTTTTTGAATTGTATCTGCTGGTAAAAGCTCTGTAGAGCATCTGAAGGCTAGTGAAAGCAGCTGTGTGGGGGCAGAGAAAGAGAACCCCCAGATCTGTGCAACTCTGTCATCTAC
Organism: Nipponia nippon; assembly: GCF_047370975.1. NCBI lineage: Eukaryota > Metazoa > Chordata > Aves > Pelecaniformes > Threskiornithidae > Nipponia > Nipponia nippon. The sequence goes on from NW_028262336.1 coordinate 23,312,303, forward strand.
AGAATGTGCACTGCTGCCACATGTAGCGTATCTACCAACACTGTGGCCTACTATTTTCTTTTCTTTCATTCACATAAAAATCATCCCTAAACCACAAACAAAACCCCCTGAGATCTTATTTTTTACAAATATTCTTTTTGTGTAAGCATATAGAGGAGTGGATTTTTTTTTTATGTATGAGTGGTTTGACCATTCCTGTTAGTGACAGCAGAGTTGTTATTTTCAATTTAGGGAAGAGAGAGGGAAAGCATTGGGGAGAAAGAGAAGAAAAGTCTGATTTAGCATGTTTATCTCATCTTGGAGCTTACATATTCGTCATTGAAGAATAACAAAACAACTGTAGTAACTAATCCTGCACGAGCTGTGTTTATTACAGTACTATTGAGATGTATAGAGATGGGGAGGAGTTGTCTTGTTGTCATCATCTCCTGTTTTACCTTCTAGAAGAGAAAAATAAGATCCATAACCTGGCTGAAAATCAAAAGTGATAATATTTAGGAACAGATGTTCTTCTGAGACTAGAGGAATGATAGTTAAATTGGGCTTATCTGGTGGCTGACATTTTGTATTGGGTCTGGCTGAGACGGAGTTAATTTTCCCCATAGCAGCCCTCGTGGTGCTGTTTTTTATGTTGGTAGCTAGAAAGGTGTTGATAACACACCAGCATTTTGGCTACTGCTGAGCAGTGCTCACACAGCGTCAAGGCTGTCGCTCCAACATTTCCCCCACTCACCCAGTAGGCTGGGGGTGGGCAAGATCTTGGGAGGGGACATAGCAAGGACAGCTGACCCAAAGTGACCAAAGGGCTATTCCAGACCATATGATGTCTGTTCAGCAATAGCAGCTAAGAGAAAGGAGGAGGAGGAGGGAGGGGCATACATTATTACGACATTTGTCTTCCGGAGCAACTGCTATGTGCGCTGAAGCCCTGTTTCCCGGGAACTAGCTGGACATCACCTGCTGATGGGAAGTAGAGAATAAATTTTTGTTTTCCTTTGCTTCTGTGCACAGCCTTTGCTTTTGCTTTATTAAACTGCCTTTATTTTGACCCATGAGTGTTTTTTCTATCATATTTCCTCCCCCACCCTGTCCTGCTGAGGAGAGGAGTGATAGAGCAGCTTGATGGGCACCTGCCAAGGTCAACCCACCACACATTTAAAGAATCTTCTTAGAGGGAAGACATAACCTCAGCACCTGAATAATCTGTCATATTCAAAATACTGTACAAAAAAGATGGGTTTTCTTTACTGGATTTCCCTTTTTTCTTTAATGTGACCTTAGAAATCAACTAAAGTTTAGACAAACAGGTTGGTGGTTACTGCTTACTCCCTGACTCATGCCAAGCTAGTAGTGAGGAAGAAGGCTTCATAGGCCATTGATGCTTCACGGAAGAACATCCCCCATATAGTCCTTGAGTTTTCAACACTAGGGATCAATAGGAAAAACAATACAAAAGAACGTAATGATTTGATGGATCACAGGGAGACAAATTATGATAGCTGAACTCTACTTTGAAATGAGGAAACAGAGTAAGTAGAGCATGGCATTTGTCATAGTTCATCCTATTTAAAAGAAGAGTTATATCATTCTGGAGGATGAGCCAGCAAATAACAGCCACTGTTTCTTTTCTACTTCTGTGAACAAACACATTGTACTTGATTCTGTTCTTCTGTGCTAGCATTTCTGCTTTCTGATGAAAGTCCTAACAAAAAGTCCATTCAAAATATTTCTTCTAACAAAAGCCTATTATTTCAATATCTGATGTTTCCAAATAGGACACCTACATGAAGAGGGTATAGACACTGAAGTTTGTTTTCTGCCATTACATAGTCTATAAAAATCCTACTTTTTGCCACTCAAGTTGTACCATTTATAATGAAAACAATGAGATTGGATGGCAGAGGTGATTGCTAACGTGAATTACTGCATTTAAATTTTTATGTCGTATCTAATTTTTTACAGTTTAAGAAAATGTTTCTGTTTCCTCAAATAACTTTTAAACAAACAGATTAATTCAATCAGTTCTTAGAATTAAGGGTGACAATACTGGAAAAACACACTAAGAAACCAATAACTTCTAGGTTCTTCCTCCAAAAATAAGAAGAGTGACTGTGAGAAAGATGTTTCTTTTTGTTGATGACCTTTCAGCCACTACCCTTGAAGAGGCCTGTACGTCCTCTCTTTTTATAGCATGCTAAATTGAATTGGTTTTAATACTAATGCATAAATCGCCATTAGAATACCCTACATATGTTTACCTAAAGGCAGAGGATATTGAACTATTAAATACACTAGCTTCTTTTATAGTCAACAGTGAAATGGTAGAAAGCTATAAATATCTGTCTTGCTGAGTTTGGTCTGAAAATCTAAAACAGTACATACATATATATTTCACTTGGGCATATAAATGTTCGTTGAGTACAGAATGTTTATTATTCCGGTTTTAGCCAGTACTGAGATACATACTTGTCTAAGACTGTGGAGGAAAGAGCTTATTTATGGGATACTTTAATACTGAATCAAAATACGATCTTGGGTAAACAAGGTCAGTTACTATTTTACTACGACACTTTAGCTTTCCTCACTTTAAATTAGGCTGTGGGAAATGGAGTGTGATGGCTATTCTCTGTATGAGAAAAGGCCTGGAAGGGACTGAAAACTGTTATCTAGAAGCAAGTATAGAAAGGCTGGTGAATAATAGATAAAGTAGTCATCAGTTGGTCAAAGTCAGTCCTACGATGACTTAAGGGTGATACTGGAAAAGGGACTCTTTCTTGGCTTAAATGCTGTGCTGAAATTTCTTCATTTTACTGGTGGCTAATGGCAGGGCAGTTGAGCAGTGCACGTTTCACTATGTTGCCCTGAAGGCCATCAGACAGGGGCTTTGCTGTGTATGGCGGTAAACTGCTGACTTCTATAGTTGTGTTTCTATTTCTTCTTACAGTTGTTTTCATTTTCCATGTTAGATGTCAATGTTGTATTGTACTTAGTGAATATTTTGGAATCCAGACATGTTTTATTAATGCATTTATAATTTTTCATTTTATTCCTGCATGTAAATGAAAAGATAAAATATCTGGCTGTTAGAAAATCCTTAATCCAATAAATTTAAGACAGTTATTTTCACTGAGAGAAACTGAGCCCTGTGTTACTATCCAGTAACTATAAAATCAGGTGCTAATACTTTGTTATGAAAACTATCACTTAAAGTTGTTGGGAAGTGTCTTTAGGAGGATTAAAGAACTTATACACTCGACTTGAAAATTGTAAGACAGTACTATGGTTTATAACAGCTTATGATTGTGACCTCATTTGAGTTCATGAAGAAATGAAAGCTATCTCTGAAGGGCAAATTTAGAGAAATATCTTTGCTAAATTCTTAGGTTAGAAGGCTAACCTTGGGGGCAAGTTGGATTTCTTTTAACATGAATAAACTAGTCCAAAAGGCCCAATGACATAGATATTTTTAAAAACCTTAGATTGCCAAGATAATTATTAAAGGATATTCAGATAATCTCAGGCAATGGATAACCATAAAAAAATGTAGAAGTAAACCAGGAGTAGCATACAAAGAATAGTACAGTTCTGATTAGATATCAACTGTAGCACGAACCAAGTTACCTTGGTAGTGGAAGCAGGCTTGCTTTATTAACAAGGTATGAGCTAATCTACCTTTGCAGCTAACCTAGTTAGCTGAGATAGATCCCTAGTGTAGTTGAGATAAATTCAGTTTAATCAGATGGCTCTGCATTGTCCAGTATATATCCAAAATGGCTAAATAGAAGGTCACAAAAGCCATATGGGCCAAAATTAGCTTGAAAGTCAGGAATCAACCCTCATTCTTATAGTTACAAGCTAGCATCAAAGTGATTGGAACTGGAAGGAACTTTCTTCATGAAAGACTGTATTTCTTAATCACTTTATATGACATGCACAGACTTCCCATACTGGCTGGCAGCGTCCTTAGTCTGGCAGAGTATAAATTTTTGTGCAGAATTGTACTTGTAAAAAGATAAGTGGAGGGCTTTAACTTTCAGGGCAGAAAGCTTGAAACTGAATCACTGGGGAGCTTAACCTTACTGCAAGAGGCTATGAGTGCAAAGTCATTGTTTTGAAATCTATTGCTAAACACATCAAAAGCTATTTTTACACTAGTTGAATCTTTGTTGTTGAGTGTTTTCATTCCTGCAAATAAGTTTAATAAGTATGTATGGAGATGGAAAAATGCACTGATCACAACCTGCTCGGTACCTGACAAAGAGTAATCAAGTCGTCTTTTCCACTGCAAAGAGAAATGGGTATTTTTTGTCTCTAGAGCTGTTCATCTGTTGGTGGTTTGGAGGACTCTGAGAGGGGCAGGAAGCCTTGGGCTGAGGCAGCAATATGAGGATGACTGACCTCTAATATGGGACCAAGGAAGCAAGGTTTGCCTGCTTCTGTTATTAGTTAGCTGCTTCATCCTTAGGATTTAGCTTCACCTGGACACTAAGAAACCTAGGGGATTATTCTTTTATATTAATCATAAAGGAGATTCAGATTCAGGGGCTGTCTGTTACTGGTTTTCTCAAAGGCTTTGAACAGAGGCCAAATGGCAATAAGAAACATATTTAAAACATTTTGGACTTTCCAGGGAGGGTGGAGTGGTGTTTGGTCCTATTAGGGTTGATATGAGGAGGAACCTATAAGGTCTGTCCTGAAAAACACACTGTAGCTCATTTATGACCATTTTAGTGCATCTGATCTAGTGTGCAGAATGTGGAATGTTTTGCAGTTGGTAGAGTGGGTTGGGAATTTATAATTGTGCTGATTGTCCAATGAAAATTACTGATTCTGTAAAATCCAAGCTAGCTTTGGGTAATGTTTGTTACCAAGAATTTTCATGTTTAAAACAGGTAAGGAATGGAAAAATAATATTCCACTGCAGGTCAAGTCACCTCAAAAACAGTAAAAATCACCTAATGAAAAATTTGCTTTTGAGTTGGTCTGACAAAACTGCATGTAGCACGTTCCATTTTCACATGTCATCTTATCAGAATAGTAGTTGGGCTTCTTTTCTCTTTTATGGTCCATGCTCAAAACAGACAACAGGAGATATCTTCATACACACACACACACAAAATGGTGCTATTGAACTCTTCACCATGGGACATTCCTGGCTCAAAAAAATTGCCTTTATTCAAAGAGTGTTCAGTCAAATTCATGGATGAAAAACCCATGAGGAACTGTTGAACACCTTGACTTTACCTCTAACTCAGGAAATCCTTGAGATGTGAACTGCTGAAGGCTAGGAAGTTATAGCAGGAAAGTATATCTCTGTGTTTCTGTGTCCTTACTCTTTTCTCTTACGCATCTACTGTCAGAGATAGGGTACTGGACTCTCTGATGTGTTATACTACATGCATTACTAGGTTCCCTGAGGTGCTAAGTATAATACCATTCAAATTTTCCTCAGTGCTGTGTACAGGAATCAATTGGTTTTAGCTATAATAAACAAAATATAGTTGAGCAGATGGTATATGCACAAGAATGAAAACAGCAAGCCACTAAATTGTTCTTTTTAGATATAACATTGTGATAAAAAAAGATAGAAGAATTTTGCTGGTGCATGAAATAAAGCACGTTGAAACACTGTAGTCAATTAAAACAAGATATTTTGATTTTTGGAAGGTTCAGAGATGTTTACCATTTATCAGCAAAGTTGAAATATTTCTGAATTTTTAAATTCTTTTGAAATGTCCCATTCAACATAAAATTTTGAAATTGCTATACTTTGACCATCTTGGTGATGAAAAAAAAAAAATCTGAAATGGTGAAACATCTTGCTACAGGAAAATTTCATATTTTCACAATTTCCAGCAAGCTGCTGTATTAGGCTGTAAGGCTGTATTTCCCTTTTCTGTTAACTGAAGGATGCTGTCCTGACCTGAAGCCTGCTCATGAAAAACCTATGAAACAACTACTGTGTGTGTGAAATAGCTTCTTCTTAGATTCCCATTACTTTCTCACATGAAATTCATGTTCTGTGGCTGTTTCCTGTAGATCACTTCAATTAGTCTACGATTTTTTGTGAGAGGCAGTTATAATGGTTTGGGTCTTTTATTAAGATAGAGTTCATGGTAATACATGCAACATCTTGAAAATGATGTAGATTTACTGGCCATGCAAAATGGGCTAAGTACATGTAAATATACATATTTTTTAGTAAAAGCACTCATTGTTAAACCAACTGCTTTAATTGGTCTACAAAACTGAAATTATTCCCTTTTGTTTCTTGTCCTGCAAAGTATGAACGTAGAATTAAAATTATGATAATGATGATTGCCATGCTGAAAATAAATATTTACATTGTAAATAGCACCCAAGCACAAGCTAAAGCTGAAAATAAGACTATAAGGATTTGACAATCTGTTGGTGTTTTGTAACAAAATATATTTCCATTTGAGTCACTGAACAGCAACAAAGTGTTAAGCGTTGTTTCCACGATTTTTAGAAAGTTACAACGATCACAATGACCTGGAGAATTCTGAGATTTAATGCTTCTGTGGAAATATTTCTAAATAGTCAACATAGTGTCATTGTAAAAAAACTATAATAATTTCATTTGCGAATTTTTTGCGAGTTCCTTTTGAAGACACTGGGTGGTTTTGTTTTCAGTCCAAATTTGTGAGCCAGTTTGGGAGCCAACATCCACATGAATGTTGATGTGAATGCAAACCATTATGTTGATATAATTACATAATTTTAGTATACATATTCGTTTTCTGGCATGTATGTGGAAGTATATTGGTGTATTTTCAAAAAGTTTGGGCTTAGCTGACTAAATAAAGACCTGCCCCACAGTTGCATTTTCCTATGCCATTCTGATACATATCTGAAATAGCCTGTGATTTTATTGCATTACCGGTTGTTTTCCCCATAGGGGACTACAATAATCACCTATTCCCTATTGGCCTATGTAGATACGTTGTGACCTATTTGGGGCAAAACTTGCCTTACTATGATGGGGACTTGTTCAGGGCCCAGTACAGGGAGGCCAGTGGAGCATCCACAGATTCACACCATGCAAGTCACAGCTGCGGTGTCAAAAGAAATGGTCATGCTAGGTCAAGGAACGTAGAAAAGAAGGTTATGTTCAAAAATCTGCCTGCTTTCTTTGGTGCTTCTGGCAGACGGTCTTTTTGAAATATGGCTATGATAGGATGTGCAGACACAGCCTGAAATGCCAGCCCAAACAAGGGCTGAGCAGTCATTTATACTCGGATACCTTCCCCTTGTCTGAAGTCAGAGGTCTACAGCTATCCATGGACAGGCGTTGGAGTGGGGTGGGTGTGCGAGACATCATGTCGCTGGCAACTCTAGGTATGGGATAAGTGACTAATATTTCTTTTCTTCCTTGACTTAACTGCTCAGTCTCCCTTTTGATTAGCATCATTTATTTTACAACAGTGTCTCTGGAAAACAGAAATGCATGTCTTCATTAAAATGTATCACTAAGAGAGACCTAAGTACAAATTTTGTGCACCTCATAGCCAGTTGCTTCATATTCCTAATAGTTAGGCTCTCATAACTCGTAGCTACGTTATTCGTTTTCTCTCGGTTCTTTTCACAGTTCCCATTACCTGTATTGCTTATTATTAATGTGACTTATTAAAATTTTCCAAAGACTTCTTGATAACTTTCAACTCTCTTGCCTTCCTGCCAATGCAGTTATTATTTTAATCCTAATATTCATGATAACAACCAGAGCAATTTTTTGATGGCATTGGAGGCCTAATCAGAATCAGGAGCTAATGTTGTTACACAGCAGTTACGAAGACACAAATCCTGTCAAAATGCCAAAAAAAAAAAAAAAAGGAGGAAAAAAAAAAGGCAATGCAGTGTAGCATGTATCAGAATATGATATAGTAGTCTTATTATTTATTGTTGCTGCAAACTCTATCAGCTTCAGTACATAAATCCCACTTTATTTCTTTAAAATGTGGACATTGTCATGTTGTTCATAATTAGCATCATACAAGAGCATGTAGATTCTTCTACTCAATAATGTTAACAAAATGTATGTTGGTACCATGTTCAGATTATACGTAATCAAAGTTGGTATCTACCACTTGTCTCTCTAAGTGGTGTTATTTTGCTCTATTCAAGAGTTTTTCTAAATAGAGTTAATCACACATTGCCTAAGTGCAAGCATGTAAATCAAGGACGTTTAGCTTTGACTCACAGTGCTGAAGAATACAGAATCACCTGCGATCAGAGATCTGCCTGTTCACCTGGATTTTGTATTTTCTGATCTGTGTCAGTAAGGTGTACTCTAAAAAGTGGTACAAATATATATTAAGCATTAAAGTACTTTGAAGAATGCAGTCAGTGACAAATAAACAAATGCATCCTCTACCGTATTTGGGAAAGGTAGAGTCATAGGAGGGAATGGAAAATATAGAACTGATTTCTAAAGACTCAGCTGTTGAGATGATCAATTTGTCAGTTCTTTTCCAACTTTTGTGTATAGCTAGTGAATTAGAAAATTTGCTCTCCCTCTGTTCTGTACTCAGCATATTTTAAACTTTGATAGTAGGAAGTTTATTTTGCACTGTACTTAAAACAGTTCAGCCCATTGGTTCTGTCCTCCCTATTTTAGTTGGTAGATAATTTCAGCAAGTCTCTCAGCATGCATTTTCACTTTGATCAAGCCCTTTCCATCCAGTTCAAGGGAATTAGATGGGTTCTCAAGGGAGCTAAAGTAACTCTTCAGCTTGGTTTTGTTGAGGTTATTCACTCATTGGTGAAAAAATGGAACACCAACCAGGAAATATAGGAGCATATTTGGATTCCTTTTCCACTAGGATAATCCTTGAAAACAAAGCTTTGTATGGTGTATATTCATGCAGAATCATAGGACTAGGTGCACCTGGTAAGCAACAGGCAGCAAGTCATTTCAGCAAGAAGTTTATTTGCTCTAGGCAGAGATCCTGTGAATTGCTCACTAAATACAAAACAGTTTATTTAAGTGGCCTCCAAGGAAATGTTTGAGAGAAAGAAGAGTTTATGTCACAAGTCAGTTTGAAAAGGTTTGGTGGTTTTTTTTGTCTCTTTGATGTGACTGAAGCATCAGCAACCTCTTCCAATATGCACACAAACTTCAGTGTTAGATGTTTTCTCCAGCACCTGTGTTAACTTCTGTTGAGCTATTTCTGCATGTTAAACTTGCAAGGATTCACACTCCTGTCTTGTTTCCTGTACAGAAAAGTGCTTCCAGCTTCTATAGCTTACCTTCTTTTGTTAGTTGAAATGTTCCTTAGTGCATAGACTATCTTAATGTTTATTCTTCACTACTTAACCCTGATATGCAGTTTAAGCTATTGTTTGTCCCGTGCATTTTTTGCCAGATGCTAGAAATCCTGATAAAATTGTATGTCTAGAATCTTTGACAAATAATGAATGAAAGTGCAATTCTAGCAGTGAGCTTTCCCATTGTATGTAGATAAAACATACAATTTAAAGGACTTAAAAGATTTCAATTGGCTGCACAGAATACACTTGCATGATAAAGAACAAGCTTTGTGTTCACATTTATTAAAAGAGATAACATATATGTGGTATTCATTAATATCCATTCCATCTCCTGCTTCTCTGAATTATGAGTCAGTTGATCTGCACCCTTTCTGTCCAAATTTGGGGCTTTTGGGATCTTGGAAAATGAAACATTCTTTAGAGGAATTGCCTCAGTCTTGTTTTAAACTCCCTCCTTGTCAACCCTCTGCTTCACAGTGGTGTTTGAAAAAGTTGTTCCATTTGTGTGATAGCGTCAAATGTATTCAGTGACCATTTATTATAGCAATGTGTGACAGACATCTGTTAGAAAGAAGACACTAGTGCATTTTGCTAAATTAGCTATTGAATTTGCCTGGCCCAATCAGACAAGAGGTTTCAATATCACTTGTGAGACTGCTGGGAAGTGCTATTTAGGAAAAAAAAAAAAAAATGCTCATTTTCTCAGCGCATATGTGGCTATACGTTATCTTTATAACAGCACCTAAATGCATTAATGACTTTCACAGATGAGTTTGGTTCTCCAGTGTTATTACAAAAGATAATGCAGTTTGGTAGCTGTTCCCTGGTGGGTTTCCCTGTTCAGAGATGAGTTTTGGAGATACCATCAGGTATTGCTACCTTCTGTCACAGGAAGATTGCTATTTTTGCTTGTGCTTCTTGCTTGTCTTATGTGTTCTCTTTATTCATTTTGTGTTTTTATTGAATTTACTGTTACAGATAGTTGGTGAATAAGAGCTAACCTTTAACAGTGTTACAACTGTGTCTCCATGTAGATTTTTATGGCTGATTATGGAAATATATTGTGTATATCTTTTACATTAAAAATTACAGTATATTGAGGAAGGTTACTTGAAATAATGTATTTTTTCTGTGTGTGTGGTTATAAATATTCGTGTTCTTTAATTATCTTTAAGAAAATTACAAGTGAAGCAGAATCTGGTGTCGAAGATAGCAAATTTGCTAAAAGTAGTAATTCTATTCGGCAATATAGGGGATATAGGTGATACAGGGTTGTTAAGGGAATTGCAGTCAATAGTTCTGTGATTTTTTTTTTCTTTTTTTTAAATTTTTTTTGAGCAAGTATAGACTAGTGAAACAGTTTAAACTTGACTTGTGAGGAGAGACAAGGTACAAATGGATAGTCAGTGAACACCTGCATTGGTATGGTACAAAAACCTAATCAGACTCATGTTTGGCATAGATGCTTTGTATAAGTTTTTTGTGATGCTAAGAACTTCTTAGCTTTTATTTTCTGATTTGCTCAGTAGTGCACTGCACTGTTTTGAATTATTTTCTGTGAACAGTCCTTGGAACTTTTCACACCAGCATTTTCCTGGGCTATGTTGGCCTTGAAAGACTCCTAGAAATTTTCAGGAGCACTTGAAAATTTTCCCGCCTGAGCAAAAACACTGTATTTATAGACAACTTATTGAAAAACTAAAAAAAATATGCACTATGATGAGCTACAAGAATTAGTTGAAAAAATGCTAAAAGAAAATAATAAAAACAATGCCAGGACAATGCCTGTGTGTGACTTGCTCTGCTTTTCCCTTCCATAAAGAAAGAAAGAAACAAAAATTCTACTCAAAAAGCTCTTCAACTTTTAATGAGAATTTTTGGCCCTAATTAAAATATTTAGGTATTTTTGTAGTTACCAGATAGCAAGGTAAAATGTATCTTTGCTAGAGATACATTTTAATTATTTAATTGTCATGTTTCTTATTTCAGCTTTTCTATTTTCAATCAGAAATGGAGTCCGAGTATTTTGTGCAGTTCTGTTCTATGGAGATTATAATGTGAAGGCAATTCTAGTACATATTAGAAATTTTTTGGATTGAGATGATATAGCAGATTTACTGTTATATAATGTCTTGTCTTTGTGGCTAGTATCTCAGTGTGAACTGGTGCTGAAAGTGATATATTCCTTCAGAAAGGGTGGAAAGTATTCATCTTATGGTACTGCACAGTGTTTCAGATGAAGCACAAATAGTTATAGTGGGTAACTGAACATAGAAAGATTGGGAAAAGTGGCTGAGCCTATGTAAGCCTTTGTGTAGTCTTATGCAGTGTATGTGTGGCTGCGTATCTAATGTTTGGGGGGATTGTTTTTAAGATCACATGCCTTTAGCAAGATGGACCAAGGGGTAATATAACCTGTGTCCATGAGGCAGTTTCAGTTACAAAGGTATATAGCAAAGCACTGTAACAAAAACAAATGAACTCCAAGGCATCCTCTACACGTAGGTCTGTCACAGAGAGAGCAGTGGATTAAAATAAAGGATTGGTGCATGTGGAAGCAATGTCATTTTTATGTAAGCACTTTGACTTCTGGCTTCCTTGTTCATCCCATTCTACTGCTGGAGTGGCCTGGGAAAACACAATGTTCACGCTTATGTTGAATCCCTTTTGGAAAGTTCAGCATAACTATAAAGCAGCTTTTGACTAGTGAAAACAAATTATGTTTCTCATACAAGAGAGTGAAGCTCACAGAAGAGAATGAAGGTCAAAAGGTAAATTCAACTTCCTGCAACAAATGTTTTTTGATCTGATTGCTGTTCGGGAGATGAGCACAGCTTTCCCTTGCAGTGCATGTCAAAGTAAGAGATGTCATCTAGCTAAAAATATCCATAAAAACTTCACCAATATGCTTTTACTTTCTGACTTCAGTTTTTGTGTTTTGTTCGTATTTGAAATTTTCTGTGAATGGGTCACTTCTGTATTGTACAGCAAAAAAAGGAAAAGGGATGTGAAAAGTGAAATGAAGAAACATGATTTGATAGGAAAATTATTACTCAGTGACATAGAAGAAGGGTTTGGGAAGAGAGAAAAAGAAAAATATCCACCATTTCTGGTGATTTCTCAGAGCTACTAGTAAAGAAATAGTGTCAGAGTTGGAAGTAGTAGAATTATTAATTTACATTGTTTTGAAAGTTGTTTCCATTGATTTAATCATAAGTTCTCCTAATGCGTTCTGATTCTCCTGTTTTCACTACAGTCTCTGGCTTTAATTAAAGCATGGAGATTTGATTTCAGAACCTGATTGTTACCTTGAAGCTGTTCTTCTGGACTCTGTTAATGGTTTGTCAAAACCTTCTTTAGTATGCTGAACTTTGCAAGAAATCTAGTGAGAAGCAGTTTCTTGTTATGGGATTTTGGCATGTGTTCTTCATACTCAGGAGCAAAAAGTGCTGAGACCATGAAAAGAAGCTGGCAATCAGGTTAGGTAAATGGGAGGGAGACACATTTTTCTTATATAGAGAACATCCCTCTTTTCCCCTGTGCAAGACATGCAAACGTTACTGGCAATAATATGGATGTTTCAGCAAAGCACCCATGGACTCTGTGTCTCTGGGGGTACAAAATTACCTTCTTATGTTATACAGGTGGTTCCTCCATCAATGTCAGTTAATATCATTTAGCATGCAAATGTGGGAACTTTGAGCTGTCTGTGCTCTATTGCTACGTTGATCGAGAAAATACTCATACTTCACAAACTATTAGAGTGAAACTAATTATTATTCTTAAAGGGTAATTTGTGGGAGTCTTTGTTTTGTTATAGGGGGTCATGCCTTGGAAAAGACTTCTTTAACAAGAACAAAAAAAAGGAGTGAGAGAAAAAGGAAGAGGGAGGGAGATAAAGTGGTGGCTTTAGACCAAAAATGCTATTACTTTATCCTTTCTTCTTAAGATAAGTGACTGCATAAGTACTATTTATTTTCCAAAATAGAAATCACAGAATGAATTGACTTTTTGGGTTTTTTTCTGTGAATCTAACCACTACAGCCTTTAATGATACTGTGGCTTTCCTGGCTGGATCCAGAATTGGTTTTAATTGCTGTTACTGTTTTTAATTACTGATTTCACTTTTATTTGTTGAAGTCACAGATTTTTTGTATTTATCAACGAAAGGGTGCATGAAGAGATCATAGCAGAATTAAGTGATTAAACTCCTAGTCTCAATTAAGTGAAACAATGCACATATTGTCACTAAAACTGTTTCTTTTCTTCTCTTTAATTTGCTGTACCTAATTAATTATAATGTACAGGCAATAAGAATCCCCAGCTTTTATTGCTAAACTTTGTAAGTTAGGGCCTTACTCTACCACTTCATCTCACTTTGAACAGTGCCTTTAAATGCAAGTAATTCTACTGTTGCAGTGGTTGGGATTACTTACATGGCAAGAAAGTACTCAGGGAATGAGGATGTTAGACTCCAGCCTTGAATAATGAGATGAGGTGCTTTGAAAATGTTTAAGTAGGTGGGTAGGGTAGCAAAGGTTTTACAGAGGTATCATGGAGAAGTTAAAACACGCATTATGTGAAAAGCAAAAGATGAGTGCTTTCAGCTTAGAAGGGCAACGCGATACCCATTCTTGAATGCTTCCAGCATTGGTCTCGCTCTGTTTGTTCTGAAGTGGGAATCCAGCTGATAATCATTGAAATCAAATAAGCTGCCCTTCTTTGCACATTCATAGCATATTGAATACATTATGGAAAAACTGTTATGACAGTTGTATTCATCTGTTACATTTTTGGGAAACGGAACATCTCATTCTTTTGACCTTTTTCATTGCGTGCCCGTAGGCAGACATGTCATTTCACTTACTTGAACTACCTCATACTTCGGTTATCCATTCAAGTTTAACTGGCTGCCTGAAAACTTTCACTGCTAATGGTGGCTATTTAGAAATGTGATGGACTGATAATTAGAGTTGTGCAGGCAATGTTCCCTTTTAAATCTAAGGCAAGTTTGGTTAAATTTTAGCAAGGTCTTCTGCCACGCTTAATAGCTTTGTAAGGCTTTGATTTAGGTTCTGTCAGAGGTGGCTGAGTGTTTTCAGTTTGCTTTGGTTTCTTTCAGAGCCTTTGGCACAATTCTTGGTTTCTTGGATTTTCCATAGCACCATCTTTCTAAAAACACCTTAGTAGCTCTTGAAATATGTGCTGAGATTATCATTCTTTCTAGCTTTGAATTTAATTTGTGGTGCGAAGTGATAGAAGCGATAAAAATACATACCTTTATTGTTAAGATTTGATAGTAATGTAGAAATCTCTCCCAGAGCTGTGGCAATTTTAGCTCAATCTATGGGGGTAATGTTGCTGTTTTCACCAGGTTTCCTGGAGATTCGTTATGGGAAAAGAAATCCAACTTTATATGCAAGTCTAGTGATAGAATGACTTAAACATGTGCTGGAAAGGACTGTAGCTAGTATGCCTGGAGGTATTCCCCTTGAGGTTCAGACTGCCCTTCAGCTATCCTTGTTATTATATACCCTACTCCTTTCAGGATTCCTATTTTTTTCTTTGGGTACAAAATCAAGTTAATTCATAGCCTTTCTCTTCACGCGTAATCATGTAGTTTTGCAAATGAAATGTTACAAAGTGTGATAGGTCCTCAAAAAAGCACTGCATTTATGAAAAACAGTTTCAACATGACTTCTTTAATTACATATGCAAGTATTATGCATTGGAAGAACTGGCATGAAGTTCCTGACTGCATTTGAAGTGGCTTCTTCTATAGTCTCTTAAAGAATGGGATAGTAAGATGGGTTTAAAATTGCATTGTTAGGACTTACAGTTCCTAGCAGTCTCTTTCTTTAAAGAAATGGGCATATTGTGTGTTTTTCTTGAAAACCAAAAGCAGGATATAGCAACTGTACTGTTAACACTTCCAAAACAGTTATTAAAAAAAAAAAAAAAAGTAATCAAAAGAATGACCACATGCAATTTATTTTTTTACAACAAGGGCTGTGTGTGTGGTCCACTAAGAAAAAATAATATGCAAAATAATAAAACTTTTAATAGTCAAGTTGGGTCTAGTGAAGGTATTGGCATATAGTCATCTTTCTACCTAACACAGTGTTAGTAAGAGAAATTCATCTATGCTACTTTGACTTTTTCGTAGTGTTATTGAAGGGTTTGTATGTAGAAACGTGTGCATTTATCACATGGTTCTGTAACAGCTCCGTTTTGAATACCCAAGTCTTTTCAACAAACTGAATTCTAAATTCTAAACTGAATTCTAAACATTCTAAAATTTTCCTTAGATTACAATGACTGGGCCTCTTCTTTCTCTGACAAATTTTCAGGTCAGGAGCTATGAGCCTTTTACCTTTTTACAGACTCTGGAAGCCTTGTTGCGCTAGCTGAATAAAACAAGGTACCTGTACTTCACAACAACTTGGGTACCCCTTTTCTTGGCTTACAGGACACTCTTAGTTTGAACTACCACATGTGGCTGAACCATAAACTGACAGGCATGCAGACTTTGTTCCAAAAAATAACTTCTTATTTCAAACAATGTAAGAAATAAACTAAAGAAATAAATCTATTTCCTCACCTCGTTTCTTGACACCTCTTGGTGAAAAAGCCAGTTACTTATGGCACCTACAAGTTTTCATTTCTCTTTATCAATGTCTTCTGGAACACGGAGTTTCTCTTTTGTACCTGCAGTCATATTCCGTCTGCTTACTTTTTAAGAAAAGAAAAATCATCCCTAAGCCTCGCTTTATAAATTCTAGTCATTTTTTGTTAGATGACCTTCTGACTGGTCTTATCAGATGATTAAAAAATACCTCATCATCTAATGTATTACTAGCTACCACTATTGTGCAACAAAAATTGGGAAGACACACTAATACTCCTCATATCCCAAAGGATATTCAGTAAATTATTCAAAGAAGATTTTGTCCAAACAGTATTCACAAAGATTTAATGTTCCTCAGCTGCTAACCCTGTCTCATTTATCCTGTGGATGGAAATTTTCTGTTAGTGTGATGGGACGTTCACAAAGACAACACAGAAGCAAATGTATTTCATTCTAAAAGGAGTTTGCAGTCAGATGCAGATACACAGAAATGATGTAGTCAGAAAAGTCAAGCTGTCATTAAGGAAACCTGTATGAATGTGTTAATCAGTAGAACTGGAGTACAGAGGAACTCAAACGTTTGAGTGAATTTTAATTTCTTCTGTTGCCAGCTCAGTCTGTGTACCAAAGAGCATCTTAAAGATGCCCAAATTTAGGGAGTAAACTCCTACAAACTGCTCTAGTTACAGTCCCAAAGGTTTAAGCTGTGACAAGCTCCATTACAGCGTTTGGGTTTGTTTCTTTACCATTGCACTAGCAGCCCTTCTTAACAGTGGTTCTTGCCACGGTGAGGCTGCTCGTAAACTCGTGTGACCAGACGCACAGCAGTGGTGGGAGATCCCCTCCTGACGATGCCATTTAGATTGAGCAGACTGTGGAGCAGAGGCCACGTCTGATGAATGACGAACAACCTCTCTTCCTTTCAGGTCAGAGGCATGGGAAGATGTACAGTCTTGTAGCCTTGTTCGTACCGTAAAAAGTTTTTACCAACCTTAGCTCTTTTGGCATTGCAGGTAATATTCAAATGATCTGTATAAAATATACCAACAAATTGCGCTTTGAAATAATGAATAACATGGATCAAATTAAAGGAACTAGCCTAGAACAGGACTGACTGCCAATGAATATTCTCTGGCTTCTATATCTGATTTTGAGACATATAAATTGCAGTGAGTTTTTGTGGTGGTCGAGCCTTCTAATACGTACATCTCAACCAGTCACTTTCCTGATTAACCTTCATTTGCTCAAGAGGAAGACTCACAACATTGCCCACCACTCAAGCTGAATATTTCATATACTGATAGTAGAAAACATGACTACTAAATCTCTTCCACAGTGACCATCAATCTTGTGTCCTGGATAACTCTTGTCCTAAAACAATTACCTTTTTTTATATACTACTTCTATCTAAACAAGAACTCAAATGGAGAAGAATGTAATGCCCAATAAAGTCAGAAAGCTCCCAACACAATAAATCTGCTCTACAAATTATTTTCTGGCTTATTATGAAGTTGCACAGGTTTCAAGGCATGACTGTTCTCACAAAAAGTGCCAACTAGAAAACTGAAGACTATCTTGATCTGTTCTAGACAGTTAAATTTCTGTGATAACTGGTTTGTTGTTGTTTGAGTAAACTTCTGTAAATGTCAGGCATTAGTTTTTTTTATCATTTCATTTCTTTATAATTTCATTACGTCTGTGTTCTTTAGACAAAAGAGTAGCTTTCCCAGTAGACCCAGAACTGAGGAAGCTCATGGTTTCAGTACTGTCCTCCCCTTCCACACCTTTTCCTCCTTTGTTTTCCTGCACTTTTTTGCAGATCTTGAGCTTCAACAGCATTTGCTCCAGCACTTCTCATTTGGATCTGCCTACCGCTCTGTTTTTATTTCCATACTGTTTTCTACTTCACTCAGCAACTATGCAATGTGCCCTTTCCAAATCAATGGATTGGAAAGGGCTTTCTATCAATGATTTATTTTCCAATTGCAACAATCCTGAAATGTGGAGAGATGAAATTGCATTTTCACATAGTCTAGAAAGTTGCAAAAGAGACTGAAAAACTTTGCTCAGCATTCTCTTTTAAGCACATTTCTCTCTGATTGCTTCAGTCTTTCCCTGTTCACTGTGATAAGTTGCTTAACTCCATGTTGCTTATTAAGCATACTGCCACTTGTGATGTCTAGTTCTAAACACTAGAAATACAATCTAAACACTTTTGGAAATAGCTGCTCTTGCTTGTGCCTACTCTGGCATGATGCTATGAGTAACAAGTTATTTATATTCTTAGCTTCACAAGTAAAATTTCTACCTGATCTGGAGAATCCATACTGAATTCCAATACTTCAGAGTTTAGTAAAAATATCAACAGCTGCCAGTTTCGACATTGCTAATGCATGTGTCTTCCTTTTAGTTTCCCTTCCTATGTATCATCTATTTAGTATTCCACACAAAGTTGATCAAAGCTAGTATTTTTCTTCTGGTTTCTGTGCCCGCAAGTGATCTTGCAGTATGCCAGACAATTTGCTTCAAGTTAAGTTAGTCAGAAGCGGGAAGTTAAAGCAAAGAATTCTGTTTGGTTTTGGAATAAAAAGTCAAATCGTGTTTCTGTGCAAAGAGAGGAAAATCGCTTTTAAATAAACAGAATATTTCCTTTCAGATATCTCCAAACTAAAATGATCCTGAGAGTGTAGGATACAGGGTATCAGCTTACCTCAGGACTTCTAAAGCTCTGGTGTCCCTCAGTCCTATTGGACTGGCTGTGGACTGGTTTCGGATATCTATGAACTGCGGCTAAGCTGAACAGCTTTGGCACTCCGGTGATGTGAAAGTACATAAGAAATTCCTGAGATCTGCTGGCACAGGAGGTAATTTTCAGCATTTCTAGTTTATGTCCATATTAATAAAAGAAATAGGATCAGGTCATTATTTTTAGTTCTAGTATGAAATTGCCCATGCTGTTTACTTGTTAGCACGCTCCCTGACACAGTTTTGGCTTGTGGCTGAACATGTCTGAAGCGATACCATGGGCCAAGTAATATGAGATGGCAGTATGGACGCGCATCCTATTTTTAGGAAACAGAATTAACTCTACAGTTTTGAGCCTTGCCATTCTGTCCTCTGGACGTCAGAGCCAGAGGACAGCTTTTGTTTTCCCATTAAGACATAGTGCAAAGTTTCCTTTGATCTTTCAATATCCCTCTTATGGAGCTAACAGGCTAGGCTGTCGGAGTAAAGGCTAGAGTTGAATTGTCTTCCAGGCTTCTTGCTCCACAGCATAGAGCCTCAAACCCTAGGACAGGTTACTGAAGCGTGTCTTGCATAGAAACCTTCCAGGGAGTCATTGGACATCACCTTGTACTTTATCAGAAGTTTGCTTAAATTTGATGGTTTTTTTTTTTCATTTACGCTACCTTGCTTTCATAATTTGGTTTTCAAAGGAATTTATGCTTCATTTTGCAATTCTAAACAGCATCGTTACTAATCTCATGAGACTTATGCTAGGACTGAGATGTTAGTGAGGTCTGTGCTCTTTTGGTTCTTGATTTTTTTTTTAATAGAGAGTGCCAGCAAGCAAGGTGACTTCACAGACGATGATCGTTTTCATGTTGTAGATCTAAGACCACCAGCTATCTTTCCTGAGCCATGGGAAAGTCCATCTGCCGGTAGAAAATAATTTCTGCCATTTTCTAGACAAGATCAAATGAGTGAGAAGAGGGAACAGAACAAATAAGGACTTGCTCCACATTGTGGAGACAAACCCATTTCCAGTACTAAAACCAGTACTGATACCAGCTTATTTAGGCTAACCCAATAGTATTGCTGTAGCACTGTATATTGCATTGTAACTGAACTGAATGTTTTTTCTGAAATGCCAGAAGACCTGAGTCAGTCTGTTTTCCAAAAAAGTATATGAATTTTACAGCCAAATACCTTCCCAAAGTAGTGGGAAAAAGAAAAACATCCACCCCTCTTCTATGATCATCTCCTCCCTGGGAGGAAAGGATAAGAAATATCAACATATGTTAAAAATAATAATAAAAAAAGAAAGGAAAAAAAGCAAACAAACTCCTCAAATCCACAAAACATTTAAAACATCAAGGTTTAAAGTTAGTCACAGACAGCTTAAATAAATGTTTGACTTTCAGAGATGCTGACCACCCACAGCTCCTAAAAGTTTTTGATCAGTACTTTGACTCAGAAATGAAGTCATTTCCACTTGCTTTTTAAGTTTAAGCAGTACTGTTTTAAATGTGGTCTGTGAAACTTTAATCAAGCTCCCAAATTTTTATAAATATGTTTCCATAATGTGACAAGAATCTATATCCAAATGTTGATTATGTGCAGTAGCCTGTTAAAAAGTCTACTGTAAAATACCTTACACAAGACAGTGATACCATTAAAGCAATGTTTAAAGTTTCATAAACGAAGACTAAACATTGTGAACATGTATGACTCTGTGACCAGTAAACAAAGTCCTTTGCTTTGAAACTATAACATATATATAAGCAATGCTAAATTTAATTCATAAAGAAAATTTACCTCTGTTTTTCTAAACATGGATGCCAGCCTGTCAAGATTTAACCATGCTGAGTTTTACTCTCACAACTGCCTATGTAAATATAAAATTAGAACCTCTGATGAAGTCAATGCCATTTAAATTGGTGTATTCAAGAGCAGAAGCCCAGGAAATCTAATGTTTATGTTAGCTAACAGAATTGAAAGGAATTTGTTTTTTTGGTGTCCAGACCAAACTGCCACAGGAAATAAGTTGGCAAATTTGATATAAATGGATCTGCACTGATTTTCATTATGTTAGAATGTGACCCGTTGCATTCTTTCTTTATTCAGCTTGCTTCTTGTTACAGAAGTTGTCTTCTAACTCATGTGGCTGTACTGACAGTGCTTTTAGCTAACTTTTGATTTGAACTTTGCCCTGAAAGAGACCCTAAGTGCTCAAATTTGGATTCCCCTTTTGGGAGGACATGATCAGCAGTGAAGCCCGGAACTTCATTTCCATGTTGCAGCCTACATTCATGCAACATGGGTTAATTGTTCCTGTACACACTCCAAGCATGTACTATGGTGACTTGTGTGTAGCTGCAGGGTCTGTGAGTTCAGCTGACATGTTCACATTAGATTTACCCATGACCTCTCATCATACGTCTGTTTTTCTGGTGTTACTTTTTCTCAGCAGTTAATTGCATCTGATTTGGCCAGCTTTCAACTATATTTTTTTCACATTGCTCTGTCTTATTCTCCATAATTCCTTAGAATGGACATACTTTCCAGGAGTAATCTACAGATGCTGTCTCGGGGTATGCTTCTACAATGTTTTCTACCAGAAATATCTTAGTGAACAAGTAAATGACCACGTTGGGAAGGGTGAGAATGAAGGGAGCTATTTAGGTTAGTTTCTTAAAGATCCAATAAAAACCAAAACCAAACCCTTGCAGATTTTGAAGGTAGCTACCTGTTATTTTTGCCATCTTTTCTTTCCTGCTACAGTTGCACTCCATGTAGTTTTGTGTGAGAGTGTTGTTTCAAATCAGAGATAATCTCTTACTGTATGGACCTGTTTCATAACCCCGTCACTTTGCTTTTTACCAACAAGGGAGCGTTCTGCTCTTCATTTTACCTTAGTGAATTTTTGATTCTCAGTGAATGTTTTCTTTTGTTATTTTAAGTTCTATAAATGTTTTTCTCTATAACTTTTCACTATAACTTTAGAGTGGTCCAATTTCTGCACTGCATTTTGAAATTCAGAGTAAAAACAATATTTTGAACTCTGTGTTAATATGTGGCATGACATACCAACACTGGCTCTAAGATAATTTTCAAGGTAAACTATATAACAAATTAGAGATGTCTCTGAGCCCTCTTAAACCTTGACTTCCATTGACAGCAACCTTGCGCACTTTTGGAGCTTGTCAGTCTCCAGAGGAAGAAATGGATCCCACAAATTACTGTGATTTGGTTTTCCAGATCTGTTTCTATTTGCAGTCACTTTATTTGAATCTCAGCGTGGCTTCCTAATCACTTTTGTTTCTTTAGAAGTCTTCCTTCAGCTCCTCCTTCTCTGGCTACATTTAAAGTATCTTGTGTGGGTAACTCTTCTCCAGAGTCTTCTCCAGACTGTGCGCTTTGCAATTCAGATTTAACAACTGGATGTCTAGTTTATTCCCGCCCCTCCCTTTTTTTTTTTTTTTCTCTTTTCTCTTTTTTTTCCCCTTTAGGGGCCAGAGAAGAGCTAATGTGCTGCAGAGCTTTCTGCCTTGGCTATCTCCCTCTTAAAACAGTTTGTATGGTTGACACTTAAGGACTTGTCTGTATATCTTAAGGTCTCTGGAGAGTTCTGAAGAATTCATCCCACTCTGGAAGGAGAGTGAGTAACAGTCAAATTACCTAAAATTCATTAGATTATTTTTCATTGCAAATAAATAAAAAGATGTGTGCATTTTTACTTCAGATGGATTAACATATTGCCTAAAAACCTAAGTTGTATTATGGGCACAATTGCATAAATTGAACTCATAGGATTATAAAGGACATTGCTCTTGATTATAGATTTGTGCTTGCTTCATCCAATAAGTCTGAAAATGAATCTAAAAACAGAAAGTGAAAAAAACCTGTTCTGTGACTTCAGAGGAAAATATAAAAGTCACTGACCAAAAGTCCATTGCAGCTGATGATAATTTTATGATAGATGCATAATGTAATACAGCTTGAAAGGGACCTCCTGAGATCACCTAATCCAACCATCTCCTCAAAGCAGGGTCAAAACCTACTTTTTTGTTTAATTTTAACAAAAATTCAAGACAATCTCATAATCTTTCTATGAAAAATAGTCTTTAACAGATTCAAAAAGATTGCTGATAATGTTCTGCCACAGTTCAAGGTTAGAATAAAAATTTTCAAGTATGACTGTCCTCTTTTGTAATGAAGGAGATCAAAACAATTGCATAGATTTTGGGCGTTTCTTGTGGTTGTGGTTTAAATGAACAAAATTCATTCTCAGACTCGAATCTACCATTCATCTCTTGTAAATAAGGTAGACTTTTTCAGCTGTAGTTTTATTTTAAAATGCTTTGTTTGCTTTTGGGGAGGGAATGATATTGCAGATATAACAAAATGCAGAAAAAACAGTCTTGGACTTGAGTACTGTCTATCCACACTGAGTAATCCTTTTCTCTTCAACAAGCTCATACTGACTCAGGAAGAACTATGGGTAAGCTAAGGCTTTTACACAGACATCTAGGCCTTCCTGTGTAGTGAAATGTCTTTACAGATTGCTTCGAACATTAAGGATAAGAGCATTTGGTGAAACACTGGAACAGGTTGCCCAGAGAGGTGGTAGATGCCCCATCCCTGGAAACATTCAAGGTCAGGTTGCACGGGGCTCTGAGCAACCTCATCTAGTTGAAGATGTCCCTGCTCACTGCAGGGGGGTTGGACTAGATGACCTTTAAAGGTTCCTTCCAACCCAACCCATTCTATGATTCTATGATTTGATTTCAATCCAGCAAAGCTCGTAAGTTTTCGTGTGCTTAAGTGCTCTACTTGTCTCTTTCAGGAGAAAATTCATTAGGAGGAGTTTCTGTTGCAGACAAAGTAGGTCTTAGAGCCACTCCACAATGTGACACCCTTGTAGGGTTTAGAATTGGTTTCATGAGACCAGGAAGAGGAAAAGCATGTCTGTACCCAGCAGTCTGAATAAGAACAGACTGTCATATTTTTTGACTGTACAAGGAGTAATTTATACCATTATACACTTGTTAGTAGATAGAGGCTGTCTCATCTCCTCCTTTGCTGTAGTTGTAACAGTTATACAAGGGTCTCTGAATAAATCCTTTTCCACTGGTAGTAACCTGAACTTGTTCTCTCACATCCTTGATTTCAGTGTAATCCACAAGAAATTTATTTATTTTCTTTTAGGTATTCACCCACTAGTTCATTCAAAAGGAGGATCCGCTTGCAATACCTCTTGAAACCTTAACTCTTTGGGTTCCATTAAGTTCCTCTTACTTTTAGTTATTAATTTTATTTATTTGTTTTACAAAGGTTGGGTATGGTGTCAAGGACAAATAGAAAAGCAATGAGATTTTTAAGATACTCCCTAGATGCAATTTAGAGCAACATACACACTTATGTACACCAATTGCTGTTCAAGGATAGCAGTTCTTATTCAGTTAAGCCCATTAAGACTTCTGGATTTGATTCCTGAACTTTCACATGAGCTGTCTTTTCAGGCAAGAGATCTTTGATCTCTCAGGTAAAGCCAGTAGGCAGAAGGTAATAAAACAAATCCATCAAATTCATCCAGTAGTACCAGTAGTTGTGAGATTTTGAAATATCTTTTCCTTTCAATAGGTGGCTTATTTTTAATTAAATTGGCAAGACTTCAATTATCTTAAGTAACTAAATACATTATGTATTCATTTAGAGAGCCTATATTGAGGCTTAGTACCAGTTGCACTCATTTTGACAAATTTTAGGCAGAAAATTTCTCAGGGGAGTCCTGCTTTCTGTCATTTAAAAAGCTTTTATAATCACTTAGTCCAAAATGGTGATGTAGGCCGAAGTTTGAATCCCTGGCATATTGCTATAATGCTGCATTAGCTTAATCCTTCATTTTCTTGTCAATTAAGGACTTATCTTTATTCACAGATTCACTTATCTGTTATTCTTAGTGTATTTTAATGCTAGTAGTTAAAATCCCTTTGTTTATGGCAATAAGGCACCATTCAGTTTGTGAACTTTATAAAACCAACCTCTGCCAATTTTGCTGTTTGAGAATTGCTGTAAAGAAGTGTTCCCACAGTAATTACTTATTCCAGAGATGTTCACTAAAGAATGAAGTAAGGGGAAAGTGTATAAAACAATTGTACACCAACTGAGGCAAATTTTACCAAGCACCTTCCCAGCAACTACAGGGCATTAAAACAAAAAAAAAAAAAAATCCTTGCAAAACAGTACACAAAATCTGTTGTCTTTAATGCAGTTACATATACTGACTTTACAAATATTGGCAATTACTTAAGGTATTCACATTTAAATTAGATCTGGGCAAAAGGTTGGGAAAAAGTGAGGAGGGAGAAGCAGGGGGGGTTGGCAGCGGCTTTTCAACATGGGGCTCAGCTGCCCATCATTACTTGCTTTCAATGGTTTGGGTCATGGGTAGTGTCACTCATTTTAATACCCACTTAGTCACATTGAAGTAGGAATGGCGACGCTGAGATAAAGAAATAAGTGATAAACAAAAACCTTAGCAAAATCTTTCCAGTTGGGTATTTCTTATGGCACACTTTTTTTTTTTTTTTTTTACTTTGTTATTTTCAAAAATGTATTTTGAGCTAAATTGTGGGGTAGGAAGGAAGAGACTATGCTATTAATATTCAGTAGTGATTATGGAAAACAGCCATGGGTTTGTACTTCGAACATTTTATTTTAGCAGTACTCGTAGAACGTGCTTAGACCAGCAAACCATTGTGGAAGGCTTTGTGAAAACTTTAATGAGGCCAGGAGTTTACCCATGGCAACTGCCCCAGTCACTTGAAGCGTCACTTCTGAGAAACAACTAGCAAATCTGGAAGCTTCTATTTTTACGCTACCTCAGCGCATCTGATCAACAAATAGTATAAAACTACTTTTTATTGTAAAATTGGAGTAAATTCTGCCTCGGAGACCCTCAGTGGAAATACGTCACCTTTAGCGTGACATAGAAAAGACAAAAAGAAAAGAAAACAAGCATGTCCATTTTTATTCACATCTAATTTTTAGTATTAATAATGTAAGAGTTAGACATGTTCTGCTTCTCAGACTTCAAGGGCCATGTTTCTTCATGGGCAATAAGGCAAATGTTGGTTTGACAGAGAAAAGTTCTTGAAGAACGTTTCGTCTGCATTCTAAGAAAAGAGAGATAGCCCATTTTTCAGGTGCCAGAACTATTAGAAGCCTGACACTCTTTTCAGATAGCTTCACCTGAACGGACGAGCTTTACTTTGACAGGACCTTGCACAGTGGTCTGATTTTGGATGCTAGGTAGGCTTTCTTTTCTGAAGACAAAGGCCAGTTGAAATTGTCACACTTCTGGCCATGCGCACATACAAGTTGGTGTTTTACTTACAAATGCAGAGAAGGTTTGGCTTCCTTTGAGGTCAGCCATGAATCGGTCAGGGAGAATTTGGGTGGTAGCCGAAATTGGTCTGTGCTCAGTCATCCTACTGGTGTAGAATGTCTCCAGCACCATCCTGCCACAAATAGAAACTTAAAAAAAATTCTGAATCTATTAAACTCTTAAAAAATTGTAAATCTCTCTAGCTAACTTCTGTAACACAAATAGATGAGTGATCTTGGTGGAGAGGGGGAGTAATGCAGGAGTTACTGAATTCAGTGGAGAGTGATGAAAAGCAACTGAAGCTGAAATTTTGGTGTATAATCCTTTAAGTTTTACCATAATCAAGTAACAGCCATTAAATGATGAGCTTGTCTTTCAGACTCTGAGGTGATTCAATTCTCTTGCTTTTAACTAAAAGAAGAAGGAAAAAAAAAAAAAAAAAGGAAAAGTATGCCTGTTCTAGTGACTTTGTTCAGCTGAAGAGGTTGATGAAGGTTTCTCCTGATAAACTGCAATAGTCACTTTTAGGGTGCTTCTTATCTTTTAATTCATTACGGCTGCTTCAGGAATAAAGTTAGAATAATTGACTAAGTAAAAAAAAAAAAAAATTACTTTGTAAATAGCCAAGTATTATCCTGAAGCCTTGCAAGAAAGGATTCAAAGATCCCTTTTTAATAGGAATTTTCTTCAGGGAAAAGCTTTGCATACTAGTTTTAAAGACCAAGATTAATAGATGTCTTCTACTTTTGAAAATGTTTCAGAATGGAGTTAGTAATTGGACTTTAACCTAGAAAACTGGGTTCTGTCATTGTTGGTTTTTGCAAATGATGAACCATTATTCTGCCATTCACATTTTTGCCTACAGCTTAATGGCATAGGATGACCTGATGGTACGTTTTCTGCAAGATGACAATTGTCAGCAGAAAGATCACAATTTAAAACTGATTCTTTCTCTCTGACTGTCTGGTATGCTGCACTAGACTAAATTTAGTATCTTTTTTGAGAGTGCCTGGTTTTGAGAGCTGTTATATACCTGCCATACCAGACAGACAGATGTTCTGTCTTTGTGGTGAACCACAGTGATCTCTCTAATCAATAGAGATTACTGACAAAATGTACGACCGCTGGTTCCAACTGACCTGTATACTAAACCCTGAGCCCTGTGCTCGTCTTCCTGGGTGAACTCTGGCTCCGACTCTGCATTCCTTCTGTGTTATTTAAAAATGGCATTTGCCTGCCAGAAGCACGGCATGAGCAATAGCTGTAAAATGTTGCCTAAGGATGGAAATGCTGCTGAGATAGTTTCACAATTGGGTTAACTTTTCTCTTGCAAGGGAAATACTTTGCATAACATTTGCTTGAAAACAGGCACTGTCTGTTTCCATTGCCCTTGCCTGTTTTTTATTTTTAACTGCTTTTGTAAAACTTGGATTCATGTCAACTGTCCTACTTCTTTTTTAATTATTGAATGTCTCAGTATGTATATTGCTTCACAGGTTTTAATCTCTGGCTTGTTTTGGAAGGCAATAACATACTTTTGGTTTAGGTTACATAATGCCAGTACCGAGTAAAAGCAGGTGATCATGTATGTATGCAACTATTTCATTTTGCAGTATTTTCTATGCCATTACTTCTGTGGAATACTATGTTAAAATGCTATTCTAGTAATGAAAGTGTAGATTGTAAACTATAATCTCCTCAGCCATGTCATGCTTCAGATTCCATTAAATGATCCTCATCTTATCTTTTAAATGATCAGCACAGCAAATACTTAACTCTAAACTTCTAGATAATTCGGTTGTCATAAACAATCATTTATAAACTGATTCTTCTCCAGACTGCTGCCAGCTTGTGGAGCAGTGAATTCAGCTGTATCCTGCTATTAAGCTCTGTGCTGTAATCCAAATGATGTGACAGGAGACAACCTGAGCAAAACTTGATAAGTTAATTCACCAACAGTGCATCTTACCTCCCTGTATTAATGGTGCTTTTTATTCCTTTATTGAATGATAAGCGGTCAGTAAAAACAAGTTGCCGTTTAATGAAATTTCTTTTTGACAAGGTAAGTGGTGTATGTACTAAATATTCATATTGATTATCAGTTAGGTCACCCAAGAATCTGTATCACCCATGGCAAAAGTCAAATGAGCAATAATTGAACCCAGGTGCTGATGTCAGTGAGTGGGAAGAAGATCACTAATCAGTTTATGCAGTACAGTCAAAGAGTAGCTGTGTGGAAGGGACAAGCGTCAGGCCTCGCTTGAGGCCTAATGAGGCTTCATCCTAATGAGAGGATCTGAAGTTTGTAAGTCTTTCATTACTGTACAGTTTTCAGTAAGTTGCAGAAACTAGCCATGAATGAAACCTACCTACCTGAAACTGTAAGGTACATGTTATATTAGAATTGTAGTAGCTGTTCCCTCAGATAGTATGGGCAAATCTGGCAGTGGAAGTAGATAACAATTTTTCTTTCTCCATTCTGGATCTCCCAAACTGAAATCTGTTGAGTGGGTGCACCAGTTGTGAGAGTCCAGGCTAGATCATCTAATGTATCCTATTTGTCTCTCATAACACCTATCTGCTAAGTAATTTCCAAAAGATCTGGTAGACTAAGTGAACCATTAAAAAAGCACCTAGTGATTTTAAATCTCATATTAAAAAAATAATTTTGGAGATATGTTCTCAATGACTTCTAGTGAAAAAGTATAGAACCTGAATTTGAGAGGATGTTATTGATGCTTTGAAAAGCCCTTAAACACATACCCTTCAAACTTATAAATGTGCTTTTCTATGCTTCTCCTGACACCTCTGCATCTTATGAACTGTAAGCAGCCACAAGGATAATATCCCTGCTCAAAGCATCTAAAGGGCATTATTCCACCTCTTTTATATACGCTTTCTGCAGACGTACTTTGGAGCCACAGATGTCCATGGCTATATCTTTTGACTGCACGCGAATGTGAGAAATGCGGTAGATTTCCTGTTTGTCTGTCTTTGTCAGACCTCAGTATACCTCACAAATGTAACGACATTAGTTCTGATACAGCTAATGTCTTTGTCCAGTGCTTTACAGTTCAGAAATTTAGACTAACATAATGAAATGCAGACATATTTAGAATTAATATAATTCCTTGGTAGCGTGTTAAAATAAAATTTGCTATATAAAGGACTTGATCTGAAATGAAACAATAGTATAAAGGTTTTTTTTAATATTATTTTTATGTTTTTAATTCATTACAGTTTATTTCCTCCATTTTATGACAAAAAATATGTTTCTCGATGAGGTAAGGCAGTTTCCTTTTTTTGTCCGTAGGTTCTTGATAAAAGCTACTCTAACTTGATTTTCTGTTCCCTTGCAATACAAATAAACTTAAAATAGAGTATCTCATTTTATTTTACTCAGTTTCAGAGGCATATTGCTCTCCTGTCATCAAGGATGTGAGATTTGCCAGATATGATTGGCATAGTTCAGCCTGAACTACAACTGTAGAGCTTGGACTTTTCCGTGCTCAAACTTTTCCTTCAGGTGTAATCTCAATGTGGATATTGTTTCACCTACATAAACATATCAGATATATGCAGTACAATATCTAACCAATTAGTAAGATTATTCTTCTGAATAGAAAATGACATGGTAGCAAGTTTGTGTAAATTTCCCAAATTAGTAAAATTGCATTGTAAAAATTATGGCTATTTTAACACATTACATTCTGAAAACACGCAATGGCTTTGTAGGCTTTTGAAGAATGTCTCCACTTCCCAAATATTTTATCATATCTTTTATGAAAGTATTTTACTACTTGTTTCTTTAAACAGAATAATTTGAACAAATTTTTCATTTGGGCCCAAGTCAAATTTGATATGTTGTATGTAGAAAAAAACCCCACCGAACAAACCAAAAAATAAAAAAGCTTGTAAGCCTTGTCTTATTCCTGATCTAGGCAAATGTACGAAGACTAACGTGTAATGTCCTCTACTGTGAAAGGCTTGTGATTGAACATCCCCCTGTGGCGTAGACAGGAGAACCTATAGATGATCTGGTCCATCTAAATGGGCGATTTAAGATAATAGCCTTGTGAAGGCAGGGTCATAGTACATCAGTGAAAGCTGAGGTCATCTGGAGGCAGGGGGAGATGCTCATTAACAAAGGCCAAGCTGTACAGCGTTCATTACTTTCAATCAAGACACAGAACACTTAATTGCTCTTTAACAAAATTTCCAGTCACAGTACCTGGACCACAGCACACCTCTGCAGTCTTGAATAATCTGTAAACTGCTTTACTAAGTCAATGAAATACTCATATGTTTGGGAAAGTTTCTTCTGGTGTGAAGAACTGAAGTAGATGGGACATGAGATGGGACTATATGAACTTCAGTATAATGTCTATTCACAAAAAGGCTGAATTAGTTTGCTGTTAGTATTCATAGACTGTTTTCTGAGTGATTTACTATACAGATGCTTTTTTGTTGTTGTTGCAGAATACGGAGTAAAATTGCAACCTGATCTAGTTGTAGATGTCCCTGCCAATTGCAGGTGGGATGCACGAGATGACCTTTAAAGGTCCCTTCCATCCCAAAGCATTCTATCATTCTATGAAAATTTCTTATGTCAAAGAAGGTAGAATGTGCACCGTGTCTACTATTTGCTAGGCAGCAATAAAGCATACCAGCCTGTATGCTGGATGTAGTCAGTAGGAACTCAAGTGCCTGTTCTCCTCCCTGAACATTCCGTTTTATACTGTAAATTTTATACTTAACATTTTCCTAACGTCACCAGACCAGCATAAAATCATTAACAAGTCTGTTACAAAGCACAATTTTATTAAGCATCCTTTTATTAAAAGGGTGAGTTTGCCCGGTCTTTGTCAAACTTTGAGAAAGTAGATAATAGAATTGTATCTTCACTGATTTGAAAAAAAAAAAAAAAAAAGGAAAAAAAAAAAAAAAAAGGAAAGAAAAGACATTAAAAAAAACCCGGATGTTAATTTAAGGTATCTGTTTTTACACTTGGATGATAACATTTTGAAGGTATTTGATTCGTGGCTCTGAAAAGATATTAGTTTGTTTTCAGGGGACTATTATGTTCACAACATGTTTATTTGAACAGAAAGAAATAATATTTCAGTGATCCTTGACCATGTCTGGTTTAATGCTGGATTGCAGTCATGGCTAAGATGTCCTTTGTAGGTAATGGAGTAATGAATTAGTCTTTCTGTGTGTAGGCATGAGTGATTGCATTGTGTGTTTTGGTTTTTTTGTTGTTTTTTTTCTTGATCTACTGGTTATGGTAGTGGTGCTTCTGCTGTTCTGTAACATTCTGGTAGCAGTTACAAACCTCAGCTATGGAGGTTTAAACTCCCCTACGGCCTGTAAAGGCCGTACAAATTTCAGCTAGGAATCCTTTTTAAGGTTATATAATTTCTTAACCTGTGTGGAGCTTGCAAGAACTCTAATGAATAGTGCTTAGCTCTGCTCTGGTTAACTGGCAAAGTTGCAGAAACATGGACTTGAATTTAGAGCAGTTTTTAACTTTTTGAAAGATAATCCAAACCCTTCTTTGACCATCTGTGAACTTTTCGTGGGAGTATGTTTATTTTGGCAGTGTCGTGTCATGCCTAGCACAGTGACACCACGAGCACAGGAGGCTCAGAATTTACCTTTACCCTGGAGCCTCTCCCTGCAGGGCAAAGACAGCCTGCCTGGCTGTTGTGTCTGTCCAGCAGGCTCAAGAAAGACCAAGCTTCTGAGCACCCATCCTTAAAAGGAAAGGGAGTCAACAGTTGCTATTGAAACTGGGCTATGCAGTTTAATGTATGGCCAACCAATGTTTAAATGTATGGCCAACCAATTCTACTTTTCTTCCATGTACTCATACAACCTTTGTTTAAACGTGGTGGAATATAATTGCACACACCCCCCTCCAAGCATTTCAAAGAACACAATTTTCAGTCTTTTTCTTTTCTCCTCTATTTGCTCAATTGCAGAGTGGCCTGAATTTGAAATGTAAGAGTTTAGAACTTAAGTCTGGAAGTTTCAAAACTCTTTCTGTCCTCTCTCCTGCTTCCTTTTCTGTCCCCTCTCTTTTCTCATCTGGCTTCAAAGAACATGTTGGGGACTGTAGACTAGTGCAGAGTTTTAAACTGACAATAACAAAGTTAACAGTGGATATTTGTGTTTTGAGAATGAAAAATACATTCTTCAAAGTTCCAAAATTATTATGAACCAAAATTGAAAGCCAACTACATGTGAAAATGTGTTTTATTATGTGTTTTTGTCTTCATTTTAACTTATTCTCTTTGGTCTATTTATACTGAAGGTATAATAGGTCATGGTATCGTTAAGAATCAACTCTCTAAATGTATTTTTCAGCACACAAGTGTAAATAAGATAAAGCGATGGTTATCAAGGGCAGTTCAATTCTTTATTTCATTGCTGTGTGTATGGATGATCATAGGACTGTGTATATGTAAGTTGTGCTTTTTTCATGTCTCCATTTCTAAAAGTTTTAGAAGTTCAGAACTGCAAGGTGAAATATAAAGATAATGAGAAAATGTAAAATCTACCAGGTGAAAGTTAATGAGTAATTTAGAAAGGAATAAATACAAGCACTTATCTTCTTGGATTATGCTGGGATGTTGAAAGTGTACCACTGAATTTTGTAGTAGTTGGCAGGTTAAAAAGAATGCTGTGAACGTTTGATGATTACAGCAGTAGTAAGTATCTATCATAAAGTATGATGCATTCATGATGGATAAAGTAGTTGGTAGGCTACAGACAAAAGCTTACATGGAGAAGGCAAGTAAAACAAAACCTTACAGAGCTTAGGAATGGAAAATGTAGGAAAACATGGAGAACAGGTCAAATAAATGATGATGCTTCCTCACTATATTCTCTCATCCTTTAGTGGATCAAGCAGTTGACTGTCCTAAGCCAGAGGTTGTATCTGTATCTTTGTGTTAATAGGCTATGATTTACTTTATTGCATATATTTTCAACCTTTTTTAAAAAAAAAAAAAAAAAAAAACAAACCAAAACATTTACGCTTAACAAAGTCTTCTGTGTTCTCTGGCAATGAGTTCCAGGATCTAGATATGAGCTGTGTGGAAATGTCCTTCTTTTGTATGTTTTAAAGCTACTGCCTGGTAATTGTATTTGAGGCTCCTGAATGGGAAAGAGTGAATAATCATTACCCCTCACATTCTCTATCCTGTTAGTGATTTTATAGCTTTCCAATCTATCCTGGTAGAGAAATGTTCTTACACCAATGGTCGTCCTCTGCTTTTTTCTTGTAGAGTTCTGGTACATCTTTTTTTTGGCAGGGTTGCCAGAATTGTGCCTAGGCTTTATCATAATGGCTTTATAGCTTTTGTTTCCTATTCTTTTTCTATTAATTTTCTAATATTCTATTTGTCTTTTTGACTCCCACTGAACATAAAATTGGTATTCTTGTAGAGTTACTGACAATAACTGTCCTAAATTGTAACAGCCAATTAAGATTGCACCATTATGTGTGTGTATGTATAATTAGGTACACAGGGTATGTATACACTTACATACAGATATGTATGCATAAAAAAATGCATGGATATTTGAGTCAATTTTTCTCACACACACTACTTTACATTTATCAACAATGAATTTCACTTGCTATTTTACAAGCTGATGATTTGATATGACAAGATTGTCTATAACTCTCCCTACCCTTTTGGCTACACAAATCATTTTGTATTTGTAACAGTCTTTTCACTATTCCTTCTGCTTTTATTATTTCCAATAAGAAAACCTGTATCATAAACAAAACAAGGCCTGGCATAGATCTGGCATAGGATTGCTCTGGTAGATTTCCCTTATTGTCAAAACCAAACATTAATTTCCTACTCTTTGTTTCCTTGCTTTTAACCAGCTCGTAATTGTTCTGTTTTATCCCAAGAGCCATGCTGGAAACCAAAGTAACCAACACAAGAGGGCAAACAGTGGTGATCCATCCTCAGCTCTTCTCTTTGTCTAATAAAAGCTTGAATTTTTCCTAATTTTGCTTTTCTCACGTCACAGACGTTTAAACCAACTCGAAAGCTTCGGAATAGTTTTGGTATAACTCTGCAACATAGGACAGCATAGTGCAAAAGAATATAACCTTATTTTTCTGTGTAGCTGATTTGTAGCTATTGCTACTTAAATGCATTATTTGAATAACATTTGGACAATTTAAATGATTTTTTTTTAAAATCAAAGCAAGAGAATACAAAAGGTTTTGCCATAGTTTCCTCATTATGAAGAGCTACAAAGTCATTAGCTATTAAAACTTCAGCATTCACTGTGTGCTGCAGATAAAACGAGTTATAACTTCTCAGCTGTTGCTGAGTGATTATCTCAGTACACTTAGAGTAGCTGTATGTTTAGTAAGAGACTCCAGGTTTCTTTAGGTGTTTGACTTATAAACCACAATAGGGCTGAAAAAAGTTAATTTTCCTATTTGTACACTGACTTCTTTAAGGACATCTCTCTGTCACTTTGGTCCCTGTTTCTCTGCTGCATCAAACATTATACTTTGGTCGCTGAATGTGACGCTCGGAAGTCCTCAGAATTAGCTTATAGTTAAATGTCATAGAAAGCAACAGAAGAGTTTTGAATCACCTTATCACCTACCCGTATTTGGTTTTTAATCAGACCTAAATTTACATTGGCCCAGCCAGGTTCCAGGTCAGTGAAAGAAAGAGAGTGAGCAGAGCAATGCTTCATCAGCCAGCCTTCTCTAATATTTTTACAAAAGTGCAAAAACCAGAAAGAACTGGCAAATTTGCCACTTGCAAATATCTGTGCCATGCCGTGACCTGATTTGAGGTCTGACTGAAATTTAAGAATGTATATTTGGTCCCCCACTACTTTGTGTCTTTACCAGAAGGGTCTCTTGGTTTACGCTGCACTGAAATATAGAAGATGGTTTGTAAGACTACATCAGCAATGCATATGGCCTGTGCCACGTGTTTAAAAGTTAGTCACCAGGATTCCTTGATAGGAGCACAGGTTAAGTACCCGAAGGATAGTTGTCACTGCCAGAAGCCATTTTGTTTGTTTTCCTGTGAATTTTTTTGTTTGCTCAATCTACAGCAGTGCGGCAGACATAGTGCTGTCAACACACTGCGCTTGGTGTGAGTCTTGCGGGTCTAGTGAACGTTAGGAATACTTACATTTCTTTACCTACTTCTTTTTGGTGATGGGTATATTAGGGCCAGCACTCTTGGGCAGCAGAGTCTGGTTGAGATTGCTGGAGTGCAGGTTACATATGCACCGGTCACGGTGCCCAGGCCATGGCTAATCCACAGACACATGGTGGCTCAGTCATTGCTCCTGGCGTGGTGCTGTCCCCTGGCTCTAACTGCATCCAGTCAGAAATGGAAGAAAACTAAGTCATGCTTTCCTTCAGGAGAAGACAGGCAAATACAGTCTGCTTTAAAACATGGCAAAGTTTCACTAAAATGATCCTCAGTAGAACCTAAGGTAAATAAGCAAATTTTATTTCAAAATATTACCCATTAGGACATGACTAATTTTAAGCTTTGCCTGGAAGTCATTTTTATAAATATACTGTCTGCACTTGTCCATATTGTTGTCATACCTGTCAAAGTATGCTACCTGTTTTCCTAATCCAGGCATGGCTGGAATGTGTTAGAATATTAGGAGCAGTCCAGGTGAATGTGCTGGGTTTTTATGTGTTTAGAGGGCAAATGCTGGCTGAGAAAAAGCAGCTGATCAAAGGAAAAGAGAAAAGAGCGCAGTTGTGAGGCCGGGATCCTCACGAGAGCCAGTGAAGCCACCAAACCCCGGCATGCTCTCCGTTGTGTTCCTCATCCCGCATCTCTTGAGGTGGCCATTTCTGATCCCAGATGCAATCCCCATGGCCTGTAAGATATTAGCCACTTGTGCTTTGCCTTCTAGTTGCTTGACCTTGCTGTGTAATTTATGCCCTAACAAACTAATTTATGTTTTCAGCCAGTGTGTACCCACCGTAGGCTTTTTACTTGACTTAATCCTAGATCATAATAATAGCATAAAGAGCCAAACTTCAGTCCACATCTGTGCCAAAATCTGTAAAGTTCCCAAGCAGTTAAACTGGGGAAGTCTTACTGGGCAATTTTTTATTTTTATTTTTTTAACCACAATTAGGTTGTTTTATGGGCTGGGGAAATGGCAAGCACGTGTGATTGCTCTTTTTTTTCTTTCTTTCACGTTTGGTCCCTATTTTGCACCGTGTGCTGATTAGAATCCAATGTGGCGGTTGTTTAAGTGAAGTGGCTACAAAATTAATGCAAATGTAACACTTCACACAGTTTTGTACACAGTTCCCACCTGCATCTCTCAGCAAGTATCTCATCTTCATTATTATAGGACTTTAAAACTGGTTGGATTTGTGGGGTATTTTGCTTTGGTTTGATTTGGAGTTTTTTTGTGGGGGTTTGGGGAGTGGTGGTTTTTTGTTGTTTTGTTTTGGGTTTTTTTCCCTGTCGTTGTCATCGTTTTCTTATATGCCAAAGCACTGCTGAGCTGGTTCCTTGACGATGAGGGTTTTCCAAAGCAGAGAGGGACAGGGGTTTCTGTGCTACTCAGTGCCCAGAAGAGAACTGTCTCCCATTTAGTCTGACAGGAGGGCATAAATGAGACCAGAAAAATATATTCCTCTTGTGAGTATCCTTTTGGTTTCTGCCCGCTCCCCTCCGTTGCTGATTTCTCTTCGTCTTCCAGAAGATTCTTGTTTCTGGGGGACGCAGGGTCTTCCCGTGGGGCCGGCCGCTAGAGGATGCTCCTGGCCCGGCGTTGGAGAGCAGCGTGCCCGGGGCCGGGCATCCTCCTCCCCGGCACAGACCCCAGCCCAGCTCCCCGAGGAGGAGGTCGCCTATCAGGCATCACCCGCATCGCCTGGGATATATAAAATACAACTTTACGCTGGGGAGAGCCGGGATATTTTCCACCGTCTAAATGGAAAAGAAATACCATCCAATTTATAGACAAAAATGCAAAATGCTAATGACAATAAGAGAAACACATTGTAGGAATTTTAATGTGTTTCTTCTGGTGAAGTCCTTGGGCTTATTTAGGTGATACTTTTAATGGCATATTTGCAACGAGCCCCACAGTATCGGAGTCCTGCTCTGGATGGTCACACCTTGGTTATTCAGATGTTCAGCTAGCTTTCACTTTTCATTCAATCTTTTTAAGTGATCCAAATCTCAGTGCTTAAATGAGACTTCAGTTTTATTCTTCAATAAATATAATAGAAAAGACATTCTTAATGAAATAAGGTACTATTTAGCATGTATAGTTTTTCATGAAAGGCACACACATGAAATTAGTTCCATATTTTAATTAAAAAACAACAAACACCCTCCAAAAAAACCCCAAACCCAACAATGCCTTAAGTAAAAAGCAAAGCATAAAGTTAAAAAAAGTTATATATGGAAATATGCTGCTTCTAGTCCTCTATTGCCCTTACAAAATTCTCTTGTAGCATAAGCAAGTTCTCTGATATATAGAACACAGGATTTTGTATGGCTATAGCATGAAAAAATAGTGTAGAAAGAACGCTTTTAAGGTAGCAAAGTGGAGTACTCAAAAGTTATAAAATGGCAGATTTGAGTTTGTTTAAGATAGCTCATTTGTTCATGTGCATTAGAACACAGTCTTTAACTATGTAATCACGTATTGCCTCTTTCTCTCTCCCCACGTCCTCACCTCCTGTGGGATTTCTGCCTTATCCAGACTACAAGTTAGACCTGCCCAGAGATACATAGGCTTGTGCAGTGGAAAAGACTGTTCATTTCTTGCAGTTGGTTGGCGTGTTGTAGATAAATCAAAGACTACAGGAAAAGAAATATATAGGTGAGAAGCTAGATAAGACTCTGAAAAATAGGACTGTAGTCTTGTCTCTGCCAACGATGTTTAGTAAAGTCAGTAAATTTTTCATATCATGTGTGTATTCCCCAGCTTCTGCGTGCTGACTGTGAGATCCTACACTCTGATTAATCAGAAGTGTTGAACACCCACATCTACTCCTGAAGTCACAAGAGAGTTGTGTTTTGAGTCTACAGAATAATGAATAGTGCTATCTACTATTCCAGCTCATGTGCCAGATGTCTCAGATTTTGTGTACCTGTATCTCTCTGACTGTAATCTCAGTGCACATCTTTTGT
The DNA here is from genome assembly GCF_047370975.1 of Nipponia nippon. Classification (NCBI taxonomy): domain Eukaryota; kingdom Metazoa; phylum Chordata; class Aves; order Pelecaniformes; family Threskiornithidae; genus Nipponia; species Nipponia nippon. The sequence continues at coordinate 23,350,521 of NW_028262336.1, forward strand.
CATCTGGAGAAGACAGATGCAGACATTTTCAAGGCTGCAGGAAAAATAATATGTCTGAATCACTTGTATCCTCTAATGATGAGCACCAAAGAAATGCTTGGACAAAGTAAATAAATTTGTCTTCAGAGCAGGTTTTGAACCACGTATAGGAAATAAAGCCCACTACGAAAGTTTACAATATGAGCAATGGAACAAAAGAAAATACTGCAGAGAGAGCTGCTCTTAAAATGAGCACTGTCTATCTTATGCATTAAATGAAGCAACATTAGTGCTATGTATTAAAAGACAATATCATAAACTATTTATTAATCAAGCCTAGATAAGCATTTAGGCTGAGTTTAGATTGCACATTAATTCTGCAATTTCCTAACATGTATGTACTGGATTCTGTAACCTGGCTGGTAATTGCTTAACGTGTGTGTGTGTAGAGTAAATGAAAAGGAAACAATCCAAGTACCCTCAATAATAGCAGGCCAGCACTTTTTAGTAAGCAAGGTTGTACAGCTCCAGGTAAGGTTCTAAAATATGGTTTAATTCTGATTTTTTCCTCTTCTATGTAGTTCCTTGAGCAAACTCTATAAAAGTGAAGTCCACTTCCTGCCACAATGAGCAAGGAACTTAGAGGTTTGAGAACAAAAATTCATGTAGGAATGGGTCTGTTTTCCTCTGGTTGGCAGTTCATATGCCTTCTGCAGTCACTATTCTTAACATGATCTCCCCTTTCCTATGAAGAAGAATGGAGTTCCTGTGTTTCTGTCCCTCATTTCTGCATTTCACTGCATGTAAACAAAACGATTTTATGGCATATGCTGAATGAGTCTGCTTCCTGATGCTCAGGAAGCATCAGACTTATTGCACATGCTCTGCAAAGCCAGATGGGGTGATGAGCTGCATCTTTCCAGAAGCATTAGACTCAACAGCAAGTACGCAGTGATGCTATGTGGATAGCTACTCCACCTTTGCCTTTTTGCCTTTCTATGCAACTTGTTTTGTGTGCAGAATTTTGTGAGCTTTCAGTTAAGCAAATTGCTCTCTAAACTGTTGAAAAGAGACACTGGAAGATTTGCAGATGGTGTTGTGTGTGTGTGATAAGCTAAAAAATCTCCTTTAGTTCAGCCAGCAAACTCAGCTGCCTTCTTGTCTCTGCAACTTGTTTTCCTGCCTGTAAGATGTTTAAACACCCAAATCCAGCAAAGTAACCCAGAAAAAAAGGTTGAAGATGTAATTCAGAGAATAATTCACTCCATTTGTATGTGTTAGGGAGCAAAAGATGTCTATTTTTAACTTTGCAATTTGGCCTGGAATATACTTGCAGGATACAGAATACAAGCTGTGATTTTGATCTGTAGCATCCCTTTTTTTCATTATTCAACTGTTTTGTTTTCTCCCCAGTATAGTTGTAACAGGAGTGTGAAAGAAAGGGAACCTCGGAAATACTAATTTTAAAATGTGTTCTGGAGTCTGCGTAACAGCTGCTGTCTTTTGCTATGAAAATAAACTGGCATATACCTTCAATCTAAACAGAGATAGGGAGATAAATAAAAATGTTAGGAGACCAAATGACCAAGAAGCTTAATTTATATTCTCAAGTGATTTAGGAACCATACTCTAATTCACTGCTCAAATTGTGTTTACAAAGATGTTTAGCTCCTAATTCACTCCCACATGTCAGGAAACCTTCCCAAGAGGGATGGCGGCTGTGGAGGTTATTAAAGTATTGTCGTTATTTAAGGTAATTTTTCAACAAATGATAGATTCATTTCTCGAACTTTATCTTGGAATTAGAAAAATTGCTGGAGGCTTTCCAGATTTCATATCACAGAGAAAAAAAAAAAGGAGGTTGCAGAGCAGAATAGATTTCTTAAATCAGGTTAGAAAATTTCCATCAGTACCTAACACTTTGAAAGCTACTAAGGTCGAAGTCACTTTTATTACTTTTGTGGTTTTCTGCAGTGATAGCATTTTGTTACACTATTGAGCAAGTTACAGTGTGTTTTTCCGTCTTTTGTGTTTGGTTTGATTTCAGTGTCTTGGCTTGAGGATGAATATCTCTTTAATAACGTCTTTTTTAATATGTCTGTTTTTATGAGTAAAGGTATTTGAACAACCTTCACTCTAATCAAATGCAACTTTTTGTGAAAGAATATATAAAACAGGAATTAGGTCCTGTTCATGGTCTGAGTGGTTGTGCTGTGAGAGTTAGTGAGGCAGGAGGGGATCATGGAGCCCTGCTTGCACCCTGGGGGAACAGAGGCACATTTCCAGGCTCTGCCCTCCACTGGTGCCGCTGGCAGGGAAACACACTCTGCTGTCGCATCAAATTCCTGTAGCCACGTTAGGCCCTGCCTGCCGTGCCCTGAAACAGTGTTCCTGATCCAAGGTGTCCTTGGTCTTTTCTTCCTGAAATCCCCTCTTTTCCTGTGGGGTCAAACACAGATAGTCACCACCATCTTATGCCTCCCAGTCCGTAAGGCAGTCAGGTGCTGGTGCTTTACGAACGAGTTGTTTGCGGAGCTTGGTCAAGGTGATTTCAAAAAGATGGAAGGATGGCTTCATCCCGTTGGCGGATATGCAGTGCGGATGGGCAGCCTGCCCCTCTGGCCAGGAGATCAAAACACGACGGACTGACAAGTCGCTTGTCCATGCAGCAGTGGTGGCTGGTCTGGCAGAGGTGAGCGACTGCTCCCGGGGGCAGAGGCCTGGCTGGGGGACCGGGGACATCAGCTCATCGTAGCGATGTCTGCTGATAGGCAGTGGTGACAGTGGGTACACTGTTTTTCCATTTTTTTTTCTTGGTTCATTTCAGTGAAAACTCGTTGGTCAGAATAGTCCTGTTGGTAATTTATGATGTGACATGCAACCAAATATGCACTTCGGCCATTTTTCATGTGTTTTGCTAACGATGGGTCACACAGTTTCACTGGGAGGTTTCAAAGATGAAAGCCGTCAGAAGAGGCAGGCCTGGTGACTGATATTCTCTGACCCCATGACCTACCAAAGGCCATAGTGCCACACTAAATAAAGCTGTCTCAAGCTCATCACTTCTGTTGGGCTTTAATACAGATTTTAAAAAGATGATCAGGCTTGACTTAAAGACTTTCAGGATTTATCTGCCATGTCCATAAATAGGCAGTGTTAATTAACACTTATTCTTTGTGTTAAAAATGTCATTTCTTTAATAGGAATCTGTCCAGCTTCCTCTTACAACAAGTTATTTTCTATAAGTAGTTTCTTCCCACCTACGTACCAGAAGGTACTCGGTGACTTGACTTTATTTTTTTAATAGATACAGCTCTGGATTATACATAGAATGTGATCTGGTAGCAAAAGGCCCCTCTTCGTTTTGATATTGTGAAGCCCTCCTTGTAAAGTACAAATATACAAGAACATAGGTGAGCTTCTCCTGTCCATGCAAGTAAAGACCAGTCCTGAAGTCTGCAACTCAGCATGACAGTTGCTGCGTCTTCTTTCTGTATAAAAGGCATTGGAACAGCTCTCCTCAGCTCAGTCTTCAAGAAACATGAATAATAGGGAGAATCCTTTTGATCTTCATTCTTTGCTGTCTGATACGTTACTGTAGGCATTTGAACCTGAGCAAAGTAGATGTAAAATGCTGGGGTAGCAGCATGAGTCATCAGCAAAGTGGTTACGTTAGATGCCACAAAGTGCAGACTCAGCTCCACTTGTAAAGTCCAGGACTCCCAGCAATCATGTCATGCTGAAGTGGACAGGATTACAGCAAAGGTGATGTTGCAGTTTTCCTCTGTCCCTTTGAGGTGTCTGTAACCTGGCCCCAATACAAGCAGGGAGCAGCTCCCGTTTTCACTTGGCTGTGGGGTGCTCTGAGTGCCGACAGCAAAGGGAACACAAAAGTCCCCAGCTGCTTTCTCATGCTCTTCTGCATATGGCCCACACTACAGAAAACTGCTGTGTTTTTTTGGTTTTTTTTTTTACTAGCTTAGCCAACTTAACTCTTCAATATAAAGCTTTACTGTACAGCTGTTCTCCAGTAGGAGATCCACTATATTACGACTCTTCATACAATATACCATATAGATTTAGCCCTGAAGATTGCACTTCTTGTCATGCTAGTTTTTTAATTTACTGTGTTTCTTGCTGCTAGTGCCTTTGAAACTGAGTGGAGCCCTGCGGGGGTGTCTCAGTCTCCTGTTTCCTATCTCCTTTGAGCTATTGCATTACAATCATCTGTCAAAGATGAGCGGGAGTCAAGGAAATGGAGCACCTCAAGTGGCTGACACTGCTGAGCAGATATCCTTCTATTTTTGCTGAGTGTTTACATACCTCCAAAGTACAGATGTGTCTGAGCTGGATTAGATACACAGAAAGTTTGCAACACCTTCATCTTATAATAACGTCAGCCCTGATTGCATATGAAAATGATACAATTTTAGCAATTGCTATGACCTGTAAATGAAGTTCCTTTGCCATGGATGCAGTCATGATGTCACCTTATGCCAAACATAATTGCATGTACACTGTGATTGTACTCATTTAATGTTGTGGTTAAAAAAAAATTACTGCACCTCTTGCTAAGGTAGTGAAGTTCTTGAAAGAAATCAGTCTGAGGTGGAGGAGCTTTGTTTGTGATGCATGATATGATGTTTTTCTCCTTCCTAAAGTCTCCAGACTGCACATGCTGTCTGCATCCCATTTCCATTCCTTTAAGAATGAGAATGTAGGGAAAGGAAACCATCACAGGGTGGTTGTCCCAGTGGTGGTGACTGGCACTGGCATAAACTATGTAGGATCTATAATAAAGTATTGGGCAGAAGTTTAGCTACTAAAATTGATGATTGCAGCTTAAAGAATATATACATTGTCATACTACAGAATACACTTTATGGTACTAACAGCAGTGAACGTTTAACTACTGCAGGTATCCTATGGCCTAAATTAATATGTACTTTTCAAAGAAGACTCTCCCACTCCTTTTTCTTACAGTTTTGTAGAAATGGGTTTGTTACAATAGAGTGTAGATGGTTTTATAATTATGTATTTTTTCTTACTCTAAAACAAAATACAAGTTTCCCATTTATGTCTTAAAAATTTTGAAGTGGCTAAATCTTTGTTGACTCCCTGGTTCTAAAACCAGTAGTTTATTGGAATCCCCAATTAAGCCAATTTCTTCCATGATTCATTTCACTTGGCAACAGAAATGTAAGCTATGGCCTCTGGCCCTAATGAAATCCTTTAAATGCAGTCTACATAGCAAAAGGTTAAGGGGGCAAGGCACAGTTTAATTTCCCAGTAACACTTTACGGGAGTCTTTGTAAATGGACTTGCTTCTGGAGTTTTCTAATGCCCCTCTCTCTGAAACAGTAGTCAATTTGCAGCCTAGAAGTTGCTATATTGAAATGACATACATGAGAGAGGTTGGAGGGCAGTGGGATACAGGACCTTCCTGCTAAATTGTTAATCCAAATTGGGCCTTAATCAATCTCTTACAAAGTTGTCAGCATCCAGTGACCTATATGAAATGAGTTGGTAGCTTCAGCCCAGTGCCTAGAGAGGTGTGCGCATCAGAAGAGCAATCAGCTGGCACTAATTGGCACCCTGGCTAGCAGCCTCAGCAGAGAGCCAGAGGTCTGTCGAGGAACGGAGACTGAAGTGCTCTCTCAACCTTAAAGATGGTCCCTCTGGGTCGGAGTTTAGGGCACGTTTGTAATGTCATATGTGGAATTTTGCTGTGCATCTTGGAATGCTAGACTGGTGCTGTGGCTAGGGAACTGCACTCCTCAGGGCTTTTACAGGGCATTTCGAATGCCACAGGGCATTTTAAACTCTGAAATCACTTCAGCTTTCCTTCAGACGTAAACATGAAGAGAACATTCACTAAGCAATAACCTGATATTCTGAGGTGTCGAATGATAAATAACCACTCCAACTGAGGGACTGCACTGGAAAAGGGAAAGAGAGGGAGCGTGTATTACTTAAAGACAAAACTTTCTCAGGTCCATGCCCAGCGTGCGTTAAGTACCTTTGCTCTGCCAATTTTTCCACCTGTTGGGTTCAGAAAGGGTATAAATTAGTGCTACTTAAATATTAAAAATATAATGTTTTGTGAGTAGGTTTGTGAAGTTCTGTTCATTATAAAAGCATAGTAACACATGGTCTTCCTACACTTGGAATTGTTCCCAGACCATAATAATTTCAGAAAGTTTATTATGGGTTATTATCTTCCCAAAAGCCTTGCATTTAAGAAGTTTATTTCTTCTTCTGTTGTTCTGTCTGCAAAGTTTCCGTCATTCAGGCAGGGTAGAAATATATCATGAACTTGAAGCCATCAGCCCATTCAGCATGGATAGGGTCAGTGAAATAGCGCTAAATTAAGAAATGAGTAATGTACCTACCTAGTATTTTAAACCAGGCAGTCAAAGGTGATAAAATATATTGTCCAAATTAGAAGTTGAGCAAATTTTCTTTACCTCCATTTACCCTTGAACATATAAATGAATAAGGAGCATCACTGACAAATGTTTGGTTGTCTGTGGTTGTCTGCTAAACAGAAAAAATAGGTTGGTTTGATGGAGGTTAGTCTATTTCACACAACATTTAGTGTCTTCAGAGAGCAGTTTTTGTTCACCTATGTGTTGTCCTTACTGACAAAGATGAAATGAAGGTCCTGTGTAGATCATGCATACTTCCAGAAATCAGAGCATACTTTTTTTTCTCCATAGCTTTGCATTACTGGAGTTACCAATGACCTGCTGCAATTTTTCCCCCCTCTAAATCAGATAACAAAAGAAACCATGATCACAACCATAACTGAAATGATGGAGTTCTGAAAGTAACACCTTTTTCAGTCATACAGCAGCCCCCTTTCACTGCCTCCGTGCTCCCTCACCGGATGATGTGGTGCACACTTATCTGACAGACTAAAATTGGAACAGCACAGAAAGTAAGGCAGTATTTGCATCCCTGAGCATGGGATCATCAGCTGCTGCGAAAAATCAGGGAGTTTGGAGATAGACTCTGCTCTCAACATTGCTACGGACCAATGCAAAAAATCACCCGGAATAATGCTGTATGCTTGTATTTTAATGGTCTGCACTGAAACACAGTGGTGCCCTAAATGTATAAAGTGTTACCATTTGCAAATTCCCACCTGTCATTTGTGTTTCCGGAAATAGTATCCCTCGCTGCAGTCTGGACGTTGCCCCAGGTGGTGTCTGACTCTTAACCCAAATCAAACAGTAATTGTTCAGACACTGTCTGGCTCTCATGCACTGGACAAGGAAAGCAAAACAGCCTTCTAGTTACCTCTTAGTAAACCCAGGCAAGGATTTCCCTCAGGAACTCTTCAGCCTGTTTTCCTCATAGGCCCTTAGGGTAAGGTTTTAGGGTCGCAGTCCCCGTTGCCCTCCCTGTTGCTGTAGGGTCCAGCACACTTGATGAGCAGTCTGCGCACTGTGAAAGGGTGTAAGAGTGGTACTGCAAAGAGGATGAACACAGGCTTTAATTTTTCCTTTTGCTGGCAGTACCTTGGTAATGTAACTTAACCTAGGAGTGGCCAGACTATAACTCTGGAGCTGTAAATGGTTTGCCAGCAGTTGAGATATGGTTGCCGATCCAGCTTTTAAGACCACTGGCAGGATTCAGTTATTGCAGGGTAACTCAGATCCCTGGATGCTGAAAGAAAAAAGCCAGCAGGTTCCTCTGAGGCTGCCATCAGAATGGCTGCAGGTCCCAGCTGTTCACTCCTCTTGACTCACTCTGCAGCAGCATTCCTGCAAGTTGTGATCGTACCCTGCTCACGAGCTGCCCCTGCAGCCCCCTGTCCTGTCAGTTCCTCAAGGCATGGGGCATGGATTCAGCCTGGCTTGCAGAATCAGGAATTCTCCTCCAAAGGTATTAAAATGAAACTGTTAAACACTGATAATTCCTTGAGAACTGCTGGCTTAACTCTGGTAGCCCTGTGCCTAGGACTGCAGCTCCTGATACTGCAAGAGGTGACAGCCTCCATGCTTATAAAATCAGAGAGGTTCTAGCTCAGATGGAAGGAAAAGACTAAAAATATGACACAGTGCTTGAAGGTGGATGCACACAGTAACAAGCGCTCTAGGCAGTAGGGACTGCCCTGCTTGACTTAGCCAAAATGTATGACTGCCTTCCAAGGGCAGGATGTGGTATGGGGTTTATCCCCAAGACGCCCATTTATTTGATCCTGACTTGAACCTATTTATTTGGCCTTTTAGCCTGAACTTGCACTGTCGTCATCTCTGGACCCAATGAAAATAGCTACGTATGTATTGTGG